>NC_133392.1:2065000-2365000 GCF_047511655.1 Castor canadensis
TATTAAGACAACTTTTCCTGGCTGTCAGATTCACTCATTGGCTCCTCTTTCTGTGCTTCATTTTCTTAGCCAATGGGAATATTAAAAGGTTTGCTTAGTAAACTAATTTTTTAAGCTGAAAGAAAAACACAAGCTAAGAGCTCACACGGTCTCTTCCCTAATCTTTTTAGCTCAGTGAGAAAATTTACTGAGCTTCTCTCCATTCTTCCCTTCACAGACCATTGGTGACACATCGTCAGGGATAATAAGTGAGAAAATGAAATTCTCTCTCCCTTCTGGAGACCCACAGGCTCATCATTCAAGCCCCTGGAGCCTTCATTCCCCATGTTTTCAGGCTTGCCAGCATCGTGCAAGTCCGTTAAAACAGGAAGGCCGTGGCTGCATGTCACCACATTGCTCATCTCTTTCAAAGCACATTTCTGAAATGACCTCATTATTACTTGTTACACTCCGATGGGTAATCTTCTCTCTCCAATGGTTGGAGTGCAGGCTCTCCGAACCACGTTTTATAGCTGGTGCCACAAGGTGTTACATTTTTCTGAAAAGGTGAACAAAGGAAATGTTTTCAAACTGTTGCCCATCTAAGGAAGAGAGGTGTGTTATAGACCCATTAGGAAGGCAAGTACACACAGGCAAAGATCTCTGGTTCACTTCTGTAGCCCCAGGCCTCTAGGATTCCCAAAAGCTCTCCAGGGTCCTCCAGGGTCCCCAGGATTCTCCATGGCTCTCCTTGCTTCTCTGGAATCTCCCAATTTGAAGGGTTGTCTATCTTTCTCCAGGGGCCTACATGGTTGTCTAGAGTGATTCAGAGTTCTCCAGGATTCTCCACTGTTGCTACATATCCCAGACTCTTCAGTGTTCTCCAGGCTTCTCTAAAACTCTCCAGACTTCCCCCATGGTTCTCTAAGATCCTATAGGCCACCCTGGGTGTCCTGTGAGATCCTGTGGATTCCTGCTGGCTGAGCTGCTGTGTTCCCTCCCTTTTGCCTTCTGACCTTTCTGTGGGTGGCACTTGTGCTTCTGATGACACACGCCCCACTCCAGTGGGAGACAAAGCCCCACCCAATACCACGTGTTCCTTGCTAATGGCTGTATGTAGTGGCAGGAAAGGCTACTGTCTGTCTGTCTGGGTTGCTCATGAATTTTCCTCCGACCCCTCTAAGAAAGTTGGAAGCTCTATTCAAGGGGGGTCCTGGGCACCCTGTGACCATTGCCCAAGGGTGCTCTCCCCTTTCTGACCCTGCCTCCACTCTCTGCTCCATCCTAGCCTGGTGTGAAGAACAAACATCCCCCACACACTCATGGGTTGAAGGCTAGGTCCCCAGCTGGTGGTGCTATTTGGAAGGTTCTGGAAGCTTTAACTGATAGAGTCTAATCAGAGAAAATAGGTCACTGAGGGTGTGACTTTGAAGGTCACGCCTGGTCCCCAGCCCCTTCCTCTTGCTCTGCTTCCTGTTTGTCATGAGGTGAGTGGCCTCTGTCACATGCTGCCACCATCATGCTCTCCCCCACCATGGGCTCAGAATCAGTGGAGCCAAGGACTGTGGACTGAAATTGCTGAAACCAAGAGCCAAAATAAATCTTTCCTCCGTTGGGTTTGTTTGTGGCAAGTATTTTGTGACAGCAATGAGAAAAGTTACCAACCTACCTTCCTAAAATTATGTCAAATAAGAGCAAAATCTTTGCACTAACCTAAACTCTCTCTCATCCATCATCCAGCTCATCCTCTTCCAATCTGTTCTGCTCTCTGAAGGGGGCCAGAAATCTTTCTAAGTTGAAAATTGGACATGGTCACTCCCCCTGCTTAAACCCTTGGTGGCTGTCTAGTGTCCTTATATGTTCCAGGTCCTCAACGTGCTGTACTCCACTGCACACACACACGCTGGGGTGATGCTGTCATCCCCGGGCCCTCGCCAAGCCTTCCTTCTCAGTACAAGCTATGCACTTGGGGTCTCCTCACTACTGTGCCGACTTCCCAGGGCTGCCATAGTGAAGCAGCACTGAGAAGCTGGCCGAAAACAACCAGGAGTTCACACTCTTGTGGTTCTGGGGGCCAGGAGTCTGAGGTCCAGGCAGGGCTGGCTCCTTCTGGAGGCCCTGGGGGAGGACCTTTCCACAGCTGTCACCCAGCCTTGGTGGCTTCTGTATTCCTTGAGGCTCCTTTGTTTGTGGACACCTTGCTCTGCTCTCTGTCTCTGCATTCACACAGCCACTTTCCCTGTTTTTCTCTCCTTCTCTTCCCTCATAGTGACACCTGCCATTGGACTTAGAGCCTGGCCCAATCCGAGGTGCTCTCATGCTAACCCTCTTAGCTCAGTCACACCTGCATCATTTTTCCAAATAGGGTCACATCACAGGTTCTGGGAGGACATGTGTTTTGAGGAGCCATTATTCCAGTCCACTAGCTGCCAGCATGATGTCTGTCCCATGTTCTCACTGCCCCTTCCCTGACTGTCCCAACTTCCTCCCACTCACCCTTTAAGCCCACATGGGATGTTGGTTCTCCTAGGAAGTTCTCTGGCCCCTTAGTGATGGACTAGCACACTTTCCCATGTTCCCACTGAAGTAGAGTTCTCGGAGCACCCTGGGGCCCAACTGAGTCCCTGCCCCACACTGCTGTCAGTTTCTTGCGGGAAAGGAAGGCAGCTTGTCTATGTTGTAATTATATCTCTGGCAATGCACAAAGTCCTGGACCCAGAGACATCTCTCAGTGAATGTGTGTTGACTTACAGAGGGTGTGAAGGGGCCCTTGTGGGAGGGAGGCCCCTTGAAGTCTGTGAGGTCCCTGAGGCTGGGTTTGTAGAGCTCCATGTGCTTCTGTAGTCAGCCAACAAGGTCTGGTCAGCTAGGGGAGCTATCCCACAGGGAGGGTACAAAGGATTTGGGGAGGTGAAGAAGGGGGAGAGACAGGGCAGCTGAAGAGGGAGTGAAAGTTCCTGGGCTCCTTCTCAGTGGCTGCAGGTGGTGTGGGGCTGTGCAGAGCCTGGGGCTGACCCAATAATTCATCAGCAAAGACCCACATTACCTTTCCATACAGAGTTCCAGAATCCATGGTGGGTGGCCTTCCCACAGATGCCCTGCAAGGCAGTATGCTGTCCAGACACCAGGGCTATCCAGGAAAAGATCCTTCAAAGCAGGCGTGGTCGGTGATGCCTGCTGTGTGCTCATGGTGTCTCTGTGTCTGTCTGCACCTGTATCCTTAAGTCTTTAAGGAGTCCTGAGTGCCTGTGAAAGTCAGCAAAGCCCTAGTCCTCTGAGAAGGATTCACTGGGTGTTTGACTGTAATGACCAAGGGTTTGCAAACCTTAGCCATATGCCTACCAAGTGAGAGTGGCATCCATGTTTTAAATGATTAAAAATTTCAAAACAAGAATATTTCATGACATATAGGTTCATGTCCACAAAAATAGTTGCATCTGGACATAGCCACATCTGTGTGCCATAGCTTCATCTGTCGCTGCATGAGAGAGGAGACATCTGACCACAGAGATGGAAGTATTCCTCTCAGGTGTGCTGACTCTGCTTGAGGAGAGAGAAATGCACGGGCCCAGGGCAGGGGACATATGCAGATGGAGCCACGGTGAGCATGTGAACAGCATCCTAGGAGATCTCCGTGCACATGGGGTTGCAGAACTGTCCAGACAGAGAGATACACACCAAGGATGCTCCCTGAGGACAAAGGTACTTTGACTGTCTGCAGTTCTCAGGGGTGGAGCAAAAATCTCAATTTAATCTATAGACATATGGAGACCTGTTTTCTCACTGGAGGAATAACCTCGCAGGTGACATTCTAAGACAGAATCAGGTGATGAACCAAGTTACGTAAAGAGCTGAAGAGTCACAGCCTCCCTGCTTCCTTGAGCAGGAGCCCAGCGCCTGGGCGAGGGGCCCTCGAGTCAGTCACACTCACCATTGCTCACCGGTGAGTTGTACTTACGACTCAAGTCCAGCTTAATTTCTTTCACGTCTTCCTCCTAGATATTGGAAATGAATTTCCCTCCTGCTGAATGTGTGTTTGAGATTCCCTGGCAATGAAATTAATTGGAAAAAAATTCAATTATAGCTTCCCTTTCCTCGCCCCCTTTTCTTGGGGATTTCATGTCCAGTTCTACATCAGAACCTACCAAAAGTAGCCATGCCTTCCTCTAGGGGAGACATTTTACAGAAGTCATCGTTCTCTGGGAAGTCAGCACTGGAGGCGATGTAAACTTCCTATGAATAATAAATTGAACACTTGGCCTTTTTCTTCCTGTGCCTGGGACACCTTGGATTGGTTACGGGTCCTTTGTTCCCAGGCTCTGATATGCTCCTGCATGGAGGAAGGTGCCAGAAGTGATGCTCTTTGAAGCCTCTTGTCCAGGGGAGCTGGACATGAGTATGCGTTTGTGTTTACATGGGGCAACAGCCAGACAGCTGCTTTCCTGAGTCCCAGCCCAATGGAACAGGGAGCTGGATCTTGCACTGAGCTATCTGAATGCTGCTTTCGCCTTGTCAGACCAAAATCAGGGCTGAAATCCGTGCCGATTGGAATGCATATGTTAAAATCTGGAAAGTGCCATGCTTGGAGCCCCCTGCGGCAGTGTGGTGGCAATGTCAGCAGTCTTTTCTGCTCCTGGGTAGTGTAGCTTCCTGGCTCTGTTCTGCAGAGACGGTCCCACTATAAGACCAGTGGACTGGGGTAGATGAGCTCTCCTCCAGTTCTTGGAAGCACAAAATCAAGGTGTCAACAGAGCCAAGTTCTTGTGAAGGCTTGGAGGAAGGCTCTACCCTGGCCTCTCTCCTGCAGTCTAGTACTGATGTTAACCCTTGCATCGTTGGCTGTAGAGAGATGGTTACAACCTGTCCTTCCATTCCAACCTGTTCTTCTGTTCCAACCTCTGCCTCTGTTCCATTCGTTGCCTATGATTCAGGCTCTGCCTCTGTCTTTACATCCCTTCTCCCGTGTGCCTCTCTGTCTCCTTTCCTCTTCCTGTAAGGACTCCAGCCCGTGGTTTAGGGCTCAGCTACTCCACTGTGGCCTTTTTTGACTATATCTGCAGAGCCCCATTTCCAGAAAAGGACGCATCACAGGACGTGGGTTAGGACTTCAATATATCATTTAAAGGGATACAATTTGACCCAGTGCGTGCAGTTATCTTTATATTTTCTGCTCATGGGCTTTTTGCCTCTTAGTTTAGAATGAAATGGGCTGACTGTGTCAACAAAATCCCATGGTCTGCTCTTCCTCTGCCTTGCAGGTTGGTGGGAGGACAAAATGTCAGGGCAGTGGTAGTGAACTCCACTGATGGCCTTGTGATCTTCATTTGATACTCAGAGCACCTGGGAGAGATGGACGGGCAGGAATCACAGTCCTATGGAGAAAGGTCACACCCCTCTGAGCTGCAAGACACTGAGTCTCAACCCAGGACTGGGCTTGGAATGGGTTTTCTGAGGCCCTTACCCCTGCTGTACTGATGAGCACATGATCCCCGAAGTTGGTCCAAGTCCCATTAGTTAAGCCTTTGCACTCCAAGCTCTCCTCTGCAGACATGGTAGAAGACAGAGAATATCACAACTCCATTCTGACCTTGGAAAACCAGAAGCACTGTTATTTTGCAATTGCCCTGAAGTTTTGGAGTTGATTAAATTATCTAATAAGATGGGGATGAGCTAGCAAGTAACTGAGAAGTGTCATCTTTTAAAGCAATACCACCAAACTTGAAATAACATTGCTAAAAATCAATCCATCACTCATGAGACTCAGAGAGCCAGGGATGGCCGACTCCAGAGAGGGGACTCCCAGGACATGGGTCCCCTGGGTCCTGAGGTCCTGTGACATCTGCCCCTTCACAGGGTGAGCTTGATCTCTGGTGGTCCCAATGTCCCTGGAAGCATCTCAGACTCAAGAAGTGCCCATGATTGCCTGGTCCACAGCAGGAGGCTACTAGCTGCCATTTCAATAATTAGTGTTATTGAATTAAACATTTTAAAGTGTCCCATTATTATGGATTAATCTCAAATGAGACTGTGTAGCTCTGATCACAAATTTACCTGCTATTGATGGACCTGTCATCTGTGTTTTCATAATTGCTCGACTTTGATTTAATAGCAGCCATTAATACAAAGTGCAAGCATGGGCAGTGTAGAGTGGTCATTGCCCACTAGCAGGGGAGTCTGGAGGGTTTCCAGAGAAAGCCGGCCGGCCAGGGTTATATCAGATCACTTATCATGGCGAGTCCTAAGAGTGCCCATTCCCCATAGCTATGGCACTAGTTTGCATCTGAATGTTTATAGAACTTAGGATGAATCAGGAAGAGGTGCTCTGCACTTGAGGAAGCAGTGGGATGCAGGTTAAGTGGAGATCCACACGAGCCTGAACCTGTGTGTCTTGCCTTCCTTTGTATCTGTCATCACTTTTGGACCCTCACAACTCCCCCACGAGAGCACTCCTGTTTCTCCTTATTTCTCAAAGAAAGTCAAGACCCAGAGAGATATTGTGACTTGTAACTTGACTCTGGAGGTCCAAGGACAGCTCCTGGTGAGATAACGCAGATCCCAGACAGCTGAGACCTCTGGGGTTGGCCATCTCAGCCTCTTCTTCCCTCCCCCTCACCTGCTCATGAAAGGTCATGCCCCTTCCATACAGACCACTCTCCACATCACTCCTCTGTCTCCATGAAGCCTCCCAAGCCTCTCTGTGCAGTCCTGGCTTCTCACCAAGAGCTCATTGCTAGGAATCCCCCAAACAGATGCAGAGAAGATTATCCCTGTTCTGCACCCACCTTTGGTCCGACCTTAAAATACCAAGTAGAAGAAAAGCCTCTCTGCAGAGGTGGTGACCTCAGAGGACAAATTTCCAAGCATGCTACTTGCCAGGAGGGGCCTCTTGGGTCTCCTTTCTGAGTAGGTGCCTAGACCCAGCCATGGGAGCCCTAGTGGACACTCTGTTCTTGAGGACTGCCCACAGTGATCAGGAAGGTCCTCATACTGCATGTCACTGCTTTTCTAATACTAGGAGAAGCTGCTGTGTGACAGGCCTCCCTTGAGCCCTACAGAGGGTCAGGCAGTACTGAGAGCACAAAATTGGGGCCATTGCTGGCCTGGGTCTCCATCCCTGCTCATCATTTATTAATAAGACAGCTTGGCCAGTCACCTGACTGACTTCTTTCTGGATTTCAGTCCCCTGTATTTGAATGAAAAGAATGGCTCAAGCTTTTCTGGTTGCCTTGGTGTCTAGAAAGATGGTATAAGGGAAGGGCTTGACACAGGGCTGTGCAAAGTAGGTCCTCAAGAAATACAATCACAAGGCTACTGTAGACACTGCAGAAGTCAGACAGGACCAGTGCCACCTCCTGTGGCCCATTGATCACCCTCTCTCCCAGTCTCTGTACCTTTGCTGTCTGCAGGAGCACATGAAAATTGCTTACTCAGAGCTCAAAGTTCTGAGTTACCAAGTAAGGCCTGGCTCTGTGGGCTCCCGAAGAAAACTGAAGTGAGCAGTCTTCTGCCTCCTACACTGGGCATTACGATGTAATGGCCTGAGAGCTGAAAACGGTCAAATCAGGAGGGGCACTTGGAACTCAATGAGCTCGAGCTCTAAAGCCTGCTCTCCGGACAGCTGTGTCTTTCTGCCCTGACTTCTTTGCCTTTCTTGCTCGTGTTCCTCTGTGGATCACACACTGGAGTCCTTTTGGTCTACGAGCCAAAAATGCCTTCAGATTTTTGGAGGCCACTTTCCCGGTCAATCCTCAGATGAGCAATTTCAAGGTCGTGGATTGCAGGCTGGAGGAGAGCCATCTGTTTTGATTTGGTGACTTGGAGATGGCAGGAGACTTTCTGGAAGCTGAATCACAGAGCTGCCCCTGAGGAGAGGGTGCCCAGGATGGGTGCTGGACCTGGGGCCAGGGATTTTTAAAGTTAGTCTTTGGTAAGAATGAAGCACATTATTCCAAAGAGGAGTAGGACTTGCCTACAGTCTCATTCCGACAGTGCACTGCTCCCTTCACTTTGTGTGGTATTTAGGGAACAGTAGAGCCTCATCTGTAGGCTGGGTGAGGGTCTCACTATCTGGTGTGAGTTGAGGGGACCAGCAGCCATCTCTACCTCTCAGATTTGTAAGAGGTCCTTAAACTGATTTTGCTGAAAAGCATTGACTCCTTACTTGGGCCCATGAATTCACTAAAAAGCTTGGCATCTCTGTCTCCATTTTGTACCTATTGTCCTTTGTTCTGAGCCATTCTTTCCTACAGCCATCTTGGAATCAAGGAAAGACAGAACTGATGACACCCTCACAACAAGGGACCAAAACTACTCCTTAGGGACAGCAGAGCCTTGCAAGACAGACCACACCTCCAAATGAGGACCATTACTTAAAATGATAAGACTGCACCCTGGAGCAGGAATAATTATGTCTTGGGAATCAGATTGTCCCTCTCAAATGATGACAGCAATAACATAATTTCTGGAATCCTCAAAGATCAAGGACTGAGATAATGGTCACCCAGGCCCCACTCCACCACTGGGACCATTTAATATGTATATTGTTTGTCCCTGCTCTAATTTTCTGTGTATTTAAAGCTAAGGCTTATGCTTGTGCCCCAAAGATGATTAAAGATGGACTGAGGCTTACTCCATTCCCACAGCATGTCCTAGGCCATGTAATAAACCTCCTTTGTCTGCCCTTTCCCATGCGTCTTGATTTGGCATATGGGGCAGAGCGAGAGGCTGGACCTGACATATGGAAGCCCAGGAATTTGGACCTGAGTTTGAAAGCCCAGTGTCAGGTTCATACTGCAGTGAATCAGAGCCCACAAGCCCAGGTGAAGAGGCCATGCTGCACTCTTTAGGGGTCTTTCCACAAATGTCCCTTCCCAGAATTAGGGTGGCCTGGTACTATCTGAATCCTTGGGGTGGGAAGTTGAGGAGCTCCTCCAAGCCCACGTTGGCTGTCTTTGAGCAAGCTCAGCCCAGCTTTGGCAAATCAACCTCTTCTGAGAGGAGTCCTCCATGGGTACACAGCTGTGGTCACTTGTCAGTCATCCCCCACCTGTCAGTCCCAACACAGGACCTGGAGGAAAGTCCTTACCACCTTGAGGGATTCCTGGTCAACCACCTGCTATATCTTGGGTCTAAGCCTTTGCTGCCCAAGTCTTTCTGGAAACTCCAGAAGTGTGTACAGTAACTAATCATTTAATGTGTGTATGAAGGACTCTAAGGCAACCAAGCCTGCTTTCTTACGAACAGACTTCAAGTTCAGTGCAATTACTGCTGAGACTTTCTGGCAGTCAGTGACATACTCACTGAGACTTGCCTGCTGTAAGAAACATTTTATCAGCATAAAGAAAGGCCCTTGCTCCCAGTCTGAAGAGAGGCCACTTACAGCTCTTCTTACATATGCAGGACCACCCACTACTCCTCAGCACCACTTAGCATCAGAATGAGCCTGTCATTTCACAGCCTTGCCACTACTCAGCAGGAGTGTTTGATATGGGTTTAGAGAGTCATTAACAGGCTGAGATCAATATTAAGAGTGACTCAATATACAGGAATTATCTGGGCTGAGCTGTCCCAGACTTACAAGTGATCAGCAAACACACATGCGGTGGGGAGGTTTAGAGAGTTTGCACAGAGAGGAAAGTGGGAAGGAATCAATCTGGAAATGGTTCTCCTCCATGGACTCAGTAGCGTGAGTGAGCAAGGAGTACATGTCAGGATGTGCTAAGAAATGAAGGGAACTGGCAGGACTGTAGGGAGATGGATGGGGGTGGTGCAAGTGCCAGTTGCTCACAGAACAAGCTCCAGCCTCCAGGGGACACAGGGGACACAGTCACAACTTGCCAGCTACCAGTGCTAGAGCCTCTGTGGAATCATGACCCCTCCCTCGGGGTCTCCAATTCCTGGTCATGTTTCCAAGGTTCTCCTGGCTTCCTGGTGATTTTTCCTGCTTGGCCCATTCAAGACTTATCAACATTTGGGTGAATGTGAACGGTTTTGCTATAGGAAGTAGCCTTTTCAGTTTTCCCTTTCCTGGTGAAGGACAGACCTCGGGAGGTCTCCTCTCTAGGGAACGCCCGTTTGCATCTGAAAGGCATCTCCGCCATCAGGCAATGCAAAAAGGCTATAAAATCCACTCCCCACCCTGACCCAGGGGATCACCGGTTTCTGGGTCCCCCTGCATTCCCCAATATGCAGTCTTTCTCTTCTCTTCTCTACAAATAAAATCTTTCCCACTCTGCTGTTGGAGTCTGCCTGTGCTTTCATTCTCAGAGCAGGCTCAAGAACCCTGAGCACCTGAAATTCCTGCGTGTGGCATCCGTGCATCACTGGCCACCCAGGAGAAGAATTTAAGTCATTACTCGTCCATCTTTCTGGTCAGGACCATAGGAATATGTTGCTCAGACATGTTGAAGGAAATTCTCTCTGAGGTGGTACCAAGTGTGTTAGTCACAGTTCTCAAGGGAAACGCAGCATGCATGTTCACACACATTCACACTTAGGATGTGTATAGAGAGCACATACATGCTCACACACACACACACACACACACACACTCACATTTGGGATATGTACACAGAGAAATAGGTTCATGGTGAAGAACAGAGCGAAGATCGCAGAGGTCAAGATGTCTCATGATGCCCAGGGTGAGTCTCAGCCTGGAACCCCAAGATGCTGGTGGTGTGAGTTCCATCTGAAGGAGGGAGACAGCTGAAGGCAGCATACAGGAGGGGTGCTCTTACTTATAAAGGTCGGCCTGTTTCTTTTCAGACCTCAGATGATTGGAGGAGATCCACTCACACTGGGAAGGTCACCTGCTTGACTCAGTCTACCAATTAAATCTCACCCAGAAATTCCTTTGCAGGCACACCCAGAGGAATGTCTGACTACATGTCTGGGTGCCCTGTGGCCCAGTCAAGTTGATATTTACCATCTCACCCAATGCACTCCAGGACTTCCCTCCGTATTGCTTCCTCAGCACCCACCAGCGTCCTCTGCCCTGCACAGCCATAGTGAGCACCCCTGCTCCATGCTTGACAAGTTGACCTGGATGAACCACCTAGCCACGCCTCCTTACAGGTGCTTTTGTGTGGTTCTCCGTGAGGTGATTGAGCTCTCAATGGCACAGCCCATGTCTCTTTCATTTTAGCACCCAGGACAGTGTCTGGAAGGGAAAGGAAGCCCAGCCAATGACCATGGATCCAGCCAATCGCACTCATCATCCATTATTTCATCTCTGTTGCACAAACAGCTCAGCACTGAGAACTTCCTCTCAGTTCCAGGAAACAGTGTGTCCTCTGCACTTGAACACCTGCCAGGCCTGGGCAAACCCATGAACCAGAACTGAGTGTACACTGGGGAATCACATCTTGTTCCTCCTTCTCTGCCACTGGCTGATCTCATCACCTTTGCATTTTATCAGCTCTAGGAAGCCCAGCTGAAGGTAGGCTGGCAAGCCCTGCTTCTGGCCTTCCCAGACAACACCTGTGCTCAGGGTCCCTGATGGCTCCATGGACACCTTTGCCTTGAGAACCTGCTCTTCCTTGAGAGAGTGCTCTGAGCCTAGTCTACATGGCTGCTTCTCAGGGAACAGGATGTAGACTTAGAGGAAGATGGTCTTTCAATTCGTAGACTTAGAGGAAGAGTGGGGAGACAGGTAGGGATGGAGCATGGGGCAGGCTGGACCTAGAGGTCTTTCCTGGCAAGCTTCAGGAACTGAGTAGACTGGATTCCACTGGGCAAGCCTGGGGCTCAGCAGTCACCAAGCAGTCGCCTGAGGGAAGACTTACTGTTCAAAAAGAACCACATGATCCAGGAAAGGGGGACCAGGGATGCAAGGTTCCTGTAGGGAGTGTAATGGTGTCACACTTTTGTCTTAGGAAAGTCCCAGAACATAGCTGTCAAAAGTGGGGACAATGGAGCCCATGCCTACCATGTGCCAAGAGTGCTCCCTGCATAAGCCATTCCTCCACCTTCTGTGCCTGTGAAGTGGAGACACCAATGGTTTGTAGCTCAAAGATGTCGTAAGGACTAAGTGAGGTGATGCACAGAAGATGCTTCGTGACTTGGTTCTTACTCTTTGCTTATCCCCTAAGTGGATTCTGTCTGCTTTGTGTGGCAGGAGCCACTGAGCTACTGAGCTGCGAATTCCACAGCTCTGTGTGGACATGGGGACCAGTAGGACTGCAACAGACTGTTCAGCTCTGTCCCTTAGTATTCTTCTGACTCAGACACCATCTGGATTTAAACTTTCTCAGGCAAATAGGTGGAGATAATGAAGAAACATGAAGAAAGCAAGAAGAGACAGGGTCCTGGGAAAGGCAAGGTGCACTGATTGAGCCTCTTACGAGCTCGGCAGGAGCCCATGTTATTTATTTAAGCTGTGGGATTTTGAACTGTGCATTACTGAGTGCTTTACATGTGGAAACAATTGGATCTTTATGTTCCTAGTTTAATCTCTGTTAACCTTCAGAGACGTGTTTATTCAAATGTGTATAAACTGTTACTTGGAACAACCAATCCATCCCTAGCGTCTGACTGAGTTTCACTTGGTGTTTCCATGCTAACCTCAGCACATCCTGCCAGATCTTTAACTCCAGGGCACGAAGTAGAGTTGTGAAAATGAGGGGCAAAGAAAGGTAAACACGTCGCTGGGCCTTTTCAAACTGTGCAACACACTTGAAAAGTTTGTCAAACTTAAGTAAGAATAGTTTGTCTTGCTAAGTCACCCCAACACATAGCAAGGGTACTGGCAGAAGCCACGGAGCAGGCATCCTACTAAACCTTCACTGGAGGCCAAGCAATTGCGAGGAGCCATCCATACACAGAGCGCTGCAAGGACAACCAACTCGTAGAAATCACAGGGCCTATTAGCTGGGCAGACTCTGAATGCTACATTTCTGCTTCCACAGTTGACTCCCTGCCCCTGGGAGGCCAAGACAGTGATACTTGCCAGGCGGCCCTTAGGTTGAGGCCAGGCTGTTTTCCTTCAAAGGTTGCTCTAAGGAGCTTGCAGGCTCACCCTGGCTTTTGATGGTCCCATGTCTCAGCAGGGCATCCCCCTTCTTTCAGTCAGAGGGCTTCCCAGGGGGCTTCCTTTCCCAGTTCTCTCTGCGAGCCTTCTCCTGAGCTGCTATGCAGGAAAAGTATGATATTAGGATAACAAGGCTTTTTAAGTGTGAGTGTTAATTGCAGAGGAGTTCACCACGCTCAGGACTCACGATGTGACAAACTGGCCATCACCCCCTCTCTGGGCTGTGAGAGTTGGGATGGTCTCTTCTGAGCACCAGTCAGTCTCATAATATTGAAAGACAAAGATAAACTGTTTCTAATAAATTAGACCAGCTCACGTTTGAACTTTCTCCTGAGACAGCCTCTTTAATATTATTAAGGTGACGCTTTTATTTTGACAACGTCCACCATGCTGGTGGAATGGAGATGGTGTGACCCTGTGGGAATGGAGGCTTCATTCCCAAGTATTGTCTGCAGGGCCATATGCAGAGGAAGAGCAGAGAAGAGCTTCTCCTCCCAACATTGCTCTTGCAATGTTGTAGTCACAAAGTCGCTCAGATGGGATTCATCCTAAAGATGGAGAGAGTCCAGTGCTGAGGCTGGAGGTCAGCTGGCTGCCTCGTTGTTGGTTTCATGCAGTGACAAGTTTTGATGTCATCATGATTGTCTCAGACTCACACCTGGGTTTTACATATTGTATGAAATAGAATGTGTAACAGAGCTTGACAACTTGTGTGCAAATGGCAGAGTAGAGTGAGTGAGAATGTGCACGCATACACATACAAAGACTCTACACACATGTAGGAGGTTTTGAACCTTTCCCTTAGAAAGCCAGAATGGAGAAGACCAGTGAAAAATCCCTGTAAGTACTGAAGAGTTCACACACTCACACAGTTGCATTTGAAATGGAGTGAAACAGAATTCAGCAAGATATTGCAATGGTCAGACTTGGTTAGCTTGCAGTGCTGATCTCCAGAACCCCAGCCCTGGGCAGCAGGGAGGCAGCAGGCCTTACTACAAGGAGAGGGTTGGTCCTTCTCCAGTCAAAATGAGGCTTCTGGTGCCGAGACCTGGAGATGCTCACTGCCTAGCCAACTTCCAGGGTGCTGTGCTCAGCAAAGCTGCCTGATACACAAAGGCTGAGTTAGCAATTAGCATCAAACACTTCTATACATTTAGTTTTTTTTTTTATCACTCAATGCTCTTATGAATAATACTGATTCAATCAGGCTTATTTTCTATAATTTGCTGGTGTATTGCTTTATTGCAGAATAAGATTCCATCAGGTCTTAGAGATCAAAACTTCCTGAAAATGAACTCTGAGGAACAAGAGGCAATTTGCAGTGAGGGAGATTGTGAGGAGATGGCAAAATTCATTCCTAGTGAATCTCCTGAGCTTTAAAGGGTCTTGCAGGTCTTTACATTATCTTAAAGGATGCAAGTGCCTAAAATGCCACTGTCTCAAACATTTGGATGGCGATATTCATGGTGAATATCTACAAGGCCCCATCATGGCTATGCTCAGTGGGGAGTTAATGGTCTCCATTCTCCTCCTGAGAACAGCTAAGTGAAACAGATATGCTGTAGACACAGGGTGAACCCAGAAGTGTACCGGTAGACTTGGTGTTGCTCTGCCATTTTACAAATATGGCTTGAAGTACAAATCAATGGAGCCTGTCACTTGTTTCGTGTAATTTATTAGGATGCATGAAAGTCAACAAAGTTGGTAATTATAATTTATGAATGTCCTTTCCACATAAAGCCAAATCAGCAAACACCATTGAGATAATAGCCTCTGGTGGAAGCTAAACATCTTGTTTGAAAGGACAAAGCACAAATAATACATTGCATTGATCAAGCTTTTGATCACATTCCTTCCTTACTCACGGAGCTCTCTCGAAAGCTGCGAATTTGAAAATATGGCTTGGAGATGGTCTCCAAGTTCCTCTACTCTGGACACTTAGACAATGTTACAATTTGTTAATAGCTCCTTGCATCTCAAAGAGGAATATAACCCCAAGATCACTGAGTGATGGTGGTGGGCATCAGAATAAGCTTAGAGCATTTTGTTATTTTAGTGATAGAAGCTATACACTTTGCTCTCTACTGGCCCAACATTCCTGAAGGTCGTTAGGGATGGTAGGGGATTTAAGACAGAATGCAAAACATTGATGCTTAAGTTTGCTCCAAATATTAGAATTTATGGAGGGCACCTGCATCCTTCACTTGCTTGTTTCTTCATGTTCTTCTCACACATAGATGGCAGTTGTGGTTATCATCATTGTCCAAGAAATAAAGGTTTAGTCACTTGTTCTAGGCCACTGAGTGCTGAATGCTGGAGCCATGGTGGGAGCTCACCCTCTTGAGAATAGAGACTGACACCAGATCTGGGGGTCAAGGCCAGAGAAGCATAAAAATCAGGTGGTCAGGATTCTGGATGGGAAGAAGGAAGTCAGGAGGATAGGGTTAAAGTAGACCATGATGACCCTTACAGGGGTCTCACATGGCTCAGAGAGGCAGGGGATAGGATGGGGCAGTAAGTGCACTGGTTGTGGGGGGACTGAGGGCACCCCTCTGTGCACTGGAGAGGGGTGTGTGCTTCCATCTGAGTTCCTCCATGCACAAGGTACAAGCCAGGGTAATGACCCAGTGCTCTCATCAACAGGCATTTCCTGAGTACCACAGATACAGAGTCTGCTCTGGGCACTGTGACCCTCTTCTCTCCCCCTGCTCTATGTTGGAGAATGAGGTCTTTAGGGCCAGCAGACAGAGCGTTGGAGTGGACCATGGGTTAGCAAGGTCAGGAGTACTGATTTGGAGGGGATGGTGCTGCAGGAGCTTCCTGCACAAGGGAGGCTCCTGTATCCATTGTATCTATCCATTGACCCACTTTGGAGAAGATACACTTAGGAGTGTGCTCTTACTCAGTTGAGTTTGAGTGCAATACTCCATAGCCAGAAGTATTTTAGGGCCAACATTTTAGCATTCAGTGGGGGCCCAACCATGGAGACCCCAGACAGTTGATGAGGTGCTTGTTGACAGACACATTGTTCTCTAGTGACCCTGGAGAAAATCTAGGCCCTGCATTGGTCTAGAATACACCAAGGAATAAGAAAGATGTCTTGCTTTCCAGTGATTTCCAAGACTGTGTCAGAGACTAATCATGGGGGAGGGGGATGAACATGCTCCAATCAAATGACTGCTCCTTAGCCAGTGGGCATAGGACTCCAAAGTGACTAGCTTAGTCTAGATTGAGTTTTGCCCAATGAAAGTGCAGAAGCGTAGTATCCCATAGCAACCAAACGTCAGGTCCACAAACGTAAAGGGCATGCCTACACCACACCTGTACCAGCAGCACCAAGAGTTCTGCAGCCATGCTTCCTGGATCTGAATAGTTAGTTTGTCACTTGTCACTGTGGTCTCTGAATGAGAATTTGCTCTTTCCCAGAAGTGCCCTAAATGGGCAGGTCACGTGGTGGTAATTAGTGTGACTTGGGCAGGAAACATTTAGCACATGTCAAGGGATTTGAGACACATGGGAACCAGGTGTGTACAGGGCCTCTGGTCCTACTGGCTGCCTTTTGTTGGGGATCCTTCCAAATACCCTGGGTATGTGATCCAATTTTAGTATAATTAAAACCCAAATCACTCAAATTATATAATTAATCATGTTCAACTCCAATCACCACTACTAATTGATCCCATTCTGCTGACTCTGCACCTGTAGAACTTGGTGACACCAAGAACAGTGTGCAGGTGGCTCAGCCCTCTGCCTCGTTGCTCATGTGCAATAGACAGTAAGATAAATGTTATTTTGCTGCTGGTCCTGGAGGAGGGGACCTCAGTGAGTCCACATGTCATACTCCCATAGGGACTGAAAAATCACAGCTGGGACCAGGAAGTCACTAGAAAGATCTCAAAGTCCCTAGAGTCCCACAAGAGCAGTGTGATGTCAAAGGTGGCCATGGGACACTGGACTCACTCTGAACTAGGTCAGTTCACACAGGATACGCACACCTGCTGGGTCTGCCTTCCCCACAAGGAGTCCTGAGCTGTGTAAGATCATCTGGTAAAATGAGAATAAAGGTTAAGACAATAGTGAAAACTTAGAGGCTTTCCAGAGCTCACACATGGCCAATTGTAATTGTATGTGTCCCTATGGCTTCTAGAACAATCTCCTAACCACTGGCAAACATCTAGATGAATGCTAGCTGGCACCGTCCAAATGGGAAGATGGCTGTGGGACTGTGTGAGGAGGAGGGCACAGCAGGTGCAGAATGTGGCCGGTTAACACCCACGTGAAGAATCCCTCCCATCCCCTGCCCCTCAGCTTTTGCAAACATGCCTCTACAGAGCACGGCTTTAAAGCATATATACGGCCAGGCCGCACCCTGGTGGCCTCATGCCCTTGTCACACTCCATGTGAGCACACACTGGTCTCTCCTGTGCAGTTCCGTATGGGTGTGAGGATTCCTCAGACCCCTTTCCTCATCCCCGCAAAGGCGCTGTGCGCACTACTGTGGTCTGACTTCTGACCGTTGAAAGAGTCAGAGATAACTGGAACAAAACTCACGCACCAATGTTTATAGCAGCTCTATTCACAATGGCCAAAGCCTGGAAGCCTCCATGAGGTCCTTCAGCAGGTGAATGGAGAAATGAGACACAGCACATCCAGACAGTGGCTTGCCATTTAGCAAGGAGAAGAAATGATCAAGTCATCAAGAGCCATGGAGAACCTTCAGTACGTATGCCTGAGGGAGAGAAGCCAGTCTGAAAAGGCTGCAGACGGTGGTTCCAACTGTAAGACGTTCTGGAAAAGTCAAAGCTGTGGAGATGGGATTCAGGAAAGAGAGGGAAGAAGTGGCAGCGCCCAAGGGTGTTTAGGGCAGTGAAACTATTCTGCATAATATCCTGATGATGGCCATAGATCACGTCAGGTTTGTCAAAACCCATAAACTCTACACCACCGAGAGTGAACCCAAATGCACACTAGGGGACTTAGGGTGATGCACTGATGGTAACAAATGGACCACTGCAGCGTGGGTGTTGATGGTGTGTGCGTGTGTGTGTGAGCACATAAGCAAGTGGTACCTGGGGAATCAAATTGATGTACCTTCCTCTCAATTTTGCTACGAACCTAAAACTCGTCTTAAAAATAGTCTTTAATAACTGTCTGAGGTCAAGGAGTTAGAGGTTTGTCAAGGTGCTAACAATGATGCCAGTGCCGGGCACAGAGAGTATCAGCACCGGGTAGTGTGGGTGAAGAGAGAGCTGAGGCGGGGAGTGGAGGGAAGGCAGCTGGGAGAGTGTTGGGGCTGTGAGAGTCTCAGTTAGGCAGGGGGCAAGGAGAAGCTGAGCGCAGCTGTCCTGCTGCAGCCAGAGAGCTCTCCGCACCAGAAAAGGGGCCAATGTGGGGGAACCCCTTACTTCCTCTCATACGCACTCTAGGAGAGAGAGTGAGATCCAGGGGTCTCCAGGCCGGCCTCACTCAGGGCTCCTTTCCTGATGTGGCTGGCTCCTCTCCTGGCAGGGGGCTCCTGCAGATCTGATAACCTTTCCCAGGCCACATGTCTGGTCTGCTCCACAGATGAGCAGAGTGGATGGACGACTATGATAAAATCAAGGAGGCCAGCTGCACGCAGAGTGGATGCAATGAGCGGCTGTAAACCCCCTCGGATCCTTCAGCAGGAGGCCCTTCAAGAATTCCTTACATCTAGAAAATAGAAGCTTCTCAAAGGTTCAATATAAAACGTAGTGAAGAGAGCAAAACTCTTATTATTTATTCTTGTTAGGACAAAGAATGAGATAAGATTTTATTTTTACTTATGGTTCAAATATCCTATTTGACATGAAGTAATCTATGTACATGTATATGTGAGTATGCACACATATGTTATGTGTATGCATGTGCATGCAGATATATATTTGAATATATGTGTGTACACATGGGCACGTGTGTATGTGCATACTATGTGTACACGTTGTATATGTGTGGCTGTGTGTGAGTGCATGTGCATGTATGTTTATATATATGCAGTTGTGTGTGTGTGCATGGTTATTTTGGTGGTACTGATATTTGAACTCAGGACCTCCCATGTGCTAGGCAGGCACTTTACCACTTGAGCCACTCCGCCATCCCTGTTTTTGTGTTGGGTATTTTCGAGATAGGGTCTTGTGAACTATTTGCCTGGATTGTCTTTGAACCACAATCCTCCTGCCTCCTGAGTGGCTAGGATTACAGGCGTGAGCCACGGGCGCCCAGCATATGTGTGGTTGTGTGTGTGTAAGCGCGTGTGTGTTGTTTAGACACGGGGGCCTTTTGAAGTGTCAGCAGAGGGAAAGAGGGTGAGCCATAGAAGCTCCTGGGTGAGGCTAGGCTCCCAGAGTGGGTGCTGGAATTGAGGCTGGAGAAGGTGAGCTGTGACTTAGCTTAGGACGCCCAGCTCCTCCAGAGGGTGGAGTGTCACCGCCGAGCACCCGGCCCAGAAATGGCTTCTGCAGCAAGCCATCGTGCAGAATTTTCACTTAGGCTATTTTATATTCATTACGGCTAGCTTGCAGATTTCAGCTTTTTGCAGAATTCACAATTAGGATGGGGGTGATAAAGGCTGCAGCCATTTTCCCCACACTGTTGCTCATCAATTAAAGGGGCTCTGGCCCCCTGTCTGTGTGGCCCATGAGGGAGGACAGGAATCTCCCTTCCCAGCCTCCCAAGGAAGAGGAATTACTAGAATGTAAACATATGTGTGCTGGATGGGAGCTGATAACCACTGACTATGAATAACATTAGTCCGACTCCTCACTGGCAACTTGCATCCTTTTCTGCTTCTAGCCAGGTGATTATTAAACTGATACAACAAATTTTTTAAAAATCTTTTAATAGTTCTACATTAGTCTAAGCTTTCGATTTTGTTCCCTTCTTTTCCTTTGTGTCTATTTATATCTGACTGTTTCCCCTCAAATCCAATACTCCTTTTGCTCGATTGGCTTTTTTTTCAGTGGCAGGATGTTGTAGGAGCCGTAGACAGTCTCTGCAGCAAAGGTCTTAGACATTCCAGGAAGACCCAAGTGAAATGTGCTCAAGTTGTCCAAGTCTGCAGAGCCTATTGCAGACTGACTCTGGCTCTGAGTCTGGAAATAAAAAAAGTACACAATTTCTGGAAGGAAGCAAGTTGCATTTGTGTTTGGTGGCTGGAGCTTCAGGCCAGGGGGTATTTGTGATGAAAGGTTTAGGTAAAAAAGCTGAGCAGAGATGGGAAGTTATGGAGTTAAATACACACACATATCCTGGTGAGTCCTTTCAACCAATGGTTCTGATGTAGAGCTGGGTGGATGGAAATGCAGGTTGGTGGCTGACAACTTTTGGAAGGAAACACTGAATGGGGGCTGGGGTGAAGAGTGTGGGCTTTGGGGTCAGACAACCCTATATTCTACCATGTACAGATCTTTTACTGTGAGTCTCAGTTTGCCCACTCTGGGAACGAGATTGGGTAACCCCATGGGTCATTGGTGAGGCTCCTAAGAAGTGGGATGATTCGTGAACTTAGTAAAACTGTTTCCTTTTTCCCTCCATGTCTTTGTATCCTATGCCTCCTGTGGGGACTTGACCTGAGTTGTGGTGAGTGGCTGTCCCAGGATGCCTGAGACTTTGCTTGTTCTGAAGCCTCTCTGAGCCTGGCACACTGGGATGGTTGGTTACCTGTCTTCCTGAGCACCCCCACCTCCACTGTTACTCACACACACAGTCATTCTCTCACTGAAGCTTGAGATGGCTCCCTGTTGTGACACTGGTAAGAAAACTAGTGGGATGGAGCTTTGGGGACAGAGTCCAGTCTATTTCCTGGGTTAGCTTAAGATCAGGAATTAAAGATGGCTGTTCCCTGTTAATGTTTACTGCTTTAACGTCCTCTGGAATCCAAAGAACCGATTTATTGACACCAAAGATCAAGATGGAGGACTTCACTTGTTCTGGATAGAGGTTTTTGTTCATCCTCTTTTCTTTGTTTTTTTGCAGAACAGGGCATTGAACCCATGGCCTCATGCTTGCTAGGCAAGTGCTTTACCACTTGAGCCATACTCCAAACCCCTCTTTTGTTTGTCTTTACATGTAGTATTAATTCCCTTAAAATATGATTATCAGAATAAATATTTCTAATTAAAATCCTTTCTTTTGTTCAAAAAAATTGCAAAAGAAGCATTAGTACCATTCTACCATCAGATACATAATAGTTATTATTTTCAGTAGTCAATTGTCATAGGGGCAGATCGATGCCCCTCCATGGCCCTCCCTGTGCAAAATCCCAGAACCTGTGAGTGAGTCAGGTGTCCTGGCAGAGGGCGTCGAGGACGAAGGTGAAATCTACATTATTAACCAGCTAATGAGCACTGAGGGTCACCAGACCACGTGGTCACAAAGGTCCTTGACAGTGGAGAGAGTGGGAGGCAGAATAGAAGTGGGGTAAGCAGCATCAGAGGGGTGCAGGTTCACTGGTTCTGAGGTGCAGGAAAGGTCAGGAGGTCCCAAGAAGATGGGAGAAAATGGATCCTCTTCTTTGCCCTGGGAACCACACTGACTTCCAACCCACAGAGCTCTAAGGTCAAATGCAAGGCTGCTAAACCTCCACGCTTGAAACTAACCCAGCACTCACAGTCCCATTTGGCTGTTTTGTTGTTCGTTTCTTTGTTTTCATCAAGAGGTCATCATTAGTACTGCAAACGGAGCAAAGCAGGTCATATTATCTGCTTCTAGAAAGGTTAGCGAGGCTGGCTGATCTTCTCGGTGGATGTCGAGGGGCAGCTCCAAGCCGGTGGTGGGCAGACACTTTCTTCAAACTTACCTGTAACTCAGTGGCCAGTTGTGCACCAGGAACTGTCCAGATGGCCCATGGGAGCAGCTGCACCGTGGTGGTGCTGGCCTTCACTGGTTCAACCTTGTGATCAAGCCCTGTGCAGGCTGGTTTCCCATCCAGGACGGTGTGGAGCAGACTCGGGGAGTCTCAGGACTCCCTTCCTCCCTCCAGGCCCATCCTCATTGCATTGTGGCTATGTCTGCCACTGGGCTTCCTCTTCAGACCAGTATGGACAGAAGCTCCCTGTCTGCACAGGTCCCACCTCCTCCCCCATGCCAGGGGCACTACTGGAGCCTGGCTGAAGCCTAGAGCTGGGCAGGGTTCCCCAGCCTTGCTCAGTATCACAGCAAGCACCATTTGTCTGACAGGCACTGGGTTGGTGATTGGCTGATTATTGGGAAAAAGTCTATTAAAAAGGAAAATCACAAAGTATAACATAGCTTCAACTTTTAGTCTTCTTTTTTTATTTTTGGTGGGACTGGGGTTTGAACTCAGGGGCTCACACTTGCAAAGCAGGCTCTGTGCACTGCTTGAGCTCCAGTCAGCTTTTAATGAAATCTAAACATAAGCTCTAGGTGGGGTCTTTGGTGTGGAGCCTCAGCTGGTGAGGCCTGACGACTTGAATCTGCACCATCTTCTTCTACCTGCTCCTGGTTCTTCCCTGTCCTGCTGTCACCAGTGGGTTCTGACAAGGTCATGTCTATGTCATGATCCTGACATGGATGGATCAGGTATTGTCGGTCATGTTGCCACCTGGATGGCTCCTGCCTCACCTAGAAAGGATGCTTCAAGCTTTGGAATCTCCCTCCCATGAGCCCGATTTTATAGAGAGACACACTCTCGCCCCGCTGGCCTTCCCTCCTACTCACTTCTCAGCAGAATAACACAATGCACATCAAGTGAGACAGCGTTACAGGTGACAGGAACTCTCTCAAAAATATTGTTGTAGTGAAAAGTTTATCTGATTCTGGATGTTGCAATGTCAAATGGCAGGGTTCAACTCAAGAGGAAACAGTCAGAGCCTGGTTCAGGTGTCTGTGTTTAACAGACTAAGAATGTTGTAACTGGCCTGGGCCGAGGTGTAATGGACCTTACAGGGGACAGTGGGCACTGTGGTTTAGATATGAAGTGTCCCCCACAGAAGGCTCATGTGTTAAAGTCTGGGGGCCAGCTGACGGGCTTTTGGAATGTCATTGGATCCCAAGGGCTCTGACAATCAGTGGATCAGTCCATTGATAGAATTATATATATATATATATGCTGGTGGTACTGGGATTGAATTTAGGGCCTTACACTTGCTAGGTAAGTGCTCTATCACTTGAGTCACTCCCCCCAGACCTTTTGTTTTCAGTTTGTTTTTCAGAAGGTCTCATGCTTTTGCCTTGGACTGCAAACCTCCTACCTCTACCTCTCAAGTAGCTGGGATTACAGGTGAGCATCTCTGCTCCACTAAATTCTCTGCCATGATGTTCTGCCCACCACAAGCCTAGAAGCAATGGAGACAAGTAACCATGGAATGCAACCTTGAGCCAAAATAAATCTTTCCTCTTTTTTTTTTTTTTTTTTAAAAGTTTATCTGAACACTCTGTGTGTCACTTACTGAGCCTGGAGTCAACCTCATAAATAATAATTGATCTCTTCAAGTCACTGCCCTGAGTTCACTTGACAAAGTAAATTTGCTTTTTCATGGAAAATGACAAACATCCCTGCCTTATTCTGCTGTGCAGGAAGCAGAACCATGGGAGCATGGGAATACTTATGTTCAGGGAAAGAATAAACCCCACATTCAGACCTACACCTTAGGAGAGGGGGTGCTGCCTAAAACAGAGAGCAAAACCAGAGGATGATTTCCTGAGTGAAGTCCTCCAAAAAGCAAATTTTAAAGTCTTTAGCTGTTGCCTTATTCAAACCTATGGCTTGGGATGGGGTCTACAATCATCTCTGCAGAATAAAATTCAGGATCACACCACCTAAGGAATCCTTCAACAGAAAAGGCCCTGGAGGAGCCATAGGGAAAGGAAAGGCATCTTGAGCCTGTCCTGATGCGCCATGGGTCCCACACCATAGTTTTCTGGGCTAGGGACTGGGGAGCTTCAGAACACTTGAATTCTACTCTAGAAGATTAGGGCAGCCAAAGCCTGACCCAAAGGGACACTCAGAGCACCTCCTGGCTTGAGGAGGAGAACTTTACTCCTTGGCTTTGGAGCAAACCCCAGAGGTGCAGATGAACGTTTTGAGTCTCCAATGGTATCTGCTAGTGTTGGCGGTATCACTTGGCTGGTGGGAATGATGGGTTCTTGTTGAGCAGTATTGTCTCCAGCCTCATAAGCCATTCTCAGAACCCATGGGAAAATAATGAGGGGACCAAGGAGATTAAGATGAGAGTCGGGAAGGGCTGCGTCTGCCTCAGAGGGATAGGATGGAGCCCTGTCAATGCTGAGAGCTACTCACAAGTGCAGTCTGCCTGGCAACACAGCCCCTGATTTCCTGAGGCCTGGAAAGTTCCTGCCAAATAGTCACACCATAGCTCCTGGAAATCACTTCACTTTGACTTGTGAGCATCTGATAATGAAGTGGAAGTCTTCCAAAATGTTCTGCAGCCTGGGAAGAACGTATTCACAGCCACGCTTCTCTCAGTCTGACTGGAGAAGTCGGGACATAAAAGCTTTCAAATCTGGGCGTTGTGTTTGGAAAAGGCCACGTGATCGGGCTGCAAATCTGCCTGTTTTTTACACCATGTAATGGAATTGCCTGTCTCGATGTTAACTTGACATGTTTGTAAAACTAAAACTGGAATTTTTTTACAGTGAAAGCGATAATAAAGTTTATTAGGAAAGAAATAGACTAAAAGCTGGTCTTTTGTAGAAAGAATGAGAATGACCATAAAACTGGAATTTTAAATTTTAAAATATTTCTTTTGAATTTCCACACAGAAGATGAAAACCTGAAGTAAAACATTACTAACATTTTAAATATTGTGCATTAATGGCATTATCAATATTACCAATAAGTGGAATGGGTGTTGAAAGTGGCTGTGAACATTTGTTCATTCATCCCTCCTTATCCATCATCCACTCATCCACACATCATCCATCCATCCTACATCATCCGTCCATTCACATTCATGTCTTCACCCCTCCACCATCCATCAGCCTATCATCCATCCATCCATCATCCACTCATCCGTCATCATCCATCCATCCATCCATCCATCACCCATCATCTGTCCATTCACATTCGTGTCTTCATCCCTCCACCATCCATCATCCACTCATCCACACATCATCCATCCATCCATCCATCCATCCATCATCCGTCCATTCACATTCGTGTCTTCACCCCTCCATCATCCACTCATCCGTCATCATCCATCCATCCATCATCCATCACCCATCATCCATCACCCATCATCCATCCATCCATCCATCCATCCATCACCCATCATCCATCACCCATCATCCATCCATCCATCCATTCATCCATCACCCATCATCCATCAGCCTATCATCCATCCATCCATCATCCACTCATCCGTCATCATCCATCCATCCATCCATCAGTCTATCTGTCCCTCCATGCCTCCATCATCCATCTATCCAGAGATACTTAACACAGAGACCTGGCTTATGTGATCATGGACAGAGAGAAATCCATGCTTTGAAGTGGGTAGATGGAGACCAAGCCTATGATGTAAGCTCCAGTCTGGGTCGGAGCCTAAACCCAGAAGACCAGTGTCCTAGCATGAAGATAACCAGGAAGAGAGAAAGGAGGATTCTTTTTCATTTAGCCTTTAATTCTTTTCAGGCCCTCTGTGTCTAGGACGAGACCATCCGCACGGGGGAGGGCTATCTGCTTGACTCTGCCTTTATTCTCAAATGTTCAACTTGTCCAGAGTCCCCCTCACAGAGACACCCAGAAATCACATTGGACTAAATATGTAGACCAGTGAAAGTGACACACGAAATTAACCAACATCTATGCTTAGGGAATTGCCCACCCGTGAGCTGGGGTCAGAGTCAGGAACAACACCTATATAGTAGCTGCCAATGCAGCCCCTTGCTTCCACTTCCTGGGTGGTGTGGGCAGCTGACCCCCTGCCTCACACCCCAAGGTGCATTCGTGACTTCTTCCTGAGTCCTTTTGTTCTTCAAAGTCCAACAGGGGACACCCTAAATCCTCTCTCTTGTCACTTTTCTTTGGGGTGTTTCCTGCAAGTCTTGTGCTCAAAACTGCCTGAAACCACGAAGCATCTATCCTGTGTATGACTGGTCCAGCCACTGATGTAGGCAAGCTGAAGTCCTCAGACACACAGGCGTCAAGAGTGGAGGGTTGGGTGTCAGTGGCCGGAAGGATGAAGAGTTGCAATTCGACATGGCGACATTTCTGTCTTGCGATTAAAGAAGTTCTGGAGTCACCAGAACTGCTCCGAACACTTGAAAATTCACTAGGAACTTAGACAGATGGGCTTGTCTGGGATTAAACTGTTGCCAGAACAGCCTTCATGGGGATGGTCGGCCATGGTGTCGAGAGTCTCTGGAGTGATCAGAAAGAAGCATCCTTACCTGAGGATTCCACCAGGTGAAGACACTGCTCTGCTTACTGATGCTGCCAGTGGCTTGTGAGCAATGTCCGAGGTTCTGTTCACAAGTGTCTGTCAGATTGAGTGCTAACCTCTGTGTCACTTGGGTTTGTGCTAAAATCTTCTCTGGACCTCTGTCTTTCTCAGAAGCTCTAACTCAGATGCTGGGCCCTCTGAGTGACACAGGGATGGTGGGGCCTTGCTCCTCTCTGTGACTTGTGTCATGCTTTTCCTGGAGTACTGGAGTTAAGCAGGCTTGGCTGCCACTGCTGCCCTGGCGGCTTGGACCCCATGGTCTTTAACAACCTGGGGTGGAGATGGCTGGGCTGTGACTGAGCTCCACAGGAACTCCTCTCACGTGCTGTGCCACCATGGTCTGCACCTGCATGGCTGGGGAGTAGGTTTTTTGTAGCTGAACCTGGAAGTCTGGCAACCCGCAATACTGCACCGTTGAAGTTTCTGGAACATTCCAGGGTGACGAGCATATCTATGTGGCATATCTATGCCACAAAATCACTCTGTCTCAGGCAGGGGGCAGCAGCGACGTTGTTTGGCGGTGTTTTCTGTCCAGGCTGCATTTGGCGGGAGGAGTGGGATATGTCTGTCTAGTTGAGGCCATTCAGAAGCCTCTGCCATGTCCCTGGTCACCTGCCTGTCTCTGTGCAGAGGATTTTGCAGAAACCTGGAACAGACCAGTGGTGAACATTCTCAAACAGGACCTGCACCTTTTTCACATTAAAAGTTCATTAAAAATGGTGTACATTTCACTGTGGTCCTGAACTATGGCCAATGCCTCCCCATCTTTGAGGAGTATTACACGAGAAACCAGGATTAAAGGGGAACCACGAGTCTGTGATGAAGAAATCCTATAAAATAATTAAAAAAAATCATTTTTCATCTGAAAGCAGAAAAATGCAATACTGGGGAACTCTCATGGTGACTGTGACTCAGAGGCTGGCCTGCACATCCCAGATGTTCTGCAGACAGTGCTGGTTTTCCTCAGCAAAACCTGGGGCGTGTCCTTTTTTTTATCATTGGCCCTGGACCAGCACCCATTGCTTCCTCAAGGTCACACAGGTCCTCAACACTGCCTGGTGGCTTCTGAGAACACTTGTCACTTCCAGCTAAGACTCTCAGGACTTCCTATTACTTTGGGAATTTTAACTTTCTTTTGGTCAATGATTGTCTCAGCATTTACACACCGAGGCTAGATGACAAGGGCTCTCCTTACTTCCCTTAAATTCAGGTCATAACATTTAGGCTGAAAATTGTTATATGGGGGATCCAGTCCAGATAAGTACACATGTACATGTGGGCATGCACTCTTGTGCACACACAAAAGCATGAACACACATGCACACGTGTATGTATGTTTTTATACTTACTTAAGTCATCTCCAGATATTAGTTCTTGCTCTGGTGTCATTTTTATGCAAAAATAATGTATAAACCCCTGCAGAGGCTACTGCAGATGGTTCTCAATTGTGAGCTCTGTGTATAAAACCATCCATGTTCCTCCTCACCTGCCTCTTCAGCTCCTAGCACTCAGTGCTCCTGAAGTGACACCTCTGACTAAGGGGCAGTGACCATGGCCACCTCCCCTTAGAGCCAGGTCCCTTCTGGGGACCATGGCAGAGTCCACCTTCCTCAAGAACCACGTATCTTACAGATTCCAAAGCACAGTTCTGGCCAGTTTGAGGCCTGCGTGGTTAGAATCACATGACTAACCCCACAGGAAACCTCTTTCTCGGGGGGAGGTGGATGGCTCTGGCTCGCTGTCCATGGAAGAAGAGATGCATAGATGTCAGGGCTGGCCGGAACAAGCACGGCTGGTGTGCTCAGCATAGAGACTACAACAGCCCCCCCACACCAAGAACAGATCCTGTAAGGCAGCTTATAGGCTAGGCTTCCTTTTACTACCTCAGACAGCCAGGCAGCACCACAGATAGAGCAATGGATGCCCTGTCAATCAAACTTTGCAAAAGCTCCCCAGCCAATAGGCCTCCCTGGGCTGATCACCCATGGAAACTGATCAACACCCACATTGTGGCAACAGGCTGTCAACGCCCATCTCTGCCGAGCCCTTGAGTTTTATGCAGGTCTTTTGGGAGCTGGGCTGACCTGATTTAGACAGAAGAAAGGGAGGCTGCCCTGCGGGGAAAGGAGAAGGGAGAGGCAGCAGCGGCCAATGAGGGACAGAGAGGGAGCATCCCTTTTTATAGTTTTCATGGCTCTGAGCTAGGAGGGACCTGTTACAGGGAGAGTGAAGGGTCTGTATTTTAAACACAGTTTAGCTAAAATCATCCTGATAGCACAGAAAATGTTTCCAGTGAGTGAAAATAGGGAACGCCATCACCAGAAATTTTTTAAACAACACCATCAAGAAGCTATCTTCAGAGACTGCCTTAACAAGGGCCTATTCCTGGAGTAGCACAGAGGTGGTATGGGACATTACAGTTCACATTTTCCAGGTCTAAAGGTGCCTTTCGATAAAATGGCATCATTCCAAGACTGTTTCATGAAAACTGTGGACTTCTCACAGGTGGCAAAGCACAGCTGTGGCAGAGCTGAGACAACCAGACCCTCTAATGTCTGGGTCAGGACAGTACTCCCTGTGCAGCCCTTCACTGCTGTGTGTCCTGTTGGCTGTCCTCTCTGGCCAGCCCTGGACTGGGCACACCTCACAGATGACCCTCAGCAGAGCCCAGCCTCAGGGCTCGCCCTAGGCCCTTAACCCAAAAAACACACGGTTGTATGAAGGGTCACGGGGTTGTGAGAACCGTGAGTGAAAGACCACAGCCATTAGGAGATGATTTAAGCTTTGGGGAGGACTGGGGACATCTTCTGTGTCCTGAGGTCCCTATGATGTGCCAGAGAGAGCGTGCAGGAGCGTGTGCTAAGGGCCTGTGGCTGGAGGGCAGACAGTCCAACAGAGCTAGTGTGAGACGAGGATGGGGAGCATCTGCCTGGACAACTATGGGATGGTGGTAATAAACTCCCAAAGTTTTTGAATAAATAAATTGTATTTATTGACTTTAGTCAGGTCATTGGTGGAAATTTTGAAGTCAACTATGGTTTTAAAAGTAATTTCATTTTATAGTTCATACAAGATTATCTTGGTGAAGAACTTAATCAAAGTGTAGAATTCAATTTTTTTTTTTTAAAAAACTGCATTTGGGGCTGCTCAAGGAGATAGAAAAATCTCATTTAAAATATCCAAATTTAATAATATAAAACAAGAATATTCTAATAATTATACAAGTTATAGTTAGCAGTTGGTCTGGCATTTTAAAATTTTTTATTTGGTTGAAATTTATTTCCTTTTCTTATGCTCAGAGAAAGGTGGGAATATGAAGAAGACGTTTCTTTTCACCACAGAACTCTCTGAGCTGTCTTGAATTTGCAGACTGAGGCTGGCTTGAAGAAAATAGTTGGTCACCTTTTCCAGTCTTGTGGCTGCATGTGACCTGAGTGTAAGACACTTTTTAAGACAGGGAATTGAGCAAAGTCAGGTCAAATATTTCACATGAAAAAAGAAAACATCTCAAAATCTTTGGTACAGTGTAGAAATATTAAGTGTTAGAGGAAGAATAGAACTTGAAATCTTCAAGAGGTACAGATTCTGAATGGTGAAGAATGTGGAGAAGACACTGCGCAGGGTCCAGAAATGCATGGTCTGTGCCCTGCTCCTTTCTTCCCTGCCTGCACCATGTCAAAGCTTGATATGGCCTTTGCACAAGGCCAGGGCAGGCAGGCGGGGGCCAGTCCTCAGGGTTGATCAATGAATGCCATCACCTTGCACACACAGGATCGCAGAATTCTCACCCATCCTAGGGACAGAGATGAAGCAAGGAGTTCCTGTAGGATCCTTGACTTTGGCTCACAACAGAGCCATTTGGAAAGCTAAGCTTGTATCACACCAGGAATGATAGAATCAGAATCTCAGTGGAGGAATTCAGGCACCAGCATTTTGGGGCTCGTGACCCCAGTGGGCACCTAAAGCTGAGTCCTGGAGGAGACACTGACTTAGGGCTGGAGACGGAGTGGAGTGAACTAGAGGAGGAGGGCCAGCACGAACTGGTTCTGCCCTGCTCCCCAGGGTTTGGCCACAGCCCGTTGTCTTCTTTCTAGGTGTGTGGAGTTAAAGCACTTTGGCTCCCACTGTGGACAAGAGGGGCGAGAGATTGCAGAAGTTCACAGGGACTGGGGGATTCCCAAGCCTGGACTCCTGTGACTTCTCCATCTCAGCCTCAGTCAGTGACCTGCCCTGGGGACAAACCTCTTTTCCTTCAAGACCCTGAAGGTGCCATGTGTGAATGGTGGCCACCACGCCAACTGCCTGGAGTCCTAGAGTACAGTGCTTCTTACAGGGCACAAGTAGCTTCCTGGAGACCCCTCCCCCTCCCAGGCATGGAAAGCCCCCAGCTCCTGAACAGCCATGGAGACCTGCTGCAAATGGCCTCTGTGACTCTGAGGCTCCCTGTGAAACTCAGTGCTTATTATTGAGGGGAAAATGGGAACAGGCAATGGGAATTCCAACACAGCCTTGTGACAGTGAGCAGATATCTCCCAGCGTCACATTAGGGACGGCTCACAGAATCTCCTATCTCTTCTAACACAGCCAGAGATGAAAGTTAGCATGGAGGAAATGAGTCAGGAACTTGGTTCCTGTACTATTGACACAAGGTCATCATAGTAGGGTTGATGACAGACTCTGGAGGGGAGAGCTACCAGTCCACCACAATCCACCTGACCATGGTTTTCTCCATCAGCAGCCGCTTGTAAACCTGTGCATATCCAGGGGCTTCAGTGCAAGGAGAGACAACAGATTCTCTGCTTGGCTTGACCTTCGAGGCTCTGGAATCTTCTAGCGCCATCTGTGTACTTGATAAATCCAGTCTTAGCAAAGAACTCTAAGTCAGTTGAGTAAGAACCACCAACCTCCATGGGTGACATTGCTCATTGTCCTGCACTGTCTCCCAGCTGAGGTCTGGCAAGAATTCATTAGGTCAGACAGGTGGGAATCCCCCTCACAGTGGCTCTCCATCCACTGACCCCACCCTACCCTTTGCCTATAAATCCCCACTTGTGTCCACTGAATTTAGAGTTGATCCCAGTCTTCCCGACTGCAAAACCCTATCACAATGGCCTTGCACTTGTGACAGCTCTCAATAAAGTCTGCTCTCCATGCTTGAGCCAGTGTACCTGTTGAGGGCATGGAAAGAGAGTCCTGGTGGGAGCTCAGCTTGGGTGAAGAGGGAAGCAAGGACACGTGGGGGCTGGAACAAACTGCTGAAGATGTTACCATGAAGCCCCGTTCTCACACTGCGTGCCTCATCTCTCATCTGGCACAATGGCAGTGTGGCTTTTTCAGTGAGTTTCAGAGCTTTACTGGGGAGTGCTCACTCTTCAATAGACCAGGACTAATAGCCAATAAATGTAGCAAATTTAATTAAATTTTAGAAATATTGTATTAAAAATAAATAAATAGCTGTGTTAGTACTGAAATTCATCTAAACCTTTCATGACTAGCCTGCACTTTGGATTTTGGAGGGAAAGGGAGATTCCACACACATTTTCCTGATTTAGGTGAGCATAGAACAGTTTTTTCCTTTAATGCATCTCTTGGGACTATTGTTGCAGAAAACACACTTTGGGAAATACAGTTTCATATCAATTATTTTAGCAGCAGTGCAAAAATAGAATGAGATATTATCACGTACAGGTAATAACTAGGCAGTAAAGGATTAGTTCATGTCTGATTCCTGGGGAATTAGATTCCTGGGGAAGTGGGCTCCCGGAGGCAGGCTGTGTGAAGGTTCCGAGTGAGGAAGGGACAAGAAGCCTGGAGCAGGGTTGGCCCTCCCAAGTGGGTCCTGCCTTCTCCCGTGCCTGACTTGTGGCACCCACTGCATCCCAAATGAATTCTAGGGGCTGTCAGTGCTTCATTTACAGCCAGTGATGATCCTCTACCTGCCACCTGGGCAATTCAGCCCCCAAATTCCATTTCAGAGCCAGCTTCCTTCCTGGGTGGGGTTTCCTAGGGAGTGGGAAGCAGAGGTTGATGGGATATTTTCTGGTCTGGACACAACTACCACAGAGTAATAGGCAGGCAGCACTGACTGAGGTTCTTCAGAACACTGTGAATTGCACAAGAGGTGTCCACTGAGTGAGGAGCAGCCACCCTGTGAAAAGGCTTGACGCTGGGTATGTGCAGTTCCTGGGGAGGTGCAGCACTCGTGGAGGCTGGGGGAAGGGGTGCCATGGCTCGGATCTGGAATGTCCCCAAGGGCTCATGTGTTAAAGACTTGGCTCCCAGTGTGACACTTCTGGAACAGTTGGAACCTTTACAGGTGAGGCCTAGTGGGAGGTCTTCAGGTCATTAGAGTGTGAACTTGATGGGGACTATGGATGCTGGCTGTCCTGTCTTTCTTTGCTACCAGGCCATGAAGTGAAGTGAGTGGCTTTTCTTCACCACCAGGATTTACTAACACCACCAGAGGCCTAAAAGCAATGCATCTGCCTCATCATAGACTGGAACCACCAAAACCACACACCAAAACAAGCCTTTCTCTTTCTAGGTAACAGTTTGGGTATTTTTCTGTAGGACAAAAGTTGATTAATATAAGGGGTGTCGTTGTCCTAAAAGGTGAGAATTTGGGAGATCTTGGCATCCATGGTTACAGCTCAGCTTCACATCTGCATGCTTCTGATAGAATGAAACTCAGATTAGGGCAATTATGAACAGTGTGTGTGTGTGTGTGTGTGTGTCTGTGTGTGTGTGTGTGTGTGTGTCTGTGTGTGTGCAGGCGTGTAAGAAATCTTCCTTAGCATAGTAAAATGTTAAGTGTCTTTACTAATATATTGTGTTTATTTTTAGCAATGGTTGTATCTTTAAAAATGATTATTTAAATTTTAATATTGTCAAATGTCATTTTTAACAATTATCTTATAATTTAATACAATACCTATGAAAATTGCAATAATGTTTTGAGAAACACAATAATTGATTCTAAGAGTCATCTGGAAAGATAAAAAAGAGAACACATGCTTCAAAACATCAAAAGGAGAGCTGGGAAAAAGTAAGGTGTCATATACTTAAAATCACAGCTATTCAGGTGGCAAGAATAAGAAGGATGGCAGCTCAAGGCCAGCCTGTGCAAAAAGTTAGCAAAGCCACATTTCAACCAATAAGCAGGGCACGGTGGCATGTGCCTGCAATCCCAGCTACTGGAAGGCATAGGTAGGAGGACTGTGATCTGAAGGCAAACCTGGGCAAAAATGTGGGACACTACCTGAAAGATAACTAAAGCAAAAAAGGGTTGGGGGTATGGTTCAAGTGTTAGAGCACCTGCTTAGCCAGTGTTAAGGCCCTGAGTTCAAACCCAATCATTACAGAAATTTAAAATGTGCATAACTAATACAGAATAAACAAACAAAACAAAAACAATTCTGCAGAACAGGGAATGAGAAACATAGACATCACAGGTGAGCTGCAATCTTTTATTTCATGTACTGCTATGACAGAAGACCTCAGGGCTGGCAATATTTTAAGAGTAGATACAAGTTTATCACAGTTTCAGAGGCTGGGAAGTGCAGTATCAAGGTGTGGCAGCTGGTCAGAGCCTTGCAGCTGCCTCATTCCACAGTGGTATACCAGAAGCCAGAAGAGCAAGGGAGGGATTCATTTGTAGACCCATTTGCAGACCCTCCAGACCTAATCCCCTCTCGTGAGGCTGCTCCCAGCACTGCTGTGGAGGCTGATTGTCACCATAGCCTAGACATAGGTGAGGGCAGAATTCAAAATCATGGAAGAATGGTACAGCGATTTGCTTCAGAGTCCTGTGGCCACCTTATTTCTATGGTTTGTGTTGAAAATCCATGTCATACTTTATACATATCCATCTCCCTGATTAAACATTAAAAAGCTAAAAGTAAGACAAGTGGTACCAGGAGATGTGAGATATGGAATGCTGTTGTTAATTTTTTGGCAGTACTAGGATTTGAATTCAGGGTCTAGCATTTGCTGGGAGGGCGCTCTACCACTTGACCTGTGCCATATCCCAGCCACTGATTAATCTCGATGTGCATGGTCAGACCAACTGGAGCATGAATCTAAGACTCAAACCATAAAGGAAAAACTAGTTTATAACAAAACAAAGCTTCTCCATGAGATGAGAGAACTGATGGACGATGACAGCTTCTATGAATGGCCAGATCAAAGAAGAAACCATCTTTTCAGAAACAGCAGAGTGAGGGAAGAACCTAGTGAGGTGAGGCTGTTCTGGGGTGTTAGACAATCTGGAACCAGCAGGAGGTGGAGAGTCCACCATTTTCCCCAGAGAAGCCTGTCAGTGAGACCTAGGACAAACAGAAGAGCCTGTGGCAGAGAACAGGTGAGGTCAGCTTTAGCAGAGCATGGGTCCCTGCATGGACTGAGGTGGCCAACCACACTATTGTCTTAGTGAAGGAGCCACAAGCCCTCTCGGGCACAGGATAGCATCATTACACACGACAGCACTTATACACAGACCTAGCACTCAGTGAAAATGGGGTCTTCCAAAGGCAGCATGGCAGCACTGAAGTTAAAGAGGAGAAACAGATAGTAGAAGCAGACCCAAGGATGATGCAATTCTTGGGTTAGCTGACAATGACCTTAGTAACTATGATTGCTAAGTTAAAGAAAATAGTTATGCAAAGTAGAAAATGTAAAAATAAGGACTAATGTGAAAAGTTGAAAATTTTTAAAGAATCAAATAGAAAATCTAGAATGAGGGAATATCAACTGAAGTCTATAATCTGTAGGTAGATGTAACTTCAGATTTTTAATAGCAGAAAAAAGAATTCAGAAACTGGAAATCAGGCCTACAGGACATACTGAAACTGAAGTACAGAGAAAAAACTAAGAAAAAGAGTATAAGAGTTAAATGGAGCACGATGCAAAGTTCTAAAACATCCACAAGTGGAGTCCCCCAGAAAAAGAAGGCAAAGTGAAAGGAAGGAGGAAAGAACAGCAAATGAGGGGTAAGTTTGCTAAAACAGGGAAAGAAACTCAGGCAGGCTCTGGTTGTGGGTTTGCAGGGATCGTGCTCGCCATGGAATTGTTTCTCAGAGAATGTGCTCCAGGAATGTGCTCCAGGTATCCTTGAAGCTCCTGCTGAAATCTAAGTTGAGAACACAGAGGTGTTCCTTGAGTCTGGACAAAAACAGCAGCCAGGAGGCAGGAGGTTAGGCAGGTGTGACCTCGCAGGGGACACTTGTGCTCCAACCAGGCTGGCTGAAGAGCTTACTGAGTGTAAGTGTAAGTGCACAGGAGGATTGTGCCTCTGAAACGTGCCCTAGAATACAAACGAACCCAAGCAAATGATGGAGCAGACACCCCAAGTGCCTCAAACAGGAAATAGAGCAAAGTGCAGAAGCTTAAAAATATAAAACCTCTAGGTGCTGTGGCTCACATCTGTAATCCCAGCTACTTGGGAGCCTGAGATCAGAAGGGTCATGGTTCAAAGCCACCCTGGGCAAAAAGTTCACAAAACCCCATCTCAATGGGAAAAGTTGGATATGGTGACACATACCTGCAATCCCAGCTATTGGGAGACATAGGTAGGAGGATAACAGAGGTCAGCCTCTGGCAAAGAGAAAGACCCTATTTGAAAAATAACTAAAATGAAGAAAATGGTTGGGGACAGGGCTCATGTGGTAGAGACCTGCCTAGCTAGCAAGTGTGAAGCACTTAGTTCGAACTCCAATTCTGCAAACACAAAACAAAACAAAATTAAACAAAACAAAACTGATGATTTTTTGGCAAAAATCATCAGGACATAAAATGGTAAGATACAGACTAGGAGAATGTATTTGTAGTACATGAAGTGGAAAATGGACTTATACCCAAAATATAAAGGCATCTCTTGCAACTCAGTAAGAAAGACGAAACAACCTTATTCACTATTGGCTAAACGCAATCATTTCTTAAAAGATGGCTCTTGGATTATGAACGAGCACATCCAAGATGAACAGAACATCCGTCAGTGGGGAAGCGAGGATGAGGACCACCATGAGGTACCACTTTCTGTCTGTCTGTTTTTAGGGTGTAAAAAGAAAGCTGAGACCCTCCAACATCGGAGCCTCAGGCATTGGTGGTGAGAGTGTACTTTGTGCAACCTTCTTAGAAAACAGTTGGGCCACTGCTCATAAAGTTAAACTCACACCGGTCACAGGACCCACTAATCCCACTCCTGGCTTCCACCCGAAAGTCATGAAGACTTGTGTTCAGACAACGGCCTCAGTGTCCACAGCAGCTTTGCTGCTGGCCCTGCAAACCGGAAATGACCCCAACCTTGTTTACTGGGATGATGAATAGCCATGAATAGCTGCACAATCAGATACTATTCAGCAACGAAATAAAGTACTCCTTTTTATGACATCGTGGGTGGGTCTCAAAACGTATCTTTCTCATCAAAAGAAGCCAGGCACAAAGAGACTCTCCTGAATAATTCTTTTTTATATTCTGTAGAACTCCAGAGCAGAGCAAATGTGGAGACAGATGGCTGAGCCTGGGGATGAGGTGGGAAGATGGACCAGAGGGCATGAGGGGTGTCTGCAGGGGAGAGGACACATCAGCTTGTACACTTGCAGTGAGTTCAGTGTCCAGTAGGCACTGGAGGTCACTTGAAAACAGATTGGGTTGCTAGCTATCAGCAGAATGTCCATAATCACAGCACCAGGTGACGATGTCTCTGGACAGCTGAGTGTCTGGAACCCCTGGTACTGCTGGTCAGAGAGTAATTCCAGTAGCTCCTTACGGTTCACATGACAGTCCTGCTGAAAGTGTCAAAGCATGGAGCCCAGAAACCTCATCCCCAGGGTAGGACCTGGAAAAGACGTGGGCATGTCCACCATGATGTCATAAAAAGGAGTACTTTATTTTGTTGCTGAATAGTCTCTGATTGTACAGTTATTCATGGCTGTTGTGCTAGGGTCTAGATAACTTTTTTTGCCTGAGCTGGCCTCAAACTACAATTCTCTCACTTACACCTCTTTTTTTTGATAGAGAAATCTGGCATGTTTATTTGCATGCGTGCTGTTGTATATGCAGAAGTATTTCAAGAACAATCCTGGAACTTTAACTATGATGCCCTCTGAGGGGCAGAGCCAGCTGGGTGGTGAAAGACGTGTTTATTGATTGCCCACTAGCAGGTTATTGGTTTATTAGCCACTTACCTGTCATTCATTATAACCCCAGTCTGTTCAGTAAGCAGCAGCAGCATCCAGAGTCAATAGCCTGCTTTACCTCAGTTAGAAGACATGACAGCAAGACAGGACCTGTAGTAGCAGAGGCAAATCAGAGCAGAGGAGAGAGTTATGGTAGCCTACAGTGTGATGTGTGGACAGAGCAGGGAGGACCTCAAACGAGAGGAGGAGCGTCCACGGAGGGTGGCCACCTGCTTACTTTGCGTCCCATCTAGCTTTGTGTTCTCACATTGTTGAATAAAACATGCTCTCAAAACTTAGTCTAGGCTATCGGAAGTAATGATTCATTTGTCCAAAAAACTTTCAGAACTAGACATTCCCTGGAGAAAACAGAGGCTGGCCGTGCCCATCCCTCCTTTCCTGCAAAGCACTTACTACAAACAATGGCGTCAAACACTGTTTAAGAGAAAGAAGCTAGTCTCTGTCCATGAGTAAGACAAGTGAGATCAGAAACCCCAACACTGCCAAAAAATTGTCACCACTCCCACAATGTCTGCAAAGGGAAAAAGCTGGCGTGAGAGGTAAACATGCACGACCACTGTTTCAGGAGGGGAGACCTCATGTGCAGCCCAGAGTGAGAAGCTCGGCCGGCATGTTTGCTGTGTGTGGTTCACTCTTGTTCTGGTTTCCATCCACAGTGATGCAATGTCTGGTGAAAAGGTAGAATCCCAACCTGCTTGGGACACTTCTCATCAACACTTATCTTATGCAATTTTATAAACAGAGAACTTGGGGCATAGAGGAGTGAAGTCACTCAACAGAGGGCATCAGCTCATTTTCACACCACCGCATGGAATCTCCAAGCCCTACAAGTCTGCGCCCCTGCCTCTGCTTCATGCTGCGTTCAGAAGACTTTGATTTTAGTTTTCAGATGTCACAGTTATGCGTGCAGCAGACCACCCGGGTCACTCGCTATAATTGGACACGTTGCTTTCCCCCAGGTTGTTAAGTGCTCAGTGACCACCTCATTGCCCTGGAGGCCTCACGTTCTCATGCAGGAACGGGCTCTAGAGCACACTGACCCCGATGAAGCAGTGGCTGTTTTTCACACTCAGCATCTTCTCCCTCCCATAAACATGTCCACACAGCAAAGTTGCAAGCTGCCTTTACTAGAGCGCCCCGAGTTAAGGGGTGACCGCAGTGCCTGGCTGATGGCGAAGGGAGGAGAGCGCTTGGTAAATGAGGTGGTTTACACTGGAAAACTTATCATTCCAATAAGCATGAGTGAGATGTTTAAGTTCTTGTGTGGAGCTAGATTTCATAAAGTACTCTGTCTGTGAACACACAAGAAAAAAATAGCTGGGGCAGAAACATCTGTTCAATTTCCATGTCAGAACCGCAGCCAAGAAAGCACTGAGCAGCTTGACGATTCAGTGCTGGCAAACAGCATGACTTACAAATCCAGTTCAACTCTGTAAGGAAAATATTTCTCTTCCCACTTCTACAGAGCACAGAATGGAGTGTTCCAGCCTCCCCTGGGCTGATGGAAATGGCCATAGTCCCAGTCTGATATCGCCTCACCTGACAAGACAGAACACACTATTGATTGGTTGTGGTCCACCCAGGTGGCCACTAGCCACAGAAAGAAGGGATGGCTGGGGTTCATGATTGTCATTTGCCACCCACAGTCCTGAAGCTGCAAAGGAAGACTACTTTGTCAGTCAACAGTGTAGTTGAGAGTCTGCCACAGTGGAATTAAAGAAACAGAGCCTGGTTCATGGACTCAGGCCAAGAAGAATTGAAATCTGAGGACAGACTACAAAATTCCTGCTCTATTAAGGCCCACGCCCTGCCCTGACAAGGCCCTGGGTTATCAGGGGAGCTAGTGCTGAAGAGATGGGTAAATCATGGTGCTGCATGTGAGGGTTAGAGGCAAGCTTCTGCTTCCATCAGGAGAATTGGCCACCTTATCTGGAAAGTGCAGACAGACATCACAAGGGAGAAGCATCTTGAAGGAGGAGCAGATGGGTGGGCAGGGAGAGAGAAGCTCACTGCTGCTCAGCACAGAGCACAGAGGACGAGAATCAGGGAGTGACGGCATCAGATGTGGTAGCAAAATCCTGGGGTGGCATTAGATACCATCAAGCTCTAAAGAGACTTACCAGGCACTGGGTTTAGAGAAACAGTGACCCATTCTACTTTTATGGACAGGGGAAGGGAGAAGCCTGAATTGAGGAGACCTGAGGGAGCTTGCTGGCCACCTCTCTTAGAGTCACTGGCCGTGAGATGGAGAGGGAAGGTGAGATGTTGGAGGGTGAGCTGTTGGAAGATGGATCTGGATCAGGAGACCCATCAGCATTATGGGAGAAGGACAGCAAAAGGCACCTGGGCAGATGACAGGGCCAGGGTATGAGAAGTGGGCATTTGGAAGGCTGGGACATCCAAATGTGAGGGAAATTCAGGGGGAGACAGACACAGTCTGGGAGGAAGACAGGGAGCTACAGGCATGTTGGTTGGGAGGTGTTGACTATACAGCTAGAAGCTGACAGAGCCTGGAGTTGGGGGGCCAGGGAGATCAGAGAAGAAGAATACTGGATGAGGCTACCCAGGGTAGATAATGGAGGGGGAAGAGGTGGAAGAAGGTGAGTGAATCTGAGGAACACCAGCAGGCTAAACCAAGAGGAGGAAAAGTTTACACCAAGAGATCACAGGGTGTTTGGAAGTTGGTTGAAGATGAGGCTGCAAACATGGCCCCAGGAAGGAGAGGTCCTAGGCAAGCTAAGCTGAAGCAGATCTGGAGGCAGGAGCAAATGTGGAGAGACAAGGCCATTGCTGGTCATCATTCTAGGACAAAGTTCAGGCTGGGTTACCCCAGGAGGGGCTGTGAGTTTATGTTCCCCAAAGCCTGGAATGTTCCACCATGACTTCCTGTCTGGAATGAGAGTTCCTGCTGTTTGAAACAGGTATTTTGAATGAATGAGTACATCAGTGAACTCCCCTTCCCTGAAAGACTAAGATATAAGTTACAGAATTTGTCAAAATCCTTAATTCGTGTCCAGTTCAAATTCACAGTAATTAATCCTCAGTCCTCATGAGACTCAGTGGTATCATATGGCAAGGAATTAACTGAGAGCAAACATTGTCATTAAAATTCCCAGTCCCATTGCCCAGGGCTTCAGCAAGCAGGGATGAGCAGGGCCAAGGATTCCCAGCCTGTGACAGTGAAGATACCAGTTGTTCTCCCCACCATGTCCCTGTGTTGCCTTTGCCACCATTTATTTCCTTGCAGGGCTGAAGAGCAATGCCTGCTTCCCAATGCAACACACCCCTCTCACCCAACAAGAGCTAGACTTTCAGACAGACAGATCCTCCTTCTGCACAAGGTGGGACCAGAGGCTTAATGACGGCCACGGTCTTGGATCTGAAGTTCCTGAGTCCTGTCAGACCTCCGCCTCCTGGAGTCGCCAAGGTCTTGTTTAGAGCACGGGGAGCAATTGTGCTCCTCACTTACTCTGCACAAGTGTTTGAGGCAGTGTGATGTTGAGAAATCAGGGATCTTTGAAATCTCTTCCCTCCCTTGAGGTGTACTTGCACTTGGCAACAGGTCTATCTTTCAACCTTCCTTTTCTCCCCTACAGGAACTTCTTTGAACCATTTCTTGTCCAAATATTATTGAACAGAGGAAACTGAGATGGAAGAAGTCAGAATACTTCCCATATATAATTAGCATTTTTCCTCTCCAGTGCAGGCGAGTTATAATTTTGCAACATGCAGCCCTCCACCTGGGCAGGCAGGACATGGCTGATTTTATTGGGCATGCCAGGTCTGTTGGAGCTGGGGAAGCTCTGCATGGCAGGTAGAAGCTCTAAAAAATGCTGAGGCCCCTCAGCTTCACAAACACCCAGGCCCAGGAATGTTCATGGAACAAATGAAGGAATGGGGCTTTATGAAGAGGTGTGGCAATGGTTACTCACTAACTTATTGTGTGTGTTAACTGGGACTATTTCCCATTGGGTTTGTTTTAAAGATCATACTATTGATGGAATTTAATTTGAATGAAACACTTCTTCTCAGGTTAATTTTGGTTTAATCTTTTGATGTGGCACATCATTCAGGTACAATTCTATTTGATACTTTCTTCCCGGCAATGGGGGGGGGGGATCCAGAAGACAGCTGGACTTTCGTGAACAAGTCTCTGTATTTGCCTCAAAATGCAATCAACTCAGACATGGACAAATGCCTTTCTAAAGAGGGCTGCTAAGCACGGCCTGGTGGATCATTTTCCTCCAGGGCATCTGATGCTGGGATGACTGGAGTTGCAGGGCGGGGAAGGGCCTCTCTCTCTCCAGATGGGGGGAGGCTTCATTTAGACTCCAGCCAGTGAAGGTGTGGCCCTACTTCTTAGACTCCTGCATCTACTCACTTGGCTACTTCTCAACCATTAGCTGAAGACTCTCCAAGTGCCTGCATTTGGGGCACCTTGGCAAACAGGCTGCAGCCTTTGTCTTCAAGGAGCTTGGATTTCTTTCCCTGGCCCTCAATATGTTTGGCCCATCTACAAACACCTTTCTCTGCTGAAACATATCAATACACATTTGCATGGACAAAACCAGGTACATACACGTGCACAAACACAGAAAAGATATGCAATACAGTCATGTGTACACACTCACAAGAACAGCTGCACACACATAGATACACATGTATAAAAATGCAAATGCAGGCACACAGGTATACACACATATGCATTGCACATGTATGTACACACAATGCATGCACACAGGTGCACACATGCACAAACATGAAAAATACCTGCACTGAGAAGTACACAAGCACACAAAGCTGCATATGTACACATACAGTCATGTACATGTGTACATGTGCACATGTGCACACATCTACAGCTTCAGCTTGGTGAGAAAAGGCTGCTACGCTGGGGTCCCTGTGGCAGTGGAGTCATCAGAAAGACAGTACTTCTGGGGCAGCCCAGCCTGAAGCAGTTTCTGTGATAACCTTCAAGGGAGCTACTATTGCCATGGACTATTTTTAAGCAGATATGATAGTGCTTTTATCATCGTGATATGTTGACAAGTTTTCTGAGCACTGATACTGTGATCATTACTTAACAGAAGGGACATTATCTGCTTTGGGGAATTTTGCCAAGTGCTCTTCCTTCTGAGTCTCTAAAGAATGTCTACTCAATGTGCAGACAGTGTGAAGGGTTAATCAACTACGTTGGAGAAGCAAAACTGCTGACACAGGACAAAATGCTCTCAGCCACAGAACAGGAAGTCCCTGTGTTGGCTGGAAAAACCAGAGCTCTTAGTTTTCTGGCAGGTGGCCCTAAGCTGTAGTGAGTCCCTTCAGGTAAGAGGGCACATGGGACAATTAATCTTGATTGTCGACTTGATTGACTTGAGAAGCGCCTAGGACATAGTAAGGCACAACTCTGGGTGTGTCTGTGAGAGGTTCCCAGAGAGGATTAACTAAGGAGGGACGAGCCACTTGAAGGTGAGCAAGCACATCCCATAGGCTGGGACTCAGATTGATTATAAAGGGATAAAGGAGAAAGCCCTGGAGTACAGGCATTTTCTCTCTGTGTTTCCTGGCTGCCATGCTGTGTGAGCTGCTCAATTACACCCTCCCTACCATGGTGGATGGAAACTTCTGAAACCATAACCCAAAAGAGACCCTTTCTCCCTTAAGTTGTTTTTGAGGGAATTTTGTCACAGCAATGAAAATCTGACTACACAGCATCTATCACGATTCAGATCAATTATTTCTGACATTAAGAGAGGTACCTCTCATTTTATTTGTTTGAAATTTTCCAAGGGGAACTGACTCCAACAATGCTAATATGAGACTTTGAATCATAATTTCTGTAAAAGGAAGTACAAACAAATGAAGAGCACTCAAATTTGGGCCCCCTTGTGGCACACATGCACGTCTGCCAAATGCTTCACGCCTTTACCTTGGGGAAGTAATTCTTCAATTACTTCAAAGCCTTCCTTTGAAGAGGGCGTGCTAGACACTTGCTTGGTTACAAGGACACCAGGCTCGCTAACGAGAGACTGTATTATAAAGGGCCACATTCTTTATTCTTCTCTTGCAGTCACAAATAAATTATGATGGGGGAAGACACACTAACTTGGCGTCGTGGCTGCCTCTTGGTGACAACCTCAGCAGGTTAGCATTTTATATTGCAGAAACAAAATGATAGACTGAGTTAGAAAGCCTACGATCAGGAGGGCTGAATTCTGAACTCTAGATAAGGGAGGAGAAAGCCCTTCACCCACTTCCTTTTGGTGGGGGGGATGGCACAAGTTATCCCTCAGAACCGTGGAGTCAGAAAATCAGCAAAATACTTCTTGTTAATGTGGAGGATGAAAACAGCTACGCTGAGTAGACATGTTTCCCCTCTGAGAATCTTCAGTAGGTGATTTTCAAAGCTGCCATAGAAAATGTCATCTTCCCCATTCGTTTCTCCATTGTTAATGTACAGTTTTGGGTGAGCATCTTTTGGTACCTACTCCTCCTATGTCTTTGTGCAATAACTAGAGATGTGGCAGACTCTTTTGCCAGGAGGTGCCCTTTCAGTTCTTGAAGTACAACATCATCTGCAAGCAGACTGAGCTGCCACAGAGCTGGAAGGGAAAAGTCAGAGATGGCTCTTGCAAAATGACAGAGAAGCAATGTGAAAGGTTGACTGGTTTTCAAATGACAGACCAACAATTAATGAGGAGAATGGCTCCTGTTTGGTCAACATCTCTTTACAAAACAGAAGTTGCAGCATCACCTGAGCCTGCAACAGTCATTTGGGAGCTCACGCCTGAAAAGACCTGGTTAGTCTCAAGAGGTGTTATTATTTCATGTTAAATCCTGTGATTTTAATGAGCTGCATGTGTGATTCAGGAAATTCTGGGGTGTTCCCTTATCAAGGAAAGAACAATCAATGATCTCTAAATGCTTAGATGTGTCAGCAGCACCAGAGTGCTGCCATCTTGGATAATCAGTAATTGTTCTGAGTCTGGAGTCAAGGTAATATGGAGGATAGTGTCTGGTGTCACAGAAGCACACTCGGTGCTTGGTGGAGGTGCCACAACCCTCACAAGGAGCATCAAGTTAGATAAGTATTAGTAGCAAGCAAAGATGCAGACGACTCTTTTTGAATATGAAAAACAGCAAAAGCAACGTTTTCATCAGTGGAAGACATTAGCCTTGCACTTCGACTGAGTTTGCACTTTCCAAAGCTTCTCTGCGGGAGGGGCACAAGCCCTATCTTGCATCTTAACTCACTCTTGCTTAGATGTGTCATGGTGCCTGGCAGTTCTAACACTGGCATGATTGTGGGTCCATTTCCAGATTTTAGGATCTGACCAATGAGTCCCTTCTCTCTCTCTCTCTCTCTCTCTCTCTCTCTGTCAGTACAGGGGTTTTGAACTCAGGGCCTCGCTCTACCACTTGAGTCACTGTGCCAGCCCCCGTTTCCCTTCTCTTGATCATTATCAAATTCCTGCTTATCAGAATCTTGGATTAGCACAGACAGAAGTCCGGAGAGGGATTACCTAATGGTACAGCACATTTTCTACTTTGAACTAATCATTTCAGGGTGAGAATGCCAAGATCTACAGCAAAGAAGTGACTTGTCCAAAGTCCCAGAAGAACATTAAGAGAGTCCAGATGATGAGGAAGACTAGAGTTCTGCCTGTAGGGTCATCCTGTCATGGTGGAAAGAAAGCCATGTTTCTCAGAGAGCAGCTGCACTCCCCACCGCACCTCATTCCTACAAGGGAGTCCATGGCAGGGGCAAGCAAAGTGCATCAGGGCAGTTGTCACATCTCTCTGGAGCCACTGTCTCTGCTGAAGGCTTTCCTGCCTGACACCGTGCTGTAAGCTCCAAGGTTTGAGATAAGCCAATTTGCAAGGAGGACTTTTATCCCACTACATGGCAAAGGAGAGAAGAGAAGCTGTTGACTCACGCTGGAAAGAAAAGCTTCAATAAATGGGAAATTCACTGCTTTTGGCATTGCTTCAAAGCCTTTTCAGCTTCTCTTTTAATAAGGTGACATTGAAAATAACCCTAAATTTCTTTTCAAACTCAGAAAATGAAAAATCTCTTCTGATATTCTCTGCCATAAAAATAAGTCCAAATGTTAGGTGAAGGAATTCTAAATTATAAACCAAATGCTCCTTGGGTCGCCCTGTGACTCTAAGTCCCAAATTGATGTAGTGAGCGTGATTATTATTTTCTGCCATGCACAGGCGGGACGAGCAGAGAAATGTCTTGAGTACTGCAAGTTCCTTTGATTTCTGTGTCATTAAACGGTAAGATGGAAAATTGAAGCTACTGGCCCAAATTTTAGGGATGACACAAAATTGGGTTACATGAAAGGAAAGCTCACCCAGCAGTTAGGGACCTGAACCTAGGTTCTTTCAAGAAGTGAAGATCCTAGAATGTCGGAGACCTGCCTGGTGCTCTTCAAAGTGCTGAAAACAGATCAGGAGACGAGATCCTAGCCACCCTACTTCTGAGGCTTGGAGGAACCCAACTGTGATGGTTAATCTTCTTGCAACTTGGATGTGGTAAGAAATGTCTAAGAGATTGGTAAAGCACACGGCTAGGCATGTCTATAGGGTGTTTCTAGAGAAAATTAAATCATGAAAACTCTGAGTTAATCAACGGCTTAATCACTCAATGGATTCATAACACAGTAGCAGGAGGTGAAAGGCAGGAGGTGGGGCCTGGTTGGAGGATGTCCTTGGAGGCTCTAACTTTCCCTTCCTTTCGCTTCTTGTCTGATGTGAGGCGAGCAACCCTCTCCTCCACACACTCTAGTCCCCATGATGTTGTCCTCAAGAGAATGGTGCCAAGCAACCCTGGACTGATCAGTAGAAACCATAAGTCAAAATAAACCTTTCCTCCTTTAAGTCATTCTCTCAGGTGTTTTGATAACAGCAATGAAAAAGTAACTAAGATACCAACCAAAATCAATGGAACCTGCCAGGTCATGGAACCATGCACCAAACTGTGGGCTCATTGACAATAAAAAAAATGCATAATGATTCAAAATTTCTGTCCCTCTAGTAGCTTGCATTCTAGTGCATAAACACGGTCAATAAATGGAAAATAAATGAAACCCGCAATGCATCAGGTGATCAGTGCTATGGGAAAGCTGAGCAGATGTGAAGGAGGCTGAGCCATGGGCAAGCCTGGGAGGAGACTGGTCTGGAGGGAGGGCACAACCAGGGCTTGGCCCCAGGTGAGTAGTGCTTGGAAACTGAAAGGGACAGCAAGCAGGGCTGCCTCTTGTGGAAGGGAGAAGGGGTGGAGGGTAGGGAGGAACAAGGGCAGTTTGAGCAGGACTTGGCATTCTCTGTGCTGTGAGTACATTGGCTTTCATTTTGAGCAAGACATGTGCTGCTGGAGGGCTCTGATCAGATTGGTGCCATGATGTCCTGTGACCAGAAGAAAGGTCACCAGTGCAGAAGAGACAGACAGAAGGGCTGCAAGGGAGGACAGGGTAGCAGGAAGGAAGGGGCAGCAGCACAGGAGACAGCTAACTACTTCAGGGGACGAATGAGCAATGGTGAATCTCAGACTTGCGCTACAACTGGAAGGTGGCACTGAGAGTGTTAGTTGATGACATGGACATGATTAGGAAGAAGAAGAGAAGTCTAAAGACCACAGAGGCTGTAGCCTGAGCTTTGAAAGGACAAGGTTTTCATTGATTGAGAGCAGGAGAACAAGGTAGGAATTTATACAGGTTATCAGGCAGCCTCCAGCTCACAGGAACCAGGTTGTAGGATGGAGTGAAGATACAGCATGGCTCAGTGCCTCCTAGTCTCACTCAGTTGAGAATGTATGGTAGGTAGTAGGTGAAGAATTGGGCTTTACAGGTTGCGGTTTTGCACAGGAAGGGAAGGACTTTAAGAGTGATCCTTGAGATGAAGGAAGGTGAGTCACAGGAGGGGAGGGATTGGAGGAGCGATCCATGGGAGGAAGGGGGCTGTTTATCAAGATGGGAAGGGACTCTGGAGGATCAGTGATGACTTGTGTGAGGGTCATCAGAGGATGCACATACACTAAGTGGTATTTGGGAACAAGACATCTGCCATTTTGACTTGCTGATGGACACAGAAGGAAGAAGTAAAGCCAGATGGGGAGCAGTTCTGGAGGGAGGATATTCAAAACCCTCATGTGTTGAGTGCTTCATGTACGTGGATATTGAAATAATCACACCTTGGGGCAGGGAGAATGCCCAAGGAATGAGTTGAGAGTGGAAATCATCAAGATGTGAGTTTTTAAGGTGGATTGGAGTTATCAGACAAAACTTGACAATTACTGGTCCAAAGTGGGAAACCATTGAAAAACCAAACCTAGGAGTCTGCTCTTCCTAGGGACCTGTGATAAGGGTTGGGGAAATGCTTGCCATTGGCAGGGATTTACCCAAAGACCCTGGTAGGTCGTGGGTGGATGCTCTGTGGACCAGCTTTGAGGACCACACCAGGGCCATCACAGTCAGAGAGCCTGCCATCTATCCCATTCAGCCACCCATAGGCATGATGTACCCCTGGCAGAGGTGGAAGGCTTTGGCATCAGAAGCTATGAGCTGTAAGCTGGTGTGTGATGAGAAAGGGGACAGGGAAGTATCCAGTCATTAGTTCATATTACAGCCATCAGACAGAGAACTGTACAGCTGATTAACACTTCTTGTTTGGTCCTTGCCTATTAGGCCAGACTTGTTAGTCTTACTGATTCTGATTTTTTCAAATAAACCAAATTCAACAAAACATCAAAAAGATTATTCACCACGACCAAGTAGGCTTCATCCCAGGGATGCAGGGGTGGTTCAACATATGAAAATCAATAAACGTAATAAACCACATTAACAGAAGCAAAGACAAAATCCACTTGATCATCTCAATAGATGCAGAAAAAGCCTTTGATAAGATCCAACACCATTTCATGATAAAAGCTCTAGGAAAACTAGGAATAGAAGGAAAGTACTTCAACACTATAAAAGCTATATGTGACAAACCTACAGCCAGCATTATACTTAATGGAGAAAAACTGAAACCATTCCCTCTAAAATCAGGAACCAGACAAGGATGCCCACTATCTCCACTCCTATTCAACATAGTACTGGAATTCCTAGCCAGAGCAATTAGGCAAGAAGGAATAAAAGGAATACAAATAGGTAAAGAAACTGTCAAAATATCCCTATTTGCAGACGACATGATCCTATACCTTAAAGACCCAAAAAACTCTACTCAGAAGCTTCTAGACATCATCAATAGCTATAGCAAGGTAGCAGGATATAAAATCAACATAGAAAAATCATTAGCATTTCTATACACTAACAATGAGCAAACGGAAAAAGAATGTATGAAAACAATTCCATTTACAATAGCCTCAAACAAAATCAAATACCTAGGTGTAAACCTAACAAAAGATGTGAAAGACCTCTACAAGGAAAACTATACACTTCTGAAGAAAGAGATTGAGGAAGACTATAGAAAGTGGAGAGATCTCCCATGCTCATGGATTGGCAGAATCAACATAGTAAAAATGTCGATACTCCCAAAAGTAATCTACATGTTTAATGCAATTCCCATCAAAATTCCAATGACATTCATTAAAGAGATCGAAAAATCTACTGTGAAATTTATATGGAAACACAGGAAACCACGAATAGCCAAGGCAATACTCAGTCAAAAGAACAATGTTGCAGGTATCACGATATCTGACTTCAAACTATATTACAAAGCAATAACAATAAAAACAGCATGGTACTGGCACAAAAACAGACATGAAGACCAGTGGAACAGAATACAGGACCCAGATATGAAGCCACACAACTATAACCAACTTATCTTTGACAAAGGCGCTAAAAATATACGATGGAGAAAAAGCAGCCTCTTCAACAAAAACTTCTGGGAAAACTGGTTAGCAGTCTCCAAAAAACTGAAACTAGATCCATGTATATCACCCTATACCAAGATTAACTCAAAATGGATCAAGGATCTTAATATCAGATCACAAACTCTAAAGTTGATACAGGAAAGAGTAGGAAATACTCTGGAGTTAGTAGGTGTAGGTAAGAACTTTCTCAATGAAACCCCAGCAGCACAGCAACTAAGAGATAGCATAGATAAATGGGACCTCATAAAGCTAAAAAGCTTCTGTTCATCAAAAAAAAATGGTCTCTAAACTGAAGAGAACACCCACAGAGTGGGAGAAAATATTTGGCAGCTACACATCAGACAAAGGACTGATAACCAGAATATATAGGGAACTTAAAAAACTAAATTCTCCCAAAACTAATGAACCAATAAAGAAATGGGCAAGTGAACTAAACAGAACTTTCTCAAAAGAAGAAATTCAAATGGTCAAAAAACACATGAAAAAATGCTCACCATCTCTAGCAATAAAGGAAATGCAAATTAAAACCACGCTAAGATTCCACCTCACCCCTGTTAGAATAGCCATCATTAGCAACACCACCAACAACAGATGTTGGCGAGGATTCGGGGAAAAAGGAACCCTCTTACACTGTTGGTGGGAATGTAGACTAGTACAACCACTCTGGAAAAAAATTTGGAGGCTACTTAAAAAGCTGGACATCGATCTACCATTTGATCCAGCAATACCACTCTTGGGGATATACCCAAAAGACTGTTACTCCAGAGGCACCTGCACACCCATGTTTATTGCGGCACCATTCACAATAGCCAAGTTATGGAAACAGCCAAGATGCCCCACCACTGACGAATGGATCAAGAAAATGTGGTATCTATACACAATGGAATTTTATGCAGCCATGAAGAAGAACGAAATGTTATCATTCGCTGGTAAATGGATGGAATTGGAGAACATCATTCTGAGCCTGGCCCAAAAGACCAAAAATCATTTGTTCTCCCTCATATGTGGACACTAGATCAAGGGCAAACACAACAAGGGGATTGGACTTTGAGCACATGATAAAAGCGAGAGCACACAAGGGAGGGGTGAGGATAGGTAAGACACCTAAAAAACTAGCTAGCATTTGTTGCCCTTAACACAGAGAAACTAAAGCAGATACCTTAAAAGCAACTGAGGCCAATAGGAAAAGGGGACCAGGAACTAGAGAAAAGGTTAGATCAAAAAGAATTAACCTAGAAGGTAACACCCACGCACAGGAAATCAATGTGAGTCAATGCCCTGTATAGCTATCCTTATCTCAACCAGCAAAAACACTTGTTCCTTCCTATTATTGCTTATACTCTCTCTACAACAAAATTAGAGGTAAGGGCAAAATAGTTTCTGCTGGGTATTGAGGGGGTGGGAGGAGAGGGAGGGGGTGGAGTGGGTGGTAAGGGAGGGGGTGGGGGCAGGGGGGAGAAATGACCCAAGCCTCGTATGCACATATGAATAATAAAATTTAAAAAAAAAAAAGAAACTGAAGTTCAGGGAGTTTAAATGACACACAAGCTCTGTCTGGAGGAGCTGGGACCCCAGCCTGGGCTTTCTCATCCCCACTGGCTTCTTTCCATCAGGATATCCAAGAGCCATGCAAGCATGTGCCCTTGGGAAGTAGCTGTGTGACTTAGAATGGGGCCTGGCCATCCTGGACAAAAGTGGCATGCTCTGAGAGGTGATCTCAGTGCTGGTCACAGTCTGGCTTGTGGCCAGCTCAGAGCTGTGAGTTTAGAAATATTCCATGTCCATGGGCCAGGAGCCCTCCTGGGTGACATGGCGCCATGCATTCATCCACTCTGGAGGGCTGAGATGAGAGGCCACCTGTGTGGGCCTGTGTCACTGCTTCTACCTGATGCTCTTCCTCCAACCTGTGCCTCTCTGTGGTCTCTGTGCTGCCTCAGAGGCTAACACATCAGGACTCTGAAAGATGAAAGCCTGAGGGTCTCCATGCCGACTGGGGCTCCTGCTCATAGTCCAGGGCAAGCAGGATCTTAAGGACTGACTGGCACTTCTAGGTCTTCCCAGTGGAATCTCCAGGATGACCTGGTGCCTGGCTTTGGAGAACTTTTATGTTTCTAACCCCAGCCCTGGACAGAAGGAAATACAGTTGTCTGGCCTCAAGCAGAACCTGGAAAAGTTAGATTAGTGCCATGTCAGCCTCCTGCATCTACCCACCCAGGCCTTGTGGAGGCCTGGAATCACATGCTCCTCCAGGTGCCATGGGGGTCCCTTGCAGATGTGTTTCTTCAGGGGAGATGGATGGCAAGTCCTTGGTCTCACCTAAGAAAGAATTCAGGAGCAGACACACAGAGGAGACTTTAAAAGACTTACTTAAGCAAAAGGTAGATTTTATTAAGGCAGAACTGATCATAAAGTGATAGTCCACTCCCAAAGGAAACTGAGGGCGGTTGGCTTAACCAAGCAGTTGAGGGTTAAGTTGAGGGCCCGAGCCCCACTCTTAGGCACTTTTATGGGTAGGATTTCATGATTGTGCCCATGATTATGCAAAGGATGTGAACATATATTGTGGAGTTCTCCAAGAAACAGGATCTATGGGGAGTGGTTTCCTAATAAGGTGTCCTCAGAGCCAAGATGGCGATTTGAGGAGAGGTACAGTGAGTGAAACTGTAACTGTGAGAAGTAAATAAGGCCTCTGACTAATCTCGAGAGTCAGAGAAGTCCCCATTGGGGTTGTTGCCGGGGACCTTTGGCCACTGTACCAAGAAGCAGCCTCAAGTGTGGTCAACCACACTTGGTGGAGCAGGAAGATTGGTGACATGTTCCCAGATACGGTGCTGCACCTGCTCTCTGGCTCCTTTGTTATTGTTATTCCCTCCTGCCTACCTCGTGTCAGTTAATGTCTACAGTCACGAAGGTTTGAGTAAAGACCACCCTCAACCATGCAGGGGGGCTTAGGCCGGTCAGCTGAAGGCTTCAGGAGCAAAGACTGGGGCTCCAGGGGAGGAGTCTGCCTCACGGCTGCAGCGTCAGCTCCCACCTCAGTTCCTGGCCTGCCCTGCAGACCTCAGGCTTTCAGGACCCCAACATCCTCCAGTTGCACCCAATTAAGCTCTGTCACTGTCTGCCCTTCTCAAAGGTGCACGTCTGATTCTGGTTCTCCAAAGACCCTGATTGGTACAATTAGTTACAACAAAACGCGTAGCTGTGAAACAACATTTTATTATTGTTTCATAGCAAGTATCCAAAGTTTAGCCTTTTGTCTCCAGACATTGGCCCAGATGTTAGACAGCAAGTGCAGTCAGAGGCAGGGAGTCAGGAGGTCTGCCACTGATTCCCAGGTCCATGTGACATGAAGCCACACCTCATGTGGTATCGGTTTACATCACACTACTAATTCTCAAGTAAAATTAGGAATCAACAGATGCTCGAGTGCCACTGAGCTCCATGTACTTGTGACTCAACTTACCTGCAGAAGCTGTCTCTGGGGGTTAATTAAGCTGGAACTCAAACCATTTAACTCTTCACCAGGTTCTTTTGCAATTGAGAAGTCTAATTTTACAGTACAGCAAACATTATTTAACTCATTTACTTGATTTCCATGAGATAGCTCCACTACAGGTTTACTTACATGTCTTTTTCATAAAGATAAAAGGCAAAAGAAAACATCATGTCTGCCGTCCCTGACTACTGGCCCATGCTGAGGCCGAGGCCTTCTCGGGGAGGGCACTGCCCATTCTGCCACAAAGTTAAGGCTGAGCTGGCCATGAGTTCGCAGATGTATACCTTGTTTTTGACAAAATAGCTAAGAAGAGGGAAGAAACAAAAGAACAGTGCTGCACCTAACTTTTAGGCCATCTGTCACAGGTTATTATTTTTCTTTTATATTTAGGAGGAGATAAATGCCAGTGGTGTCGATTATATTTATGAAGTTGTGGTAACCAGAAATGAAATTATACCTTTCTCACCCCTGCAGGTCAGCAAAGCTTGAGCATTTGCTAATTTCAGCCCTCCTGAGTGAGGATGGGGCTGGCCCTGTAGAACACAGAGGGGTGAGGAGTCTCCAGGTCTCAGGCTCCCACCAGAGACATGACAGTCCCCCCTTCCTGGGCCAGATCCCCCTGATCTGGAAGCTTCGTGGTTCCCTGACTCCAACCATGAGGAGTGGTCCACCAGTGAAAGTTAGCATGAGAGGTCCTTATCCTGCTCAATCCTGCATTCCTAGGTCCTCCTCCCACTCAGGGGATCCCCCACAGTCCCCTTGGTCCTCTCCTGAGTCCTGCATGGTGCTCCACACGGATCTGCAGCTCCTGTCAGCCAGGGACTGGCCAAGAACCAAGCCAGCTGGACTCCGAGCCCCAATCAGACCCTGCTTCCTCAGGTCCAGGCTCCCCTGAAGTGAAGGAAGCGACTTTGGAATAGACCATCCTTGCTTTACCATGAACATCCCATCTGTTCAGCAAGGTTATTATTTCTTTAGGAAGTGGGTCTTCACTGTGGCTGGGTCAGACTTGCTGCTGTGTGGCGCTTGTGTGCTGGGATGGTTTTCAGTGTCCTCAATTGAGTAAACTCACAGAGTGCAGGTAAACTTGCTTCACTGTCCACTGCATAGATCCTGAGTCATGCGTGTGCCAAGGTCTGCCATGTTGACCTTGTATGGTTTTCATCACATCTTCAGAGATTATGGAGTGTAGACACTACGCCTGGGCTTAAATACCAACTCTGTCCCTGCCTAGCTGTGTGACCTTCTATAAATTACTTCACCCTTCTGAGACTCAGTTTCCTCCACTATACCTGGAATGGATGAGGACTAGATAAGGAGTTAGGACACTTGATAACTGAGAAGCATGGCTTGGATGCTGATAAGGAAAATCACATCCTGAGCTGTTGACTTTAACAAAATGGCTTGTGACATACAGCAGGGTCTTGGTGACTCACAGACCCTGGAGCACAGAAAATAACAGCCCCCAAGTCTGAGCATCCAGAGTCAAAAACTCCCCCATCTGACATATGGGAGGAATTAATGACACATGACCCAGTCTCTGGGAGTTAATGACACATGACCCAGGTTTCCAAGACTGAATGTCCCATCTCTACAGACCCCAGGAGAAAGCTTGAGGTCTCAGGACCCCCTGAGAAGGCACAGTGCTCGTTCTTGAGTCTGCCCACCTGCCCTTTGGCACTTCGGCACACCTTCACTTCTCTTTGCCTGCATCAATGAACCTGCCACTCTCCTCACATAGGCACCACAGCACTCCCTGAGCTCAGCTGCCCTCTTCTTCTCGGTGTCCTAATAAACCTCCTGCTTCTTCTAATTGCTTATCTTGGTGAATTCTTTCACCAATCTGTGGCACCAATTCATACCAGGGATGCTAATGGTGAACGCTGCTGTGAGGCACACAGGAGTTAGTATGTAAAGCAGTGGGAGCAGAGCCCAGCACAGCCGAGCACTTGTGTTCTTGGTTATTGTTCCATGACCCATTGCTGTCCAGGTCTGTCCAGATTTGCTCTTTATAGCACTCGTCTGGAAGTTACGGAGAAGGTGTGCCTATGGCTTGGGTCTCAGGAGATGAATTTAATACCAGGTAGAGTGGGTACTGATGGGTCTGCCAACCCCACCTGTGATGAAACTTAGAAAAGCCAGTGCTCCCTCTGATGCACTCTCAATAATATACCTCCAAGAAACAAGGCCAAGACAGGTGGAGACAACAGTGGAAGAATGTTCTGGCCTTCAGAGAGTCTTCCTCCTTAGAAGATGGAGACTGGAGCAGAGGGAGAAAAAAGACAATCACATGTGATTGAACACATGTGATTGTATGCTGGTTCCTCGTGGGTGCTATCTGTTGTTATCATACATGCATAACGCCATAGTGATGTAGTGACCATGACAACCTAACAGACACTTAAACACCCAGCATCTGCCCACTGACGACACGGTGTCCATCAGTCTAGATGTCTGCTGTCTCACCAGGTGCTGAGAGGGAGGGAGGAGGATTGGGAAGGGCCAAAGGCAGCCGAGTTAGGAATCCATGCAGGGTCCTAGGGCTTTACTCTGTGCAGGAGAGAGATGGGCCTCATTTCAGGTCAGTGGCTCCACCCCAGAGTTTGGTGGCCTTACTAGAAGACCAGCACCAGGACAGAAGTAAAGCTTGTCCTGGCAGGGCCTCCACTTCCTCTTCTGCAGGCCTGTAGCGTGAGGGACTCCGGCTCTCCATCATCTCTGTGTGGCTTCCCTGGGGCTCCTTGAAGGTAAGTGGACATGCTTCCACCTGGTTCCCCTGGGAGGCCAGTAGTCTCAGGTAGACCCCTCCGCCCCACAGCCCCTGCACTCCTCATCCCACCACGTCTCACTTTCCCACTTCCAAAACCAGACACTGGCCTGAGAGGCCATGAGATTTCACCGAGACATCTCCTTCCAGCAAGGACAAGTGAGTTTGTTTCTTCAGGATTTATGGACAATAAAAACTCTCACACAGGAAGAAGGCCTCGTGAGGGCCACACGATGTTTCTGCAGCAGAAAAGTCCTCGAGATGTTGATCGGTTAGCCCGGCCCCTTTCACCTCCAGGTGGGCTGTTTTCACCAGTGGTACAGATGTAAATACCCTAGCCCACCATGCCACGGGAGAAGGACCAGAGAGCTCTGGAGGGGAACTGCCACTGTCAGGACGAAGCACTGACAATATCACTTCCAATGGCAACCACGGGAGTGCCACTGATGGTTGTGCAGTGAGGACTAAAGCAAGGTTTCCCTCAAAGGTGACTTGAGCAACTATGCTAACGTCGAACTGATTTCCCTGCTGCAAAACCACGCAGATGAGCACAATTTCACATGGACCTGGCCCAGGCCTTGGGGTGCTGGGAGTGGAAGCTGCAAGGCCCTCTGCTCTGAGCTCAGTGCACCCTTCCCCACTCCCTAGAGCACGAGGCGAGAGTTCAACACCCACTCTGGGGCCGTACCATCCAGGTCACACACCAGAACCCAAGCCCACGCTGGACCAAGGAGCATGCCGGCTACTTTGTCTGGTAGAGCTGCTGCGGGAGACTCCCTGGGAGAAATGCTGCCTCAGAGGAGGGTGAGGTGTTGGCCTGGTCCCTTTGTGCCCTCTTCCCACAAGTCTAAGGGCTGCCTCCTAGCAAGAAAAGCCAGGGTCTGGGGTCTGAGAAGTGGAAGGGACAGACAGGCAGCTGCAACTTAGGGAAGGCTGAACCAGGGTGTCTCTACTGTGATTGACCAGAAGACCTGGCTGCCAAGTGAAAGGGGTTGAGAGGTAGCTCTGCCCTGGAGTTTGGGGGTGGGCAGGTGAGAGAGGCTGGCTTTGAGATCCTTCTTGAACCCAAAAGGCCACCTCACAAGGCAGCATGGAAAGACTGGTGAGAATTTCTCCTAGGAAACAGAGGGTGGTTTGAGATTTTCAAGCAGCAGGAGCTTCTGTGGAATCCTACATTTGGCTTCTTCCAAGGGCTCCCTTCACTCACTCCTACAGAAAGAGCTTCTGCCAGGGAGAACAGAGTACTGTCATATAGGTGACCCACCAGGTGAGCCCACAGGAGGCACACACAGGTGAGCACATAGGTGACATATACTGAACAGGTCAGCATTCCAGAGCTCTCCTTTGACTGCCACATGGCTTTCTTGGCAATACTCCACAGCTTCCCCAGGCCTTGGGGAGGGAGGCTGGCAGGAGAGCTCTGCCCAGATATTTCACAGTTGGGTTGTTATGATACAGCATTGTCATAAGTCTGAGGATCATTTACCCGAGACTTAGCAGATCTCTGTCAGGGTCCTGAGGGACAAAATACCTCCCCTCCCAGGGAAGCCAAAGCAGGAAGCTTGGGCCAGGTGTCTCTCCTGGCCATTGTTTCAGCACACAGTACTGTTAGGGACTCTCTAAGGAAGACCAGGCCCTGATCACAACAGGCATGTAGCTTGAGTTGCCCTCTCTCCAAACAGGTGAGGAGCTGCAGGTGAGCACCAGTGTACACAGTGAGATTGCTTACTGTGCTCACGTTCCTCTGCCCTGGCAGCACAGGTGTGTGCCTCCCAAATCTGGCTCCTTCTCCAAATCCTGTTCCCACAAGCTCACGCAGCTAGGTCAACCTTCTTGGAGTTTTGCCTCAGTTTGATGTTTATACTCAGTAAAGTAAGGGGGCAAAACAGCCCTCCAACAAAGCTTGTGAATGACAGAGACAAAGGCCATAAAATAGTGCCGGGCAGGTGCAAGACTTGTATATACGATTATCTCCAAATAGCTCACCACAAGACTCTGAGAATTGAGTTGCAGTCTCCCTGTATTAAGTGATTTTTCTCTCTGTGGAGTTGGGAAAACGCTGTACTCAAAGCCAGGTCTCTGCACCCTGGGGGTGAGAAAAGCCTCTTTGACTGGCCTAAATGTTAACAGGCTTGTTCATTTTCTTGTGAGTTCATTTAGACCCGGGGAAAGTGGCACAGAGACATTATGCATGGAGATTGCCCTGGTCTTATTCTCACCCTGGCACTTTAAGCTGGTCGAGTCATGTCTTCTTCTTTCGGTTCCGTTTGCACCAGTCATTTTCTAATGCGTGCCTGGTTGGAATACTTCCTGTAATGAGAGAAGGGGACTGTCCCAAGGTCCAGGAAGAAGACTTCTGACTGCAACTCTCAAAACTACAGAAAACCCAGCAAGCAATGAACATCCTGGGGCTCTGAGAAGAGTAGGCTGGGTCCAGTGACACCAATACCTTCAGTCCCTCGGGCCAGTGGGCCTCAGACTTGAGCAGCATCTACCCTGGTAGCTGCGGCCCAGGCCTGAGGCTGCTTTTCCAGCAAACTCCTAGGGGCCCACCGGAGCCCACCAAAGCCCACTTAGAGAACCATTATCCCTGGTTTCTATGGGTTGAGGCTGGTGGGAAGAACCCCAATGGACAATCGAGCTCCACTCGGCTCTGCTCTGGTGGTTCTGGCTGTGCAGGAAGCTGATTTTTGAAGACCATCTTGCTCTACCATGGTGATGTCCTCCTGGAATGTCATGAACAAGAGTGGCAGGAAAGCAGGGTGTTCAATGAACTTTTTATGCCTAGACACAAAGAGCTCGGTCACTTTACCTAATGGCCCGGTCTGTGCCAGTCTCAGCTTCTCCATGTTTAATTCACCCAGGTAACTTCACCTGAACTTCTTAAAGGTTTCAATACTGCAGTTTGACGTTTATAGACTCACATTCACCATGTGCAACAATCAGAAACTCACCTCTAAAGAATATTTCCATCATCTGACACGTGGCTAGGGAATGTAGCCGCAAATCTTAAAGGTAAAATCCATTTAAATGAAGAAAATGTTTTGTCCATCCATATGGTCATTGCGGCCTGCTTGGTCTCTCCTCCCTATTGTGGTCTCAGTGAGCTCCTTCACTCTGGGCAGGGTCTGGTCCCCGGTCTTAGAAATGGTCTTCGGAAGGAAGGAAGGAGTTTGGGAGGGAGGGAAAGGGGTTTGTTAACTGTGGTGAATTCACTGCCTGTGACCTCTAAGAATCTGGTCCCAATCTGATATCCCAAATAGGGTTCAGTAAAGAGTTGTTGAATGATGATATCTGACTGTTCATGAATTGACTTCTCTGTCCCACACTCTGTGCAAGGGCCAGCGTAGGATGTTAAAACCGTCACAATTCCACCTTCTGTGGCCTGGCTTAGGGTCCCATGGCCTGCATCAGGGCTCTCTTGATTGGGAAGACACAGTTTAGCAGGCTTCTGGAGGTTGAGCCTGTCCTGTCATCCTGAGGCTTGGAGCAGCCCAGAGATGTCCCACAGAGGCCCTGGGGCACTGGGCTTGAGAAGGTGGCTGCATGACCTAGGGTGCCCAGATGTCTTGAGCAGTTGTTTTCCTTGGGTCAACTGTGGACTCAATGTGGGGGTCAAAAAATAAGGCAGAAACACAAAACCAGAACAAAATCCAGCAGCAAGCTTCATCCTGTGCTCCTGGAGTGCTCTGATTTGGAAAGTTATAACCACATGCTATTAACATTTTATTTGCTACATACACACATCCATGCACACATGTATTTCTCACAATGAGCCTAAAAATGTGGGATTTACCACTTCCCCTTGGAACTGGGTTAAAATTTTACATGATTAGTCCAACAACTCATATTGAAAGAGCTAGAATTAAAAGCGAGCAGCTGTTGAACCCACAGGGAATTTTCCTCACAATACCAGAGGGCCCTGGGAGCACTGCAGGACACTTGGGACTGCAAGTTCAGTGGGGGGATGGACACGAAGCCTGGTGCTGTGCTGAGCCTCTCTGCAGCGTGCTGCTGACTGGAACGGTGTCTTCACCAGCTTGTGCAGCTGTGAGCTCAGGCACACCCGGTCTTCAACATCCCAGAGGGCAGTGTTGGCTGAAGCTGAGGACGCTCCTTCCTGGGGTTGCCTTCAGGGAGGGTCAGTCCCAGACCACACGAGTGGGCATAGAAGGTCTGGCTTCCTGACTTCCCCCAGCCCAAGACATCCCTTCACAATCTTAGAATGCCTGCCTGTCCTATATTTCCATCCTCCCACTCCTGGTCTTACTCCCCCTGGGGTCTGTCACTCCACAGTCCCTGCTCATGCTGACTGGTGTGACAGTGGGACAGGCCCATGGGAGAAAGGGACCATGACTGTCGTCCCACTCTGGTCTCATGTGCTCTGAAACCACACCTAAGGGCACACGAATCCCACCTGTGGGTGGGAAGGTGGATTCCCTGCTGTGAGGATCTCAACCCTCCCTATGAACCCAAACTGAGTCACAACCAGTGGTGGCAACAGGTCTGAGCAAAGGGGCCGAAGCCAAAGCCCAGTAAGCACTTGCTGGGCTCAGCATCTCAGCCTGAGACGCAGGGAAACAGGCCCCCGCCAACTGTAGGAGGACCAGACATGTAGAAGAAAAACAGATCACTCCCGGTGTTTAGACCCACCTAGTGGCCACCCAACCTCCAGGCAGATGAATGTCCATCCAAGACCAAAGAACCACTTGACCAGCCCAGGGGCCCACTGGATAAGTGAATGTCCACTGTTTTGAGCCATAAGTGTGGAGTTGTTTGTTGCACAAAGTCCTATGACTGATGCATCTGTACTGCAGGTCCAGCACCCTTCTTTCTCTAGGGTCAGGCTGATAACCAAGGTCAGGGGAACTGGGGTGAGGCAGCTACTACTGGGTCCCTCTAGAGGCATCTGCTCCTCCTTGGTGTAAACCCCACCTTGCACAGGCTGTGAGCACTCTGCTTATCGAGGAAGCACCTTTCAGATCTGAGCAGACTCACCTTATGGCGTGTAGAGAGCCACTGACCCATTTGTGGTTTGGAAGATAACATCAAGTGCTCTCTGGGGAAAAAGTGGCCAGAGTAGTAGATCTGCTTCCTCTTGGGAAATGAGTGTGGTGCCTTTCCTGGGGAAAATTGCACTTCCAGGGAGATAACAGACCATTGTCCTAACGGAGCTAAGGAAGGTGCCATTTTTCTTCCTGATGTGCAAGGTCTTACCTCTCTGTAAGTGTGGCTACGTGATTTGATGCAGCTTTATGGTGTGGGTCTATAGTAATCAATAGTAAAGAGATAAAGTGATGCATTTGGACAGTGATGGGCCAGTGAGGAACAGGATTGGCAGAATCAAATTAAACAAAAACCTGAAACAGAAGCAAGATGCTGACTTCCTATTATTTTAGCTATAGAAAAATTCATTTCTGTAAACATTTTTTAAGAAGATTTCATCCGGTTATTTCAGGATCTCAATCACTCTTGAAAATGAGACAACAGGTAATTTAAAAGAGCTTTCTTTTAACTATTCAGCGCTGAAGGAAAGCATGAAGATGACGCCCTCTGAATGAACAAAATGCACAGGCACCGTGACCTTCAAAAGACCTTTGTTCCTGTGAATATACCCAATGGGCATTTTCCTTTCACATAGTTGGTTAACATTCAAACATATCTCTCAGAATCAAGAAAACTATCACATTAATCTTACTTTTCCAAAGAAAGGATGGAAAAAACAAGCAAATGGTGGACATTTCTCATTGATGAGGAACATGAAGTCACATTTCTCCCAGGGCCAAGATCACAGGGTAGAGACCTGTTAAATCAGAGATGAAGTTTCTGGAGATTGGGATTCTTGTGGAGAGTGTGCACCCCATAACTTTCAACATTACTGAAGATTCCCAATGAAAAGGGCCAGGGAGACCTTGAGCAGCACTGGTCAGCCTTATTAAAGGCTGGGATGCTCTAGGCAGATGGGCCACCAGGAGGCAACCAGGGGACCTATGCACTGGGGGAATAAGGGTGTCCCCTGACTGAACCTGACTGTGACTTTGCCTGTGAATGATGATGGAACGATGGCTACCAGGCTGGGCTTTCTGCCTAAATGTGACAAGCAGTCAGTGGCAGCTTTCAGCCAGGCTTCATGCCCAGAGAAGTTCTTGTTTTGTTTTTGCTTGTCTGGTCCAGTTTCTTCCTCAGTCCTTGTGTAAGGCTGGTCTCCGAATTCTGCCTCAGATTTGCAATGCAAGGTCACTGACCGGGTTCCCCATCTCCTCCATGTAAGAAGAACCATGTAGCCATGCTCATTGCCTGCTACAGACCCGTGAGTGATAAGGCAGGGCTCAGAGCCATCAGCAAAGCGCAAATGTATTCATTCATTCATTTGTCCAAGGAACATTTATGGAGTGCCTGCTATGCAAGGACGGAATGATATGAAGTAGTATAATAAAGACATACAATGAGCTGTGGGAGTACACAAGGTATGGGATTAGAAACACCACAGAGGTAATAAAACCTTTTTCATAAGAGAAGACACTTGATTTACACCTCAAAGTGAGGAGCAAAAAATTGGTGTAGTGACCTTCTCAGACAGGGTTTGCATGTGAAAGAGGCCTGTGACATGAAATAGTGATCAAGGGGACATCAACCTGCAATTCACAGCAAGAGACACAGGTAGACATTAAGCCAATAAACATGCAAAAATGTTTTTTTAATGACCCAACCTCAATAAGGATGTGATATTTGTAAATTAAAACTATAAGAAAGTATTGTTGCAAGCAGGTGAGAGGGATTTAAAAATGGTAGCCCTCCATGAGGTTGAGCAAGAAGGGCTGACTGTGCTCATTCCCTACTGACTTGGCAGACGTATCAGGAATTTTAAAAGGGTCTGCACCATTTGGCCTTCTATTATCTAAAGCAAAGACAAAGATCCATACTCAAAGACTGTTATCCAGTACTGCATATATTAGCAAAGATGGAACCCTAAATATTTAACACAAGGAAGTTGAATTATGCATGAATTATTATGTGATAGTGAGAAATCGTGTTTCTAAGAAATGTTTAATGACATGGAAAACGGTGATGGATCAAATAAACATTTACCATACTAAGTGCGGGACACCCCGTTAGCTGTGTGTGAGGCTTTATTCCAGCAGATTGAGTAACTGTGTCTAGACCTCCTTCGACCTCAGGAGTCTATTATCACCCACAGTGAGACACTGGGCAAAGTGTGCCAGAATGAAGACCCAGGACCCCCATGCTGCCCCTTGGACACTTTACTGCTTGGCCTCATCCTCAGGCTTGGTGCCACCTGCTCACAGGATGAATTCAGCATCTTCACCTCACGTGGCTATGTCAGGACATCAACCAGATGTTAAGCAGTTCACAGCTGCTCCTCCTCACCTGTTCTCATACGAAACTCTTTAACCAGCTCCTGGGTGGAGATCATCCTTATAGTCAAGTCTCATTGGCCTTGACAACAATGTATCCCTGCCAAAGTCATTTCTGGATAGGAATGGACAAGATATACCCTTTTTGTCCTTCCTTCTTTTCTTTCGCTTCCTCCCTCCCTCCCTCCCTCTTTTCCTCCTTCCTCTCTCCCTCCTTCCTTTCTTTTCTCCTCCTTCTCCTCTTCTTCTTCTCTCTCTCTCCTCTCTTTCTCTTTGGTTTGTTTTGAGACAGGGTCTCTTTACTTATCCCGGGCTGGCCTTGAACTTGCAATCTTAATCTTCCTGCCTCGTCCATCTGAGTACTGAGATTACAGGCTTGTCTTACCAAGCCAGATATTCTCTTTATAAAGGGAAGAGGAACTTACATGGTGTGGTACAAATGTCTTCTATGCAGCAGTGTAGAGAGGTGAGACCTTTCAGAGTCATGAAGATCTCATGAATTGCATGGTTGATAGACCTGTGGATTAATGGGTTAATATTGAGGAAGTGGCTTTGTTATAACAGTGGACTGCCTCTAGCACTTGGTGTGTCACACCACGTGATGTTTTCTGCCATGTTGTCTTGCAGCAAGAAGGTCCTCACCAGACACCAAGCTGACATCAATGCCATGAGCTCCGACTTCCCAGCTTCCAGAAAATAAGCTGAACAAACATTCATTCTTTCTAAATTACCTTGTCTCAGGTGTTTTCTTATAGTAATATAACATATTAACATGGGGACTAAGACTCCATGCCCCACTAATGCATTACCACCTAATACCTGCATAAGCTTGTATGAGACTGCTTGGGCTGCTGTAACAAAGTAGCACACACTGGGCAGCTTAAGCAATAAGGCATGTACTGTCTCAAAGTTCTGAAAATCCAAGATCAGGCAGTTTGCAGACCTGGTTCCTCCTAAGACCTTGCTCACTGGCTTGCAGATGGACGCCTTCTCCTAACCTCCTCTTACAAGGCCACCAGGGACAATGAATTAGGGCCCCACCTTAGTCACCTTTCACAACCATAATTCCCTCTTTAAAGAACTCACCTTTACATGCAGTCACACCACAGGTCAGAGCTTCAACCTGAAAAACTGAGGGGAGTACAATTCTGTCTACTGCAAAGATCAAGAGCTTTGTCAGCAAGAATTCAATAGAGGGAACTGTCCCCTGGGTTGACATGAGCAATCTTACACAGTAGACCTGGAGTAAAGGAAAAAAGACTCCAAAGTTTAACTGCAATTATCTCTGCATTGTTGTCAAATTAAAGTTTAGTCTAATTTTCTATTGTATACAGTTGCAATTTGAAGAACAGAATGGAGGAAGCTGTATGAAGACCTCCAGGAACTGTCATAGGCCACCCTTTCATATTTTCCTGGACATTAAACTGCAAACGCATAGCATAGAACTGTATAAAATCAGTGAAGGAAGAGATGCCATGTGGCTACAAATTTCCTGAGTCCCAGAGCTCAAGCAGAGCTGGCACTGTTTGGGTTCAACTAGCTGAACAAAGGAGAAGGCCCAATTTAACTTCAGGGAGTTCTCCAAGACAGAAGAAAATAAAAACTTGGAAAAAATGTGCTGTGGAATTTGTCACGTGTGCCAAAGTAAGACAGATGACAATAGCACACAGGTTGGGAGGTGAAAACTGAAGGATGCTGTTGTAGGTTTAGACAGATAAGATGCAGCTGGAGAGCGGTTGAAGGTCGGTTGCATATTTTAATTATGCATGCTTCCTATAAGGAATAATATATGATTATCAAGTGGTAATTATTACCAGAATACTAGAGTGGTTTACATTAAAAAATCAATCATTTTTCTGTGTTTGGTGGTACACGGAAGCCTAGCATGCAAGCGGCTAAGGAAGGAGGGCAAGAGTTCAAGCCAGCCTGTACTAAAAAGCAAGACCCTGCCTTGAAAATCAATCAATTTAATTCATTATGTTAAAACAATGAGAAAAAACAGTAACTTCAATCTATGTGAAAAATACCTTTGATTGGATTCAGCATCTGCCCTGGTGTTAACAAACCACAGACAGAAGGGCGTCTCACCTTGAGTGTGTGCAGAAGATGGGGGACCTTGGATTCATTGACATCACCACATTTACGTATATATTGTCTAATGTTCTTTTTAAAAATTGTTTTAACTCTTCCAGGTATTTTTAATTTTCATCTGATCATACTATCTGATTTTAAAACTTTCATGATAAAGCTATCTTAAAAAACAAAATACGTGATTTGCATAGGGATAGACCAATGGGATGAGAACAGATGAGATGTCGAAGAGTCCTTGAGATGCCTCTTGCAAATGGCCCTGGCTCCAGAAATCTGCCACTCAATGGAAGTAGGGAGAACCATGAAAGAACTGTCAAAATCAATTTTTTTTCAGGACTCTGAAAATTAACTATAAACTTGCAACCATTTTAGCAGCCTTTATTCAAGAAAAAATAGCTGACTCTTGAAATTGCATCCAAAACATATGACTAACTCATATAACTTGATAAGCAGATAAACAATCTGATAAAAAAATGGTAGAAATATTTGAATAGACACGTCAATAAAGCATTATGCTATACACTTGAATTATACACTTTAAATAAGTGCTTTGTATTCTATGTAAATTAAATCTCATTGGACTTGATTTCAAATTTTAATATTAGAAGCTCAGCAAAATATTTGCAGAGACACTTGACAAGGGGGTACATATGAAAGGCCAATGAGCACAGGAAATGTTGCTCGACATCTTCAGTAATCGTCCAGGGACGAATGAGAGCCCCTTTGAGACAGAGCAAGGCCATATTAGCGTTGACAGCACTGAGAATTTTTGGTCAACATGAGAAGCAAATGAAGCCTTTGCAAACTTCTGAGGAAATTAGATCGCTACAACTGCTTTGAAAAACAGTTTGACAATGTATTGCCAAGTTAAATGTGCACTTTTCACGCAATACAGAAATTCTACTCATGATTTACTGAAAAGGAATGAAAGCAAATGTCAACAAAAGCATCACACACAATTATAACACTTGTATTCACAGAGGTCCCAACTCAAAACAACCGAAAGACCACCAGTAGCTGGATTGATGGCCACTTTTGAGCAGTGCAGCAGCGCATACTGACCAAGCAGAATGCGACTTAGTAACAGAAGGTAATGTCCTGCTTATCCTCAATCTCAAAAACATTACGCTGAGCAGAAGAACATGATACAAATATGTATCTATCGAAAAATTGCTTTTGTGTGAAATTCTAGAGCAGCCTGTGTCCCTGTGACCAAGAACTGTCCGTGGTCCTGTCATGGACAGTTGGTGTGTCATGTGACGGCCTGGAAGGACCCCTCCCAAAGCAACAGCTAGCACACACAGAACAGACGAAACATCCCTTTCAGGAAAGTAACTAGGAAGGGGACAGTCTTGAAAGCTAGCCAACAAACGTGCCGGGAGTTGGATAGACAGAGCTTTTGGAGGTGGAGTCTCTGTATTGACTCTCAACCCCTCATTCTAACCTCACCACAAAGCCAACCGTCCTTCTGTTAGTCCATGTGGACACCCAGGGTGGACACCCAAGGTGACATGGGTGGACACCCAGGGTGACAATCTCCTGACCTCAGTTTCACTTGGCGCACAAGACAAAAACAGTGCCAGTCTGAATGTGAGGGCCTACAGCCACCAGCATGGAGCCTAAGGACCTCGCTGGTGGTCTCACAGTGAATGACAACTGGAGTCAGGACCCCAACTCAGGCATCTCCCAGTTAGTGTCCCCCAAGAAGAGCAGTCCTATCTCACACAGATGGACAAGGTACCATGCTGCTCTCTACCATGCCCACATGAAACCATCAACACAGCTTACTGTAATTCATTGAGCTTTATTTTTTGTGAGGTGTAAATTTGCAAGGAATATTCTCTACAGTTGAGATTACCAGCTTCCATCTCAAGCCTCTCTACTTCTCCCAGAGTAGAGAAGTCTTCAGCCTTGCACTCCCACTTCACTAAACCTCAAAACTGCATTTCCCAGACTGCATTGCAAATAAGTGTGGTCAGGTAGCTAAGAGAGGCTCCAAGTGGCTGTGACTGTGACTGCAACCTTCCTTACAGAGCAGCAGGTGCACCTGTTCACTTTTCTTCCCCCTCCTTCATCTTGCTCGTTCCTTGACTGGAACTCCATCTGGGACCCTGTAGGACACTAGTAGTGCTGGGTCCTCAGGGCACCCAGGAGCAGACCCAGCCTGGACTGTTGTCCTCAACACTCCTACTTGAGAGGGACAAAACTCAAATATGAGTGCTAAACCAAACAGTCACATGGGGTAGACATTTGGTTTTGCTACTTGTTTGTTGAAGCTAATATCAACAATTGATGTGAAAATATGTGCAATTTTATTCCTTGGGATTATCCTGAGCTCATCACCCTGTGCAGTGTGGGAAGGACTCTGAGTGGGAGCATTTGCCCAAGGCTGCCTGTGCCATCGGGCACCACAAAGCCAGTGGTAGCATAATCACTGTACTTCCCAGGGAAGAAAATCAAGTTGCAGGTGTTCAATGCCTCACAAAATGTTGCTCAGAAAGTGGTTAAACTTTGATTTTCACCCTGGCAGTTAGACCCAGATTGCATGTGTCCAGAAAGCCTGGTGCTCCACAGCTCAGAAATGGCAAAAGAGAGAATGACAGAGCAGAGGAGCAAGGAGGGGCAGGACATGAGTGGAGGTAGCAACAAAGGGAAAAAAATGGGTAAACCTGATCCCACCAAAATAAAAATCTCTGCATCAAAGGACACACACCCAATAAGTAAAAGGGCAATCCACAAAATGGAAGACATGTTTGCAAATTATATATCTGGTAAGTGGTTATTTCTAGAATGAATAAACAACTTTTTCAACATATCAATAACAAAACAAAGAAGTCTACTTAGAATAGGCAAAGAACTTAGAGAGGCAATTCCTAAAGAAGAGGTACTAACAAACATGTTTTAACTTTAAAAACTGGAGGTGTGTGCCCAGAAGTGCAATTCCTGGGTCATTTGGCAATCCCTTGTTTAAATTTTGGAGGAAACACCACATTATTTTCTGTGATAAGCACACGTGCTCAGTATCACCAATATCAGGGAAATGCCAATCAAAACCACATTGCCCTTTCTGGTAGCTACTATAAAATAAAACAAAAAGAAAAAAAACCCAGTAAACAGCTCATGTTGGCTATGACTTGCAGAAATTGGAACTCCTGTGCACTTTTGGTGACATGCAAAATGATGTACCTGCTACGGAAAAAAGCATAGCATTTCTCCAAAATTTAAGCAAAGAACCACCATGTGACCCAGGAAGTCCACTTCTAGGTTTTTAAAGTTAAAACAAAATGGACGGAGGTACACGGAGACATCAGACCTGGCATTTTCCCTGTGGAAAGATGTCGCAAGAAAAATAAAGCAAGTAGAAAATGCCAAGTTGAAGAAGAACGAGGAGGCAAAGTCACTCTCTTTGGAAGTCTCCAAACTCACATGCATTTTGCAGAGGTGGAATTGGTCAACGAACGCATAGGAGTAACTATAAAAAGGATACGCAGGTACATATACCATTTCTCGGTGTCGTTTGCATCCCACCATCCACCCCCATGAAATATTCTAAATAACTTCTAGTGGTCCACGTACCAACTGTCCTTTACTGCTGAGGCTTTGCACGGCAAACCCTTCTCTGCAATTTGTGAGAAACGATGAAGCAGTGTGTGGGATGATGGTAATTAGTGCCTTAGGAAAAGTCTGTCCTTGGCATGGATTAAGACTCCCTCCTTGCCGGTGGAGGAGCGCAGGCTCTTCTGGGTGCTGGCTATGCAGGGGTGGGTGGGTTTGGCTCGCTTTGAGTCCTCCCACCTAACACCTAGAGCAGCCCGGGGAAATGGCTTTTGCTTTTGAAGATGCCTCTGGCTGGATACTCCATGATATGGTTGCGACAATGTGACTTATGTTTGCTGGAAAGGGTTTTGCTTATAAATTGATAGACTGAAAAGTAACAGGGCCATTTTATACTGTATTTGTTGACGGTCTGTTTTAGATATTTTGTGTCTTCTTGTTTGCTTCTTTTTACATCAGTAATTGTAATTGGTGTGATAAGGGTGTTTATTTTATTAGCCGGTTGCATCCCTTGGCATCTGTTACCTGCATTAGGATGACAATAGCGAACTGCTCCATTCACTCATGCATCCCTAGTCTCTCTGTTTGGTGAACTGCATATGATACTCAGGCACTGCATGGAGTGGGGGGAAATTAAAAATCTTTGGTCTGGGGAAGAATGACCAACACTCTGAGATATTATGGTTACCTGTGTTGAAGCTCTGTGAGCACAGAGAAGATGGTGGCCAGCCCTGGCTGGAAAACCCAGGTGTACAGGAAATGATACCTGGGCTGAGCTTCAGAGGTAGAGAGAGTGCTGACAGAGATGGAGAAAAGAGTGCAACCGACATAGCAGATGGCAGGTGAAGAGGATGGCAAAGTCAAACAGAACCCAATATCCTGCATGCTTGGGGAGGAGCAGGTGAGCAGGAGGGCGGGATGGGGAAATTGCTCTGGAATGCCCCCCTCCCAAGGACCAGGGGACCTTGCTCAAGTTCTGCTCCATGTCTCCCTGCCCTTGGCAGAGCTGTCCTCCTCTTCTTCACTTGACCTCCCTGAGGCTGGTTCACCTCTCAAGGATGCTCAGCCTCTGTTTGCTGTGAGCTCCCGGTTTCACTTGTATTCATGGTTCAAATGGAGTGGGGGTTCTTGTCCCCTGGAAAAAGCCTGTGTTCCTTAGCTTGGGCTGCTGAAGCAAAGCACCACAGGCTGAGTGGAGTAAACAATATACATTTATCTCTCACTGTTCTGGAGGCTGGAAGTTCAAAACCAAGGTGGCAGTAGGGATGGGTTCTGGTGAAGGCTTTCTTCCTGGCTTTGCAGATGGCCACCTGCTTGTTATGTCCTCTTATAAGGACAATTGTCTTTATTACAAGAGTCTGCACCCCCCCACCAGAGGCCCTACCTCTGCGGCCCCACCGGAAGCCCTGTCTGTAAGCACATCACAGGGAGGAATAGGGCTCCCACCAATGGATTTTGGGGAAACACTAGCAATCAGTACACATAAAGTCTTTGTAAGAGGAGAACAGGAGGAAATGATGGCTCTGGAAATCAAATTGGGCCACAGCACTAGTCTTAAACTTACCTACTTCTTGGTGACCTCTAGGGCAGGTCTGCACACAGGTGGCGACCGCACTTCTCTATCAGCATCTTCCTGAGAATTTCACCACCACTTTGTGTTTAGTGAGTGAATTTGTTAGAAAGGGTCTGGGATGAGAGATGCATCATAGACTTGGTCTTGAAGCAACCTTTCCTTCCCAGCAGTGTTTGGGGACATTTCTAATGACTGGGACTGGCAGGGAGAAGAGGCGTTGGTGCTCAGTGGGTAGAGGCCACAAACACTGCTGAGGATCCACAATGGCTGGGTGTTTCCACAGCTCAGGACCGGCCAGTCGGCCACATCAGTAATGCCAAGGGTAAGAAGTCATGTCAGGCTGTGTCCTGCCTTGGACACCAGGGTAGCAGCAAGTGAGTGGGGGAGTTAGGTGAAAAGCAAGTTGAGAGTCATTTACCAGGAACTTTGGTCACACCAAGAGACAGCTGCATCTTACTTTGAAGTGAGAAACTGGGTGCACGGTGCATTATAGAAGTCCCTGCTCACGAATGGAGCCATTTAGGTTGACAATAACCTGGTGGAATAAAGGTTAATTAGCCATTTCATAGCTAAGATAGTGGAGGGTGACGAAATGAAATACCCACAGGAAATATTGTATCAACACAGGCTGTGACATCCAGCTGCTGCTCCTTCTTGTGACCTCCCTCCTTCAAGGTAAATTCCATCATCACCTCTGCTCCACAGAGGAGGAAATGCAGGCTTTCAAAAGCTAAGCCACTTGGCCTGGGGACCTAGCTCAAGTGGTACAGTGCCTGCCTAGGAAGCATGAGGCCCTGAGTTCAAACCTCAGGACTTCCAACAACAAAAACTAAGCGACTTGCCCAGAGTTATGCAGTGATCTTCTGGGGGTGCTGGGATCTGAGCTGGCAGTTCTGTAAACACATTATAGCTTTCTGTCCCTCTTCTAAATGCAGCCTTCCTGCAAGGGGTGAGCAGGTCTCCTTTAATCCCGGTTTCCCTGCACCTAGAGCCCTTGTGTTTAGGGATTCCACCCTCACATCTCATGAGCAGCCAGTGTCTGGCCAGAAGGACTGCGCCCTGACTTCTCAGATGTCACAGTCTTTGACCATCCCAGGGCTCCCCACAGCTACTGAACATTCCCTGTGTGGACTCCAGCCCCAGCCGGGGTCCATCTTGGATGACAGAAGGATGCAAAGTTTCACTGCTCTATTTAATCATCTTCTTGAAAATGTCTTTTGTTTTTTTTTTGATTCAATGCACAAATTGAGTTGTTTATTTCTTTTAAAATTCTTTAAATTTTTAATTGGCACATAATAATTGCACATACTTATGGGAGTAGTATGGCTTTCTGATACATGTATGACATATGCAATGATCGGATCAGGATAGTGGGCATACCCATGTGCTTATCACTTCTTTGTGTAGGGAATATTCAAAATCCTCCTTTAGTTACTTTGAGATATGTGAGAAGTTGTTGACCACAGTCACCTTGGTGTGCTGTAAAACCTAGAACTAACTATTTTCAAGCCTGCTAACCAACACTTCACTATCTCGTCCTCTCCTCTCCCACTCACAGCCTCTGTAACCACAATTCTGGTCTCTTCTTCTGTGAAAGAGTTGTTCCACTTTTATTACTGATTTGTAGGATTTCTTTACACTGGTGGAAGTCTAATGTGTCATATATGCCATAGCAGTTTCCATTATATTTGGAATTGAAAGACAGAGAAGAGCAATACCCAATCCTAGTAAAAGGGTAAATACACCAAAAAGGAAAAGAGCAGAGCCTTGGAGGTCACTGGGACTATGACAGGACCTGACATTCATGGCATTGGAGTCCCAGACAGAGGGCACTAGAAACTTCTCAGTGTGACAAAGTATCTAACATAACAGGCTTAAGATGCTGAGAAAACCACCTGATATGACAAACTTAATGTGCACAAAGACACCTCATAATCAAACCAAAGACAAAGAAAAGAATTCTTGAGAGCAGCTAGGGAAGACCAGCCAGTCACCCACAGTGCAAAAAAAAAAAAGTGACATTGTAGACTATTTGTCAGCAGAGTCCAGGGAGCAGTTGTATAGCATTCTTCAAGAACTAAAAGGAAAGAAGTGTCAGCCTAGAATTTTATATCTGGTGAAAATATTCTTTAGGGATGAAGGAGAATCAAGACATTCACAGACGAAGGAAAACTAAAGCCATTCATTGTCAGGAGATGGATCCTATAAAACAGCGAAGATGAATTCTCTAAACAGAAAGAAAATGATAAAATAATAAACTTTGGAACATCACAAAGGAAGACTATGATAAGTCAATATATATAAACAGTAGATGTTTGTTCCTGCCTTTAATTTTCTAAATTATGTCTCATTTGAAGCAAAAGTGATAACATTAAATTATGTGGTTCTCGATGCATGTAGAGGAAATATTTAAGACAATTGTATTTAAAAAGGGTAAAAGGAATGGATATAGGGAGGTTGGGATCTTTAACACTCATCTGCAGGGCAGAAGAACTCTGGGTGCTTCAGTCTTGCTGGTGTTTGGTTTTGTTAGTTTTCGGTTTTGTTAATTTCAGGCAAAATAGTAGGTATGAAATGATATTTCCCTGGGGTTTTAATTTGCAATTTTCCTGTAACTAACCTTTTCATATGTTCAGTAGTTCATTTATGTACATTATTTTATGGAATGTGTAGTAAGGTGTTTGTTATGGATCTATGGAGCTCTTTGTATGTTCTAGGGATTATGGTCTCTTTGTTAGATCCATGAATTACGAACTTTTTCTCAGTTTGTAAATTGCTTTTTCTATTTCATAGTGGTGTTTTAGGAAGGGAAAATATTAAATACAGTATTTATGGACACCAATTTACCTATTGTTCTTTATACATTTTCTGTGCTCTTTACAGTTTTTGCCTACCCATAGCTTGGGAAGATTTATATGCATGCTTTCAGTTTTTATGTTCAGATCCATACTGCTTGCATGAAGGGAGGGCACAGGCTTGTTCCATTTGCATGGTGCTTTATACTTTAGCCGGTAGTTCCAGTATCGTTTATTGAGGAGTCCTCTTTTCTTACTGACTGGTCATGCTGGACACTCTTGTCTTTTGCATTTATATAATGTATTTTAGAACCAGCTTATCAGGGTCTATTAAAATACCTTTGATTGCATTAAAATTCTACATACATTTGGGAAGATTTGGCAGTTTTAAGATATTGTCTTCCTATTCATAAATACATTCTTTCTCCACTTGTAAGGGCTTTACTAAATGTCTCAATAAAGTTATATAACTTTATCCATAAAAAAGGACACATTTTTGTTAGCTTATTTAACATCTTCTGCAATCTATTTTTTTAATCTATTGTAAATATTATGTATTTTTAAGTTATGCTCTCCACTTACTGCATGCATTATAGGAATGCAAATAACTTTCATATATTGATTTTTACAAACTTGCCAAATCTTATTTTTATTCATTCGGTATTCACTGTAGAAATTCTAACATGCATATTTAATTTGACAAAGTTAAATTTTAATAAGTATCTTTACTTCCCTCCAAATTTACACTCTATTTTTTTCAAGAGCTTCAGTTCTAACTTAAGTTTTCAACCCCACGACGTGTTTTTGTGCTTTGTTATTTGCAGGACAAGGCAGGTCTGTGTTCACGCCTTCTCCATGCCTCCCTTACAACACCTTGGAGCTTCCTCCTGGGATGGTTCGCCTTCCTTCCCCAGACGATGTCACCATGCGGTCTGTGAAGTGAGGGTGTCTTCCTTGCTTTCCACCTGCTCTTGTTGTGTTCTGACCTTTGGATTCCCCAGGTGTTGGGTATTGGGTTCTATTGTTAGTTATCAAAGAAGGTGAACTTGATTCTCTTCCTTTTTGTTTTTTCTATACACTTTCCAGCTTCTTTATTCTTCTGGCCACTGTTTCAGTTACTAAGAGAGATGTGTTAAAATCACCCATCGTGATTATAAAAATGTTTGTACTATCTATCTTTTACTCTCAAAGGTTGTGGTGTTGGTATGTTCCCATACAGAGCTGTTGTATCTTCTTGTTTCACATGCACAGCCCTGTTCATTGCTAACACTGGTCCTTGCCTGGCAGGGTGATGTGCACGGTGTGAACAGACACAGGCCAGCTTTCCCTTGGGTAGAGTCTGTGCTCACAGTGTCAGTGGGGGCCTGGGCAGATCTCTCATGTGGAGCCCTGTGTAGAAATAATTTGATGTTAAAATACAATGAGCACTGCAGCAGAGGTGTAGTGACTACCCACGAGGGGTGGAACCAAGGGCAGGGAGGAAAAGCTTGCAGTCTGGTGGCTTCACTTGCAGATCCTGTGTGGTCCCAGATAGATTTCTTCCTGTTCTGGGCCGTACGCTTTCTCTTCCTGCTCTTTATCAATACATGTGCCTCTTCTGGACAACTCACACCTCCCAACGTGTGGCAGGCAGTGGCACATCCCTTAGGGACTTGTTTGCAGGGAGTCAGTGAGGGGTCTCCTGGCCTTGAAATTTTAAGACCATGTGTGATGCATGGTGTCCTTAGCCCCAGAAGACCCTCCTGGTCCTGCTGCCCTAAACTCTGGCTCTTTGTGGGCTCTCCCTGGAGTTCCTGCATTTCACTGATGGCAAACAGGACACAAGCAGTGTCGCCTAAGATCCAGGAACTGAGTACTTGGGATTTCTGTAAATCATGGAAAAATGGTTGGCCATTGTTTCTCTCAATGTTGCCTGACCCTTCAACTTTCACCCTTCTAGCCATGTGCTTTTCCTACATTTCTTACCCTCTCATCCTAGTGGTCGTAGGTTCTGCCCTGGCGACATTTCAGGGGAAGTCCTGCACATCCCTCTTCCAATCCTATGGTATTCTTACCTTAGTCTAATCTGCTGTTCAGTCCACACCTTGCGCTTTAAAACTCAAACCCTGTGTTTTTCACTTCTTAAAGGCTTGTTAAATTAATTTACAAATTTACCTAGCTATTTTTTTATGATTTCTCATATTTTAGCCCCTACTGTAATACGCTAAAATTCTCAACAGAGCACACTAACATATTTAAATTTTATTTAAATACATCAAACACAGATTTTATGTTCAGTGTCGTATAATTCCAACAGCAGCTTTCTTTCAGGATCTCATCCTTTTGCTTAAATTTTTTTCCTTCAAACTTCAGGCGTTGGGACATGTTCCCCTGATCGTTCTCTGTGGCAGCTCTTTGGGCACTGTGTTTACAATGCATCCCTCCAGAGGTTTCATATCCCACAGTGTTGTCACTGCCCATAAGAGGTAACTTCAGACTCTTCTCTGTCCTCACACTGGTGCCGGGTAGAATTAGTTCCAGGTGTGGGTATCAAGGCTGCATGTCACCAGGAGGCTTTCTTCTCCTGCACCTGGAGTCAGGTGCCCCTGAGACCTGTTCCTGACATCTTTTGTTGCACAACATCATCTCTGAGCCCACCCTTAGGATTTCGCTGTCTGGGGAGCTTTGGTCTCCCTGGAGGTCTCTCAGATGGCCTCTTGGTCTTTATTCCCACAAAGGAAACAGCAGCCTTGGGCACCATAAGCTGAGGAAGGCCCCCAGTCAGATAAGGACCTTGTCTTAATCACATCTCCCTATTTGGGATTCTCTTGTCATTTTTGGTTTCTCAGGATTTTACCTGATTTTTTGACTAATTCAGTCTTGTATTTTTAAAAATGTGTTCCATACAAGGGAGGTTTATTAAAACATAGTTGACAAGTCTATCACACCTCAGGTTCCCAGCACAGCTTATCCAGAGGACTTATGCCTCCTTCCAGGTGAGCCATTGCCCCTTCGCCAGGTGCCCGGGTCCTTCTTGCTGGGGCAAGGAGAAGACAAGAGTTCCATCCAAAGAAGGACATGGCGTGGCCAAGCCAGTTCTAAGAAACAGCTCTCAGACAGCTAGAGAAGTAGATCTGGGTCGGGGTTAGAGAAAATGACTTTGGAAGCTGTGTGACCAGAAGGATAAAATATCTTAGTGCTCCTCTCATGCTGCACAGGTTTGGGGAGAAGTAGGCACTTTGACATTGAGCAGAAGCTGTGGGGTTCTTGGACAGTTGGACACTGTGTTAGTCACTTTTTGTCACTGGGACATAAATAATTTAAAAAAGGAAAGATCTGGTCCATGGTAGTGGCTCCATTGCCAAGGTAGCACATCATGGCAGAAAGGTGTGGGAAGGAGAGCAGCCAGGAAGCTGAGAGACAAGGTGTACCCTTCAAAGGCACGTCCCCAATGACCTACGTCCTCCAGCCAGGTCCTACCTCCTAATGGTCTGTTCAGCGATGAACTCATAAGAGATGAATCGGTTGATAAAGTTACAGCCTTAAGATCCAGTCACCTCTCAATAGCACCACCAGCTGGGGACCAAGCCTTCGACAAATGAGGGGCTCACACTTGAGTTCAAGATGACTCACCAGCCAACTCCCCTGACCTACCTCTGTGTATCTGACCTTACCTGTTGGGACGGCACCATGCTGTCCACAGGTAAGCTATGCAGATGCTGTAGATGGTGCTGGGACCCAGGTGGTGCACATCGGGTTATTAAAAATCAGGAAAACGTGGCCCTGCACCAGCATGCTAAGGGCTGCTCCCAGGTGGCTCTGACAGTAGTTCAATGTTTACTTTCTGCCTGGAGCTCAGAGATTTGAAGGGAAGCTGTGGTAACTACAGGGATGTCCTGTGTCTACCTCTTTGGCCCCAGTACTTTGATGTGGCTGGGCTGTCACCTTGCATGAGTATTTAGCTTCTCCCAGCTCAGGCAGTCATCTTTGCAGCTTCAGGAAAGCAGGAGCGACAACAGAAGTACCTTCTGTGGAGTGGTTTTGCAGACCCCATGCTGGGCAGTTTGGTGACCCTGGCGGCTGGATCTTTTTTTTCCCTGTGGTGGCCCTGTGTGTACCCTCTCTGGTTCCAAACCAGCCTGTCCATCCACAATTGGTCTTTGCTTTGCTGATAGCAGAAAGAGCAGTGGGCTGAGCCAGGATGTTGGCCTTGACAGGAAAGCAGCAGACCTTGGTGAAGAGTGGGTGGCTCCCAGAGACCCTGCAGCCTACTGTCTTGGGTAGGCCAGAGCCCCTAGTCTCCCTGCCCTGTGTGGCTCTTGCTGTCCTAAAGTGAGGCCTTGAGGGTGTGCGGGAGGCCCCAGATCAGGCTCAGCTCTGGACTGCAAATCTGGGTCTGTGGGTGAGGAAGGAATTCCTCTCTGGACATGAGGGGGCCTGAGACCCAGCATGCTTTACTCTCTTCTCCCCCGCAGGACTTTTTAAGTGTTTTCTCCATTCTTACTGAACTGTGTTGAGTAAACATATTCCCTTCTGAGGCCACAGGGAAGCGACCTGTCCTGCACCTGCCCATGGGCTACAGGCCCATGGGTGATTTCAGACCAGGCTCTAGAAGGTTTTGTACGAGCTGCAAGTCCATCCTGCAAGCAGTTGTTGAGGATTCGATCTGGGCGGGGGCACAGACATGGAGGAAAGAGCCAAAGAGCCAAGTATGTGTTGTTAACCACGGGAGACAAGATAAAAGTGAAAGTTTTATCCTCATCAGCCCTCATCAGCTTTCACAAAGCCTGATTACAGCTCAGCCCCTGGAGACCACCCCATAGGCTTTTCCTCTTCGCTTTCATAACAGCCCTGCTTCCATCTCAGGAAACTGAGCCTATGGAGGCAGCAGGACTAGACCAGAATCAGCTGGACCCCCACAGGCAAGCAGGGCCCAGGGTGAGCTTCCAAGACACTGCACTCAGTGTGACAATTGCTCACTTGGTGGTGATGTCCCAATGCCCCTCCATCCTGTGCCAGAGGCCTGACCCCAAACACCCACAGGTGTTGGCAGGTCCCTACCACCTACCTGCCTGGTGGCCTTGGGGGTTGGGCCATAAAGCATTTGCCCCAACAACCCGAGGACATCTCCGAGGTGACTTTGCCTCTTTGGTACCATCACCCCACCCTCTCAGACTGTTCTGACCATCCAACTGTCCTGATCAGGTTCCTCTGAACCCTTCACTCCCCACAGCCCCATGGTCTCATGTACACAGCTCTGCTTTACCCTTAGCTCTTTAAATACTCCAAACTTACGCCCCATCTAATTCCGAACATGGAAAAAGGTTAGAAGCCAGGTGCGCCAGGGTTTGTCCTAAGGTAAGAATATTTCAATATATTTCTTAATGAGTTGGAAGAGTCAGAGAAAGGGTTAAATGGTAAAATTTGCTGAATGTAAAGAATTATTTAAGCTAACTGCCCAGGGAAGAAAAAACACAGACTATCTTCTATGAAACTGTGTATTTTCTTACCCGAGGACCATTTTATCAAGGTGAAAACTATTAAGACAATCAATGGTGCAGAGACCACATTTAGTCTCCTCATTCTTCTCTGTGGAAATAGAATTTACTATTGAGGGTAGAGAATGTGGATTTAAAGGATTATGATTGCTGAATTCAGAGTCTCTGCCTTTCAGGAGTGCATGCTGCTCTGAGATCAGAGGTGTGTGGAGAACAGCTGCCCAGCTCAAGACTTCTCCATAAAGAAGGGACCAAGGAAGGCCATGGCCTCTAGTAGTCACCAGGTGTCAGGCTCACGGGTCTGAATTCCAGCTTGGGGGTGTTGGACACATTGCCAAGTTCTCTCTGACTCAATTTCTTGTCCTTTCAACAGACACAAAGACACTTTTCATGACACTTGAGGGTGGATTTAGTGAAAGGATACTTGGATAGCTTGGGATAATGTCAGATTTATTTCATGTCCAGTGACCAGGTACCTCATTGTTATTCATCTGCATTTACTGACCAAGCTCTCCAGGAATCCTGCACAAGAACTGTGCCCACGCCAGCAATGACCACCAGCAGCTGGATCTGCCAGCTAAGCACCACTCCAGCCTGGTCTTTTCTCTGGACTCAGAGCTCAGGCGTGCAGCCTGCCCTAAGACCTGAGTTTGGGAATTTCTAACATATTGTACAGCAAGCCTGTACTGTGGGCACCACACCATGCTGACATAGGTGCCACTAGCTGGATGATGTGGGTTGGTGAGTCCTTGGTGTCTGGGCAGGTCAGACGCCTACTGCTCAGCTACGGGGAATGGTCCAGACTGCTCCTTTCCGGTAGTCTTGCTCTTCTGCTGCCTCTGCTACATTCTGGACCAAGTCTTGAATTCAGACCTTGGACTTGGAACTTGTGCCAATTTGAACTTAGTTGGAAACCACCACTTCACTGTTTTGGGGACGGCTGATGAGAGGGCTTACTAAGCCAAATGTAACTCCTGTATAGAGGAGGCTGGTCAGCCACAAAGATGAGCAGGTGCTTCTCAATTTGGTGATATCCAGAGGCCCATACCACAGGGCCTCCCCTTGGGTGCCCATTATGCTCCAGACAGAATTCTCTTAGAAACATACTTGCAATCTACATCTTTCCCACTTCAAACCAAGCCACTTCTGAGTTATCTCCAATTGGCGAGTTTGTGACAAGCGTTTCCTCCTTTTAGCCCCACACTGGCCAGCTTCTGTGGGGCACCCTCTGTGTAATTAGACAGAGAAACAGCAGAATTTGAATGTGCTTCTCAGCAGGGACTTGGGTGCTCAGCGACCCCACTCCCTTCTCATCTCCAGCTAAGAAATCAGGAAAAGAACACCTTTATGTCAGACAGATTGGAGCAGGGTTAACAGTTGCTTTCTCTGCTACAAGCTCAACACTATTTGGCATAGTGGAATAAAACTGCACGTGAATATAAATGTTTTTGTCAAAATGGGAAGTTTCTGTGTCTCCCGACTAGCAAAAGTTCTACTTAACACCAGTCACTATGGCTTTCCAGTTGTTGGTGTTTGCTAGGGCTTTGTGGAGAAAATGCAAATGATTTCATGCCTCACAAACCCACAAATCATGTCAACACGTGTGCACTGAGAACAAGGCTGAGAAGTCACCTGGCTTCTGAGGACACTCTGCACCGTTTGCCCTTCATTTCCTTCCTTGTCGTGAGTGCCCTGTAAATCATCTTCTGATAAGATTAAGGACCCCTGTCCCCTCCCCAGCAGCAGGACCATAAATGGCATAGAAGGCTGCGAGGAATAGGGTGGGCTGTGAGTACCCACAGTGCTGGCCGCCTGTGCTGTGCCTGGGACCAACACATAGGCAGTCTGCATGCTAGGATCCTCCCTGAGCTTCTCCACCCCAGTCCACCCTTTCTTCTCTTCAGACCCAGGAAAACAAAACCTAGGGAGGCCGGGACTGCTGTTCCCTCCCACCTGGGCCCAGACAGCTTAACTGAACCAGCAGCCACACTGACCCCAAGATTGCCAGGGGGTGTGGCCTCTCACTGCTGATGGGGCTTCTGCAGAGGCATCCTGTCTGTTGATCTGGTGTCCAGAAGAGAGTGCAGAGAGTCCATGACAGGGAGTCACAGCAGCAAGGCAGAAACCCTGCTCTCATCCCAGACTTCTACAAGTCCTGTGCTACTCAGGGACCAGAGGGCAGAGGCACTCTTTTCCTGGGGCAAGGGCAGGGCCACCGTGGTAGGAGTTAAGAAGGGGCACAGAGGTGGAGCCAGAATGGATGCCTCAGGTTCCTTCTAAACCAACCTGAGTTCCAGCCAGTATGGATCCTGCTCTCAGGGTTGAGGTCCTACAGCCTATCAGATTAATATACAGACTTTTGGGTGGTTTTTCTAATCCACCCCCTTATTGTCCATGACACAAAGGAGAAAGGGGTTGAGGGGGAAGGGCAGAGGAAGAACACATGCAGGAGTCCCCATTCTGGGGGCCCCATTCCTGGAGCAGGCAGGGACCCAGGACCTGCTAAGGGGAGGTCTGTCTGGGGAGCAGTCCTATCCAGACAGATGGTCAGGCTGGCAAGATGTGACACAGTGATATGAATCCAGTCTCCTCCCAGTCCCCTGGGTCTCGGTGGGCTTGCTCTTGATAAGTGGGCTCATCCAGACTTTCAGTAATATGGTATACTGAGTGAAAAACAAGACTATATATGCATAATTGGATTAAAACTACTTGTTATAAAATGCAATTTAATATAAATTTCAATATTACAAAATCCAATATGTTATACATCAGATATATTAAATGTATCTGTATACACGTATGTGTTCATGTTATATGTAGAAGGAAGTTAGCAGGAAAGTATACTGTTGAGGGAATGGTGACACTGCTTTGCCCTGAATAGTTTTGATTCACAATGCTTTTCTGTATTTTCTATGGTAATCCATTTATTGTAATAATAATTATTATACCATTTATCAAAACATAGCCCCACCTGTCCAGGATAGTCCATCCGCCCTATGTGCTTTGTGTTTCTCCCTGATTATTCGGGAGACTCATCATCCCCTGTCACTTGATCCCATGACTGGTCTCTCCTCTTCCCTCTGTGCTCACCATGATGGCTGTCCACATCTTCAACTACCACTCTCAATTCCAGCTCCATCTGACACCTTGCTCCTGAACACAGACTACACTTTCCAACCATGACAAGGACAGATCTTACCGGGTGTCTCCAGGAACCTTCAGAGTTGTTAGCCAGTTTTCAGTGTGAAGGACCTGAGGATCGTGATTTGGTTTGGGAAGATGGCTGGCAAGTAGGTGTGGGCAGGAGCTGCCAAGGGAGGTCTGGGTCCTGAACTGTCTTCTTTGCCTGGTGCTTATTTTAACTCTGCAGGCCTGGAAGTGTTTTCATCTTTCTCTTTTTTAAGATTCATTTCGATCTTACTTAGAGAAACAAAATCTATTTTTAAAAAATACCTTCTCCACCCTGCAGAATCCTTTTCCACGGGTCTCCTGCTAACATCCTCCTTATTTCTTCCTGAACAGTAATACACAATTCAGAGCTCATTAGCATATGTAGATAATTCACATTCTTTCTATGGCTGTGGATGTCGTCCTGCTTACACAGGATTCTGTTCCACCTTAACTGGAAATTGCATTGGTTTTGTCTAAATGTAAGGACAGACTTCAGGTGGTTTTTATTGGACAGAGTTTGAGACTAGCTTGCACACCTTTATAAAAGAAGCTTCTCACTGACTTTTACAGGGAGATAAAGGGCGTGTGTTTATGTGGTGCTAGAGACCTCACCCTCCCTGGGGTCCTGACCAGTAAGTGGATATGCCCACCCTCTGCTCGTGCACATCTCCCTACCTGTGGTCCTCAGCTCAAGGAGGGGGTGTTCTGGCAGTTTCTGGTCTTCAAGGAGGGTGTGGCGGTCAGATTCCTGGCTTCCTGGCTGCACCCACTTGCACTGCCGTCCATGCAGCTTCTTTGCCCTTGCCCTTAAGCCATCCTCATGACACATAAGTGACCTTCACAGGGCTGGCTCATGGAGAGTCCTCTTACACAGTCATTGAAATGACAGTGTCCATGAGAAAACCTTTTGCTATCTATGGGGGTGCAAGGTTGTTGTTGGGTTGTGGGGTGAGGGGCAAACTGCAGTGAGTCCCATTGAAACAAGAGCCAGCAAGAGGGTATCCGCCCCTCTCCTGAGTCCAGCCCCCCATTGCAGTTGACTAGTGGGAATTGCTTTGTCTGTGTCACCCAGTGTCCAGCATGGAGCATGGTGCAGAAGGGGGGCTCAGGGCATTGAAAAACATGGATACAACCGAGCCCGGGGCAGGAGAAAGCAAAAACATGTTGGCCACTCTGAGGTTTTTTGACAGTAGTCTCTTGAATTTTCGCAGCTCAAGAGCTGCCCATGGCATCTTGAACTCAGGGCACCAGGCAGCCCAGGAAGAAACTTGCTGCAGATCCAGTTGACTAGCATAACCACTGAAGGACAGCACTGTGCAGAAATGGGGGTAAGCCTCTCCTCAAAGAAACTGTATGGCTGGGCTTAGTGGCTCACATCTGTAGCAGAGATCAGGAGGATCATGGTTTGAGACCAGCAGGACAAAACATTAGCAAGGTCCCATTTCAAAAAATAAGCTGGACCATGGTGGCTCATGCCTGTAATCCCAGCTATTTGGGAGGCATAGGTAGGAGGATTGTGGTCTAAGGTGCTGGTCTGCACCCCCCCCCCAAAAAAACCTCAGACTCATCTGGGGAGAAAAGCTAAAGTAAATGAGGCTGCTCAAGAGCTAGAGTGTTCAAAGGCCCTGAGTTCAAACAGCAGTACTAGAGAGAGAGAGAGAGAGAGAATCAGCAAAGCATCCACAGATCTCTGCTGTTACCCCGCCCCTGCCTTCCAGGAGCCTGGGGACCATGCAAATAGGCTTTGCTTTTGCACAGGGCAGCATGAAGGCCGGACAAAGCCACTAGGGGTCTTCTGTCCACAAACTCTAAACATCAGAGAAAGGATGACTAACCCCTGCTCAAACAGGACGATTTAAGGGGCACACCAGTCTGCCTGGAGGTGACTGCCTGATACCTAAGTCTGACCGTGCACTTCCAGACAACACGGTCACACTACCTCACACGTGTGCACAGATATACACACATGAATTGAGGTGTAAGGAATGGTACCAAGCCTTCTAATCTGCACAGCGTTCTGATTCTAGGTGAGAAAAAAAACATCTTGCCAGTACTTTTGCATCAAAGAGAGAGATAAACTTGCTAATTGAAAAGTGGTTTGCACCGAAGAAAATAAGGACATGCCAGCCATGTAAATTAACATATGCCCCCATCTGAAAGAAATCACGCCAAGCCAGGAGGAAATGAAGCAAATCAGGAGAATGAGGGAATGACCCTACAAGCAAACCGAAAGCACTTGGGTGCTTCAGTTTTTATCAGGAAGGCCAAGTGGCTGGCCGTGCAGAAGGCGGCCCAGGGCATTGATGTGAGAGAATGCTGCTTGGATCACCCAGGTGTTGTCTGGCTATAGATGAATGGGGACTGACTGCCCCTCCACCCAGGTCAGGCGGGCCTTCCGTTCAAGTTCTCCTAGGCATGGATCATGACACCTTCTTCTGCTTGCTGTGCCATCAGCACTGGTTCATGCGGCTGGGTTTTTCCAGCTTAGTGACCTAAGGAGTCCATCAGCACATGTCCTGGTGTCGGCATGCATTGCCCAGGGTGGCCTATGTCTCGAAGCCAACATTGTGACTGATGTCAGGAGCAGAAGGAGGAGACTGGGCATCCAAGGGACCTGAGTCTGCAGCAGGAGCATGGACAGCTCTGCAGCCCAGACGAGCGCCGCCTGGCGGTGACTGCGTGTGACCAGCGCGGAGCCAGGCTAGGTTCTGCTGGGACCAGCAGTGTGAGCTTTGGGTGGGGCGAGGATCCCTGATGCAAGGGTCTGTCCTTGACCCTGAGCAGCCCAGGGTGCAGCGGTAGAGGCCTCGTGTGCAGAGAACAGTTCTGTGCTTGGGCGAATCCACAGAGGGCGAGCCCACCCACGAAAGGAACGTCTTGTGCTAAGGTCCCCTGGCCACCTGCCTGGTGTTGTGCATCAGAGCGAGGGTGAGGACAAAAGCCGCCAAGGCAGGGGAGAGGCAGAGGAGGGCACTGAGGTCAGCAGACATCTGGGATGCAGGATCTTAGACCTGGTACCAGTGGTTCAATTTTCAGGCTATGGGGTATCCGCCAGTGGCTTAGGAAAATGTTTGGCGTATTTGTACCAGAAAGAAATCGACCCGTGCCAAGTAGTGTCCGGGCGTCCGTCTGGCGTCGGCATCTGCAGCCCAGTATACTCCCCCCACCCCCCGCGCCCTGCGCCTTAGACAGGGATTCAACCAGGTAGAGAGCGCTGCACCGCCCCGCGTGCTGGACGTACCCAGTTCCACCGGGCTGAGCCACCTCAGCCTCGGCTCGGGAGCCGGGAGCCTCCTCGGCCGTGCGCACCGTCCGCGACACCGGAGGCCACCGGCCACGGCGTCGGAGCCGGCAGCGGGCAAGGGTGGTGGGATCCGCGGGACCCTGCCGGGGCGCACCCTCCGCCCTGCGCCCTCGCGCGCGCGCCGCAGCAGGTCCCGCACAGCCTCGCCTCCCCGCGGCCTCCGGGGGTCCAGGGGCGGGGGGCGGGGACTGGAGCCGGGCCCGGGGGCGGCGGCGGCGGCGCGGGCGGCCGCGCTCCGAGGGGAGGGCACGGGCAGGGGGAGGGGCTCCCGGCGCGGGGCAGGGGCGGAGCGAGCGGCCGCGCCGCGGAACCAAGTGAGTTCGCTCGGGAGCCCGCGCCGCCGCCGGCCCGCACCTCGGGCGCCCGCCGCCCCCGCCGCCCCCGCCGCCGCTCGCGCGGGGATGTAGGATGCAGGCGGGCGCCAGGCTCCAGCGGCGGCGGCGGCAGCTGCAGCGGCAACAGCAGCCCCGGCGGCGACAGCCTCTCCTCTGGCCGATGAATGCAGACCCGCCGCCGCCGCCGCCGCCCTGGGTTTGGATGGTCCCCGGCTCGGCAGGGCTGCTCCGGCTCGGCGCCGGGGTCGCGCCCCCGCCGGTGCTGCTCGCCTCGGTCCAGCCCGCCGCTGCCCCGCTGCTCCCGGGGCTGCCCGGCTGGCAGGCGCCCGGCGAGCCCTTGCTGCCGCTCCTGCCGCTGCCCTCTGCGCCAGATCACGCCGCCGTGCACCACTACCCCCCGCTCCACGGACAGGTAATGGTTCTCGGTCCCCTCCTGTCCCCCATCCCGGGCGCGGCCCTCGCCAGGCGCAGGGCGGCTCTGACCCTCCGGTTCGTGCTCCTTCCTCCCCGCGGTGGTCCTCGCCTCCCCCAAGCAGCCAGGACGCAGCCAGACAGCCATGCATCAGCAAGAAAGTTCATGCTTCGACGTCCCGTTTTGCCTTGCAGCAGTTTTTGCAGTGTTTCTTCCCGGGCTCTGCACAGCACGGTGTAGAACCCGCGACCACCCCAGGCCAGAGTCTGGACAGGTTGGCCACAACTTTCGCCCCGGCCCAGGTCGCTGTCCAGAGCGCGGTGCTGAAGTCGCCGCCGCCAGAGCTCAGCGTTGCAGCCGTGTACCGTGGTGGCTGACATCGCCTCTCCAAGTTAATACTTTGACGGTGTCTGCTCGACTTGAAAAGCCGGCTGGCAATCAATCGCGATTGCTGATGATGGTCTGCTTTCCCTCCCCCCGCCCCTCCTTCAAGTAGATTCAGAGCAATGCCTAGGAGAACCGGAACCAACGGAAGTCAGCGGGGAATCCCGGTCTTTAATGCGGAGAAATGCTACCCTGTGGTCTTCCCCTCTGCCCTAGGCCTCCCCGAGCCCCCGAATTCGCTAGCACCATATTCCACTTGAGAAGAGTTTGGCGTTTGAAGCCTGGAATCAAAAAGAAAAGTGGCTGTGCCTTTGAGTAACGTTGCAAGAGAGCAAGGCAGCTTGGTTTGGGCAGGATTCCTTGCTGGCCGCCTAACTATGCAGATGTGTTTAAGTCAGGGGACAACACGTTTTTCGTTCCAAGGATTACCTCATTAGCATATTCAAATGAGTGTTGTGTTAGAATACACCTTTTTGTTAATTTAACTCCAGTATTATCTCGTGAGCGTTTCTAAAGGATATCCTCGATCTCCTCCTGCGTTGGTATTTAGACTGAAGAATACATCGCTGTATGTATGTGGCACTGGATATCATATTTTGATGTGTGATGCGGTTCCTATTGGGTTTTATTGGATAAACGCTGGTGGTTTGTGCCTTATTTTGGAAGGTTGTCATATCCCAGTTCTGCCACTAGAGGTATATAATGTCAAGGAACTACCTTTTTTTTTTTTTTTTTTTTTTTTCTGTATAGAAAGCTGCATTTTCTTCTTTTATAAATTTTAAAAGAAATATCCAGAAAAACTTAGTGTTAGTCTTTTAAATATTTTGTGCTAACCTTGTTTAAGGGACAATATTTAGAACCAGAAGGATATTGTTCTGCATCAGGAAGGTAAACGTGCATTATGATTTTAAAACAATAGATTTTAAAGTGGTCCACGTCATTGAGCAGTCCTGTTCAGTCTGTCCTGATAAGGACTCAGTCGTTTTAACTAGGGAGACTGTCTCCTGTGCCGTCTGCACCTTCCAACACTTGGGGTTTATTCTCTGCCCTGGGGTCTTCAGTTCCGTGATACATGTATTTTCTTTGCTCTAGAATCCATTTGTATTGATGAACCTGGGAAACTTTGAATGATAACTCCTTAGCTATTTTCATTTTGAAATATCAGTTAAGTGTTTTCAAGATGATCAGTGTAATTAATATGGAAAGTTCTATTGAAAAGAATATCATAAAACAGTTCTATGCTTCCTCATGAAAAGAATTACCTGATTTAAAAGAAATAGCAGGTGTTCCTCCTTCCCATATGGTCCCTATATCCCCGGGTAGACCCCCATATCCTACTCTGTCCTTGGTGCTGGGCTTAGAAGCTCTTTCTCAGTATTGAAGAATGCAATGTTGGTAACACTTTGCAATGTTTAAGATGTTAAAGCTTTTATAAGTTTACATTTTTATAGTTTTCTTGACTGGGGAATGAAGGGGTTTTCTCATAATCAAATCCATACATGGTAAGCTCCCCTTTCCCAAGCATTTATTCCAGTATCTTTTGGTACAAAGTAGAGTTGACTGATTTTGGTTAATGAATACTCCCTTCTCTTTCTTTTTGGTGGTTACAGTGGCTGTTTGGCAGTCATTCTCCATCCATAGGACTGACCCCCTCCTCTACAGTGGAGCTGGTGCCCATTTTCCCACATGTCTGTCCTTCTGCTCTACCACTTCCTGTTGGGAAAAGTTGGATAGATAAAAGGATGCCTAATTACAAGGTAAAAGCAAGTGCTTTAATTGGATAACTGTACTTTTAATTACCGTATTACCATGTTAACAGAAAACATTAGGTAGTTCTGATTGCCATAGTTGACCACTGAGTTCTAGAGAGAAATCATTTCAGAATGAGACTGACCTGTTCAAAACCACCAGAAGACAATGGAGGAGGGATTGGGTTATAACTTAAAACTCTTGGATTCCATAGAAAAATCTAACATCTCCAGTTTCTGAATCAGTCTACTTTTTAATTTTTTTCATTTTAAGAATCTATCACCATTTATCATGTGATCATTAAAAATTATATAATTCAAGTTTTAAACTTTAAAAGTGAGCTTTGCTTGCTATGACTGCTTTGAATTTTCATCTTTCTGGTGGTAGTTTATTTTGTCTGCTTAGTTCAAATTTACTGACTACATTTTGCTTACTTGAAAACTAAAGACATAGTAATGTGCTGAGTTGTTCCACAATACATGGAAGTAATGATCTGGTTGGTGATTCTTTAATCCATGAACTGACTGTTAGGCTGGACTTACCAGATCGGTAGCTGAGGAGTAGCCCAATCTTGAACTAGAAGTGATTAGCTAAGAGATGACTGTTATGGCAGCCCCTTTCTTGAAGGTTTAGAAGAGTGTTTCCATAGAATATCCAATAGCAGGATGCCCAGTATGTGACTGTGTAAGACAATATGCAACTGTCTCTTCGTGGTGTGCTTTGCCTTAAATTCAGTGCTTACATTGTTTTTGGACAGATCTTTTTAAATAATTCCTTTGCTCTGGACTCGACGTGGGTACATCCTGAGGAATCAGGAGTGTTCCATGGGCACGAGAAGCCTCACTTGCTGGCAAACCAAGTAGCTCTATCTCTGACCAGGCCAGCTCCTGCCTCCAGGCCCCTCCCTACCGTGGTGTTAGCACCCCAGCCGGTACCAGGTCAGTGCCCAAGTCACAGTGACACTGTGTCTTGTGTGTTTGCTCGCTTTAGTCATATGTTAGTTTGAAAACTGTAATATCTGTTATTTTAATGACATAGTTCTCTTAGTAAATTCCCCTATAATTTATTTCATGCCCCCCCATGAAACTTATTTTAAAAATTAAGTCATGAGAAGCTTATCCACTGTTGTCTTAGACCCTAGGGTCTATTTTTAAGACAAGGACATGACTGCAGGATTTGCAGAGAATTGTACTTATGGTGCTCTATTTTTAGAGTTGGATAAAGTTTTCTGCTGACAGCTTTTACTAGGGGCATTAATTGTTCAGTCCACTCATTTAAAAATGTCATTTATCTGGGATGCAGTGCACACAAGGGTGCTGGCTGGTCTGCATGATGCAGGTACACAGAGGATTTCCACGAGTTTTGCCTTCACGTTGGGGGTGACGGTGGAGATGGGCTATAAAACACCCTGTTTGGAAGATGGATTTTGTTCTATCTTTGGAGTCTAGTGACCTGAAAGAACATTTGTCCTGGAACATACTCCCATGAAACAATTCCTGGATGAAAGATTGTGTAATAAACCTATATTGTAACAGGAGAAGAAAATCATCCTATGAATTTTTAAATTGATTTTTAAAATCACCTTAACATATGATCAGATTATAAAAGCAAATGATGCTGGTGCCAAAATTGTCTTGCAGCCCTTCCATTATGAAATATTTTATGACTTTAGAATGACATTATCTTCCTATAATTTCCTACCTACCATGCTTATCTCAATATGTATCTCTAAAATTTAGTAATAAGGAGATGTTACCATGGATAATACAACACTGGTGTGGGGGATATATTTATTTTCTTCTCTGTCTGCCTACATATTTATCTACTTAGCTATGAATCTTGCATAGCAATAAGTCAGGAAGAACAGGCCACTGTGTGTTTCTCCCAGGTCCTCACAGTTCTTGACTGAAATTGCCTTTCCTTCTCTGTAATTGTGCACCACTGATTAATTGAGCTCTGACTGAGCATTGCACATGCTTACATTTATAAGCATTGTACGTGGAAGGGGTCATGTTTCCTCTTTCATTTAATGGTGATGGACGAGCATTTAATGGCACACGTTATATGAGGCTGCAGTGACTTTCCGTGAGCTTTAGTACGTGAAAGAATAATATGTGAATTTCCTAATGCATTGGCAAGCATCATCACCAAAGTGACTGGCAGGTTGAGTTTTAAAAGTCTTGTGTGTCAACAAAACCTTTGAGTGGACTTCCCTTCTCTGAGCTCTTGGCTGAATGTCACAGATATGTCCCAGCATGCTCGGCCTTCTTCTTAGGAAGCTCCTTCTGGGAATGCTCTGAGCATCCGTGTAGCTGGGACACTGATGGTGACTTTTCCATCCTGTGGGGATTGGTCACTTACTGTACTGGGGCAAATCTTTAATGCTTTTCTCAAAGACCATTCATTAATTTTCCCCTTTCACTTTGGACTAATCTCCTTTAAAAATAAAATTATATTTCTTACAAACATGATCAATAGTAGAATAACCTTTCTTTCCAACCTAATCTACCATTTGTCAAATCTTTGCCTTTTCTCTTTCCTGTTCTTTTTGTTGTCTTGTTTTGTTTCACTTTTGACCTATGGACCACAAATGAATATACCACCTGCAGTTTTTTACTTTCATCTTTTGGGGAGAAATGTATCCACCCCAAAGGCAGCTTAATAACAGTCAAATGCATTTGTTTTCAGATGGAACCTTCTGAGTTGCTTCACTAAAATTTACATTTTTTGGATGAATTTCAGAATTCTTGGAAATTTCCCACTTTTGGAAAGCATGTTTATTGACTGTTCCTCAGTCCAAAGAACATAGTTAAGGTTTTTTTTTTTTTTAAAATAGGTTATTGACTGCTTAACAGAGAGCTTGGGACAGAAGCAAGTAAAGGTGTGAGTAGGGTGAACCCCAAGTCCAGGATTAAAATCATCATCTTAAATGTTATCACAGCTAGCCAGAAAACACTTCATTAAAACATTTGCGGGTAATTTTTCAGATACGTTGTTATTAAAATTGCTATTAAATCTCTATTATTAACAACTTTATTATATTTACATCATAAATTTCTACTTCATAAATGTATAAATACATACATTTATGCAAGTGTGTATTATAGAGAATATATAATTATAAATACACTAAATGATTGATGTATTACATTGATTAATCTTGTTATGCATTTTAGATTCAGAAGTGGCCTGGGAATCAGTGTATTTTATTGATTCCCTTCAAATCAGTCAAAGAAGCATAATTAGAATTCCCGTGGAACTGGAAAAGCGAGTCAGAAGCCCTCATTTTGAACAGGGCTATTAGGCTAGGCTCATTTTCTTTTCTTGGATAGAATAGTAGTTTTCATGGAATACTGATTCTTTAAGTACTTTTGAAATGCACAGGGATCTTCTCGGGATGGTGGCAATTCATGCCCCGTGATGTGTGCCCAGCAAGCTGTTTTGACTGCATAAGCAGGCTGTTTGCTGACCACTTATGGCTCACTGGGGTAGACACGTGTACCCCTCCCCCGCCCTGTTTGCTATTGATAAAGACTTAATTGAATCGCACAAGGGCCCAGATAAAGGAGCATGACTTGAATGGACTTGAAAGCCATCTAATACTTGGTAAATATTACAAAGGACTTTATTTTGATGCATACTGGGATCATTTTTGATGAAAATAATGGTAGACATCCACCACTCTACCCACATCTGGAGAAGCCTGTTAGTGTGGGCACTAGTGGATGACAGTCACATTCTTTCCTTCTTTAGGCAAGCCACCTTTCAGCAGATGTAGTGCCAGGATCCAGGCTATCGGAGGCTCTGCCTTTCTCAGCTCAGGCTGCCGTAATGATAGTGAGGAAAGACAGAGCAGGGCTTGTGTGACTTAAGCAACAGACATTTAGTTTTCACAGTTCTGGAGGCTGAAGTTGGAGATCAGGGTGCCCACGGTTGAGCTATGATGAGGGCTGCCCTGCCTGCCCTGCAGAATGCCCTCCTCTTGCTGTGTCCTCATGTGACAGAAGGGACAAGACAGCTCTCAGGCTTTTACAGAGACCTCCTATCATGGGGGTCTCACCCATGACTTCATTTCCAAATGCCATTTTCTCGGGGGCTTCAACATATAGATTTGAGGGATCACAAACGTCCAGCCACCAATAGCTCTGTTGAGCTCATGGTCTGGTGGGGCCATGCATGTCGGTAGGTAACAATCCTCAATGCCCTAATGTGATCTTTGGAAAGGATGAGGCAATTCCAGGCAGGGCATCCTCAGGGAAGGCCTCTGGGGGTGAGGCCACCTCAAGGCAGAAAGAGGAGAATGGAGTTCTAAACCAAGGGAGTAGAAGTTCAAAGACACAAACACAGGAAAAATGTGTGACTGGAATTATGAGCAGTCAGGAGAGACTCGGCTGCAGAAGAGATGGGAGCCAGATGCTGGAGCAGCAAGTAGGGGGGCCCAAGGCCTCTCTAGCCCGATGCAGCCCATGGGAACCACTGTAAGTCAGTCTCTGGCCAATTTGTGGAATTCTATGTCATCTTCCTGGTTGGGATCGTGACTCCCCCAGGAAAGCACAAATTCACCCCCAGAAACAGAGGAATCTTGTGAAGGCAGAGAACCTTCCACTGACAATATTATCAAGCGCACAGATGCGCATTTGCAATTGTGTTGGAAGCTAAGGTTTCCGATACTAATTAAGAGCCTTTTAAGGTAATTGTCCCTAATGATGGTTTAAATGGGCTGAATCAAGAAATGTAGGACAAATTCATTCCTAGCCCTCAGCAGCTGATTCAGGCCCACCCAGGCAGTAGTGAGGCCATGTGTCCCAGTGCAGTCCTCCTCATCAGAAGCTTTCTGTGTTCTATCCCCTCCATCAGCCTCCCTTCTCCCTGCAGTACTGTGAGTCCCTCTCCTTCCCAGGGATGTGGAGTGGCATTGCATGTTAGGATGCAAGCGAATCACAAGCAGCAGTAGCAGCAAGAATGAGATCAGGGTTTGCCAGGGGCTCCCTGTATCCCACTTCTCACACCAAAAGCTTCAGAGTCCTTCCTGCTATTCAGAAATAAAATTGCTTAGACTGAGAGCATCAAGCAATGGGCAGAGAAGGTCATTAGCTCAGCTTCTGTCTAGTAAAGGCACATGGAATAAAAACACTTTGCTTCTTGCTATACCTGTATGACATTGCCCATTGGCTGAAGATCACATCCTAATCTACTAATTCCATGTTGGGGAAACACAAGCCACCACAACCAACCAAACACTGGCTGTGCCTCTCCTCATTCAAAAAATGACTCACGAGGCCAAAAGGGAGAGAAAACGGAAGGTGAGGTGGGCAACAAAATGTATTCAGCTTCATCTTTGTTCCAGAGGTGCAGGAGAAAGATGGAGTTTTGCCCAGGACCTAGTAGACATTTTGAATAAATCAAGTTTTAATTTACCTGAGCAGGCAAAAATAAATAAGTGAAAGACCACAGACAAGCAGCAAAAGATGAAATCAAATGGAAACCATGAATGGGGAAAGATAATTTGAAGAAATGAAGAAAGAGTACAAGGAAACCTTTGAAAAGTAGCAGTTAAAATCATGGAAAAGAAGAACTGGTGAAAAATCTAATGATAGAGGACAATGTAGAGACATTTCTATATACATACGTAATTGTTACTGTGAAAATGAGATGATAATGAGAGAAGGTGACAGATGTATATGACAGAAAGCAAACAGAACACTCATAGTTACGACCTCCTAAAAATGAATACAATGCAACAGATTCAGGAAAGCCATACATCCTGCTCACTGGGGCCTGGGGCCATTTTGTGAATTGGGGTCATGTTGACATGGCTGAGTAGCTCAGCTCATTCCACAGTATTAGATGTGCTTAGCTTATGGGGAAGATTAGGGTTTAGAGAATTATGACCAAACACATTTGTAAATTTGTGTCCTGTGAGGAGGTTGTACAGGTGCATGAGGAAAGGATGTTCTCAAATGAATAAGGTTTCACCTGAAATTTGATTTTGTCAACACTTGTGTTGGCACCACTCTATTTACAGCTTGCGTTTTGTTTTTCTTGTCAGTTTTTGCCTGGTATTTCAGTTTAATCTCAGGTCCATTGTTTAAAAGCACTATTTCTGCCTTTTAAAAATTCAGTTTAGCATACTTAAATTTTGAGTTATCTGTCACTATTGCCTTACTTTTATGTACTCTTGTTGTTCCCTTGTTTTGTTCCATTTATTCTTTTGGGTGACATTTATGTTTTGTTTACTTTTGTTTATATGGTTACTTGAAATGTGATCCTATTTTCTCCAGCAATTACGGGTAAGATTTATCAAAATCAGACTTGAGGTTATGTTTTCTTAATTTTCAAATTATGACAACACAATTACTTTAGAATCCTTTTATGAAAGCTGAGCTATTTGAGAAAAGTTCAAACTGTAAAATATTTTTTCTCTTTAATTTCTTCAACTAATAGAAATAAAATCTAAGATAAGAATTTGGACTGAGGAAGTCACATTTCACAATGTCTATTACTATCAGCAATTTAAGTTATTCACATGGACTCTATGAAAGCATTTGTTGATTTGATTATGGGAATAAGTGAAAAGCTCCAGCAATTTTCTTGATGGAGAGCAGGTTATTTTAACAAATGTAATAAAAATGCATAACCTCAGATTATGCTGGCCAAGGGAGGAATGTGAGGTGTAAACTTTTTCAAATCCCCTCACCTTTGCTGGCAGAAGGGAAGCAATCAGAAAACTCTTGTCAGAGCTAATTACAAGGTTCCCTAAGACTGAAACTGGACCAGAATCCTTGCCTACTAACCAGCCCCATACCTACCTCCCCTGAGAGGAGAGGAGCTGGGCAACCTGTCTGTGGTGCAGGTGTTTATAATGGCTGGATGCTGGGGCATAAGTACTGATGTTGTCTGACACCCCAAAACTCACCTTGAGCAAAAGTCATCATTAAAGGAATTTAAAGCTTGTGGCCCATTGAAAGCAATCATTGCAACATAATCATACTTATGACATTTTTCTGTTGTTTTACTTATAATGTCTAACATTCTATAAAATGTTGCAAGGCACACAAACCAAGTAGGAAATGGTAATCCACTGTCGAGGTACAAAATGCTCACCAGAACTAGACTCTAAGGTAAAGCAGATGTTGGAACCATCAGACAAGGATTTCAGTACAACTGTGATTAGAGATATGGATATATAAGAAAGTCACTGAAATATTGGAAAAGATAAAACATGTTATCCTTGATTTAAAAATCCCCTTGATAGGCTTATGAGTAGATGTGATACAGTCAAGAGAGGAATCAGTGAAGTTGAAGACAGCTCAATAGAAATTTCTAAAATTATAGCTCAAAGAGAAAGCTAGCTTTTTCAGAGCTGTGAAGTAAGATCAAATGGTTTGAGATGCATGTAGTTGAAGTGCCTGAAGAAGGAGAGAAAATATGGAAGAAAAAGTGTTTAAAGAGGTAATAACAAAATATTCTCCAACTACAGATCCAAGATGTTCAGCAAACCCCAAGACTGAAGAATAGCAAAAATAAAGACAAATTGAATCCAAACACCAGACAAATCATGTTCAAACATCTGATTCAAAGACCCAAAGCAAATCTTGCAGACAGAAAGAGAGGAAAGACCTATTACACAGACAGGAACAAAGATGAGAAGCACTAGGATTTGATTCTTGGAACATGTACAAGCATAACACAATGCAGTGTTTAAAGTACTGAGATAAAAACCTCTCCATTCAGAACTTAAACCAATAAAAAATAACCATAGAAAACGAAGGTAAAATATTCTCCCAAACAAACTAAAACTGAAAGAATTCATTGCCTGGAAACCAGCAGTTGAAATCATTATAAAGAAAGTCTATCAGAAAGAATACAACAGCATAGAGAAACCTCTACACAAGAAAATACAGAGTGACCCATATGGTGAAATATTTATTTTCCTTTTAGCTGGTCTAAAATGGCTGTGTAAAGAGGAAAGAACAGTGTGTAACATTATAGTTCATGAAAAATCAAAGTGAGCGACAACCTTTTCATGAAGGATTGGAGGGAAGAATTGAAAGCGTAAAACTGTCAGACTATTGCACCTATATCTGTATATATTTATTTAATTTATTTATATAAAGACATTGTTTTTATTCATTTGTAGCAGAGCACAGAGCAGGCACCAACATTTGTGAGAAGATAAACTAACAAGTAATAAAACAATGTGGAGGTAGAAATGGAATCATAAGAAATACTCAACCCAACCCCAAAGCTGGCATAAAAAGAGTGAAAGAGCAAAGAACAGATGGAGCAAATACATAAACAAACTGTAAATGGGAGATTTAATGTAAAGGTCTAAACTCCTATTGAGAGGCAAAGGTTTTCAGACTACAAAAAGCTTGCTTTTAAAATGAAGACATAGACAGAATGCAAGTAAAATCAGGGGAAAGATTTACCATACAAACACCAATCAAAGGATAGCTGAGTAGTAGCATTACTGGTACAAAAGTACCACCAGGGATCCTAAGGGACATTACATGACCAAAAATAGGCAAGACAAAATGTACCAAGAAGAACCACAGTTCCAAAGAAAAGCTTCTAGTACATGAGCAAACCCCGGACAGCAGAGCAAGGACCCAAACAATGCCACTGTCACAGAGGAGATTTCAGCATCACTTTCTCAAAGACGAGCAAGAAGACAGGTTTTCAAGTTTTGGAGAGTGGCACAATTCTGTCCACCAACATGACCCGGTCAGCATCTTTAGACACTCCACCCTGTGACAGATGACATGTTTTTATGTGCACATGGAGCATTCATCAGCTCCATATTTTAGGCTATGAAAGAAGCCAACAGAGTCTGAATAATTAACAGCATATACACTTTGTTTTCTGACCCTTTAAAGTTAAGTTAGAAATTACTAACACAAAAAATGTCCAGAAAACCTTCAGACACCTGAAAATAGAACAGAATACTATCAAGTAACACATGAGTCAATGAGACAGAGAGAATTAGAAAATATTTTGATTTGAATGAAAATGAAATTCAACATCAAAAGTCTTGTAGGACACAGCTAAATTGAGGCTTAGATGGAAATTTATACCATGAAAAATGTCTGTGTTGTGAAAGAACATCCCAAGTCAATTATCTAAGCTTCATCTTAAAAAGCTAAGAAAGGAAGAGCTACTTACCCAGAGGGAGTAAAAAATAAAGATAGCAGCAGAAATCAAAAGAAATTAAAAATACAAAAATATAAAGAAAATTGTTGAAACCAAAAGGTTTCCTCCTTTGAGGAGGATGAGTACAACAGATAAATCCCTGACTGCAGAAAGTAAGAAAGCCAAGACAGGCGACATGTCAGGAATGAAAAAAGCATCACTGTAGATCTGAATAAAATGTAGTAAGAAAATATATGAGCTGCTCCATGCCAGTACTTAAACTCTTTGATGAAATAGATAAATTAAGTCACAAATGTTCCCTAAGGAAGAAGTACAAGGCACGAATGATCCATGTCTATCTCAAACATTGAATTCATTGCTGAAATCTTCCAACATAGTTTAAGTTTTTCCTAACCGGGAAAAACTCCAGGACCAGACAGCTCCACTGGTTAGTTCCACCAAACAGTTCAGAAGTAACTCACAGATTTAGATAAACTTGTTTAGAAGAGAAATGGCATGCTCGCTTCTCTTCTGAGGTCACCATTCTTCTGATACAAAACATGGATGTTACATGGAGGAACAGTAACCACCATGGTTCATGAACATAGATGCAAAGTATTCCCAGAAAATGAACAAATCAAATCCAAGAACATATAAGATTGGTAATACATTCTGAGTGGATTTTTTTCTTCTTTGAATACAATGACAAGTCAACATTACAAAATCAATTGATGGTATTTATGGAAAAAGCAAAGAAGAAAAACAATGGGATCCTTTCAGTGGATTCAGGAAATGCATTTAACCCAGTATGGCGACTGACACTTGTAATTCCAGCACTGGGGAGGCTAAGGCAGGAGGATCAGGAGTTCAGGCCAAGTTGTACAACATGAAGTATTCGAGGCCAGCCTGGGCTACATAAGTACCACATTATCTCAAAAACCAAAAGCCACAAATAAAGAACAATGACATCTGAAGGCTTCCTTTTAAAGTAGACAACAGGCAAGGATTTGTGCTCTGAGCACCTCCATGCAAAATTGTACTGGAAGCTGTAGACAGTACAACAAGGTGAAAAGAAAAAAATACAGAAGGGAGAGAGGAAGAGGAAGAAAGAAAGAAGGAAAAGGAAGGAGGGAAGGAAAAACAGATTGGGAAGGATAAACAAAACCGTCTGTATGTACAGACAAACTCATTGCCCTATTTGGACCATCTCAAAAAACCAACAAAAGCTACTCGTACTACTGAGTTCCTCACGGTTGCAGAAGTCAGGGTTAATGTACAAAACTCAACATATCCCTGTATCACTCATGAGGAACAGTTGGACATGAAAATAAAATAACACTACAATTAAAAATAGGCATGAAGTGTGAAATATTTAGAGATTAACAACAAAATATGAACATCCTGAAAAACACAAAGCATTGATGAGAGAAACCAAAGAAGACATTAATATATGGAGAGGGAATTTTTAATCCCAGACTGGATGACTCAGTAATGATGTTAAGACATTGATTCTCTCCAAATATTTAAGCCAACCCAAGCAAAATCCCAGTTTCATAGAAATTGATAAGCCAACTGGATAACTGGTGTGGAAAGGCAAAGTCAGTAGAGTAGCCACAACAGTTTTGAAAAGAAAAGCAAATATGGAGGACTCGAGCATAACTGGTTCGAATGCTTATGATAAGGAACAGAATTAGACTTTTTGTAGAATTAGCAAAAGCATAGAACCAATGGAGAAGTAGACAACCCAGAAGTAGGGACACACAGAGGTGGCCCATTCAGTCATGACAAAGATACAAAGGAAATTCAATAATGGTTTTCTTTTCAACAAGTGGTATGGAGACCTCTTCAATATAATCAATACCTTGTACCATATAAAAATTAATTCAAAATAGATTATAGATCTAATCATAAACCAAAAAAACTCTGAAACTTCTGAAAGAAAACAGAAGAAAAAATTGCGACCTTGGTTTGTGGAAAGATTTCTTAGCTACGACACCAAAGTGTGGACCTTGAAGAAATTTCATTGGTAAATTGAAATTCATGAAAATTAAAGGCTGTTGTTCTTTCAAAGCACATGGAATAAAAAGGCACACTGGGAGAAAAGATTGGTGAACATAGATCAGATAAAGAACCAGTATTCCGATTACACGAAGAACTCTCACAAGTCAACAGTAAAAAACCAAACAACTCAAGAAAAATGGAGAAAAAAAACAAACAAACAGGACCAGACCCATCACCAGCTAAGAAATATGTTCTGCAAATAAGCACATGAGAATATGTTCAACATAGTAGGTCACCAGGAAATGCAAATTAAGTCCCATCCCTGGGAGTCTCTGGTGCCCTATTCACTCTTGTGGTGTAATTAAATGGGGAACTGACAGGACCCAGGCTGTGTGGCTGTGGACATTTCCACAGCTTGCTGGCAGGCAGGCAGCACCATACAGTTGTTTTGGAAATCAATCACCATTCCTATATCGACTTACTACACAACCAGTGACCTCACTCTTAAGGATTTTCCCAAGAAAAATGAAAAGATACCCCCCCCACAAATACCTTTTCACACATTTATTATGGCTTTATTCCTAAGCAGCATCAGCTGTGTATCCAGACTGTGGGCAGTGACGTGGAAATGAAAAGGAAGGAACTTAAATGTGACAACACGATTGGATCCTTAAAGCTTCGTGCTAAATGATAAAATCCAGAATCATTTACTTGATTTACGATTCTACTTTGTGGCATTCTAGGGAAAGTATGGCCTCCAGAGGTTGGGCAGGGAGGACGGCCATGGCTACCAAGGGCAGAGGGAAGCTTTTGGGTCAGTGGGCAGCTAGCCAACTTTGGAGGGAGTTATAGGCCTGAGTTACTTGTTAAAATTCTAAACTATACTCCTGTAAAGAGCAAATTTCACTGTATGTAATTGCACCCAAGTGCACCCAACATTCTTTAAAGAAAGACTTAAAAGATGCCCCTCTCCCCTGCAAAATGTGTGGATTTTATTTGACCTTGGTTTGAACAAACCAAACAAACAATGGAGCTGAGAAGAGAAATCCAAACACCAGCCATGTGTCTAATAAGTTGAGTGGATAAGTGTTAATTTATAGAAGTTTAATATTTCAAAATTTCTTGTTTTAGAGAAACTTTCTGAAATGCATAAAGAGGAAATAAAATGGTGTCAAAGGGTCACTTCAAAACAGTCCTGGTGTAGGGGCTGGGAACCGGAAGTAAAGATGAAGGAGGTGGGCAGAGCTGGCACTCCTGGAAGGAGGGAGAGGGGAACTCCAGCTAGGCACACTATTCCCTGTTAGTGTTGAAAGTTTTCCTCACCAAATTAAAGAACAAAGAGTAGGAAAGTAAAAATGATTAAAACCTGATCCTGCAGACTGCAGCTGTCTGTTACAGTCTGGGATGGGAAGATGTGCGTAGGAGACATCAGTTTTCCTACACCCACTCGTGTTTGCAACATTTCCAGATGTGAGAAAATCATTCCAAAGTGTTGCTCGTGGAATATGCAAGTGAAATTAACCAAGACACGTGCATGTTTGTAACACATGTGTACATACACATCATATAAATGGGATTTAATTTATCCTAAAGTCGCATCAGGTGACTTTATGTGTGTAGTAATCCACACATAGGTCGATAAAATAAGTTCAAAAAGAGTTGTTATATAACAATTTATTACAAAGCTATAATAAAAACATAGACATGAACAGATGACTGCTAGAATGACCAAAAATGATGCTCTCCAGGGAACTACACATTTAGATTATTTAAGGACTAAATTGTTCTTGTTTTGTTTTAGTGTTAAGATTTTAAAAGCGGATTGCAAACTGTGATCAGGAGGATCAAGGCTTGGAAAGTGTGTCCCACGTAGGGACACAGGAACGCTGACACACACGTAGGGGATGGAAGGCCGTGGATCAATGTGTTGGGAGCCTTCATTTTCAGTTGCTGGGACGGGTTAGTCCCTTCATTCCCAACTCCATAATACCTTCTATTTTCCATTCTTAATGAGCAAGTGCTACTTTTATAATCAGAAAAATGCCGTAAATATATGAAAATGCTTCTTTCTCATTCATGTTGTTGACAACCACCTGCTGTCTGAGGCTCCTGTGGCCACTTGGCGCTCACGGAGCAAAGGCAGCTAGTGTGTTTGTCTGTCTGTTCCACAGAGAAGTGGTCTTGCTGGGAGTTGGGGTCCTTTTTCGTGTGTGTGGTACTCAGGCTTGAACTCAGGGCCTATACCTTGAGCCACTCCACCAGCCCTTTTTTATGAAGGGTTTCTTTGAGATAGGGTCTCACAGAACTATTTGCCTGGGCTGGCCTCAAACTGCAGTCCTCCTGAACTCTGCCTCCCAAGTAGCTAGGATTACGGGAGTGAGCCACCAGTGCCCTGTCCTGTGTCTGATTTACACCTAACAGGTGACCCTTCAGAGACTTTCAGGCTTGTGGTGGCTAACTAGGCTTTGCCCATCACCTGCTGCTGTAGTCACATTTCTCTTCAATTCCAGACAAAACTATGGGGAAGCGAATCCAAAAAGTCAATTCTGCCGTCTGGGAGAAGTGAAAAGAAAGATAAAAGAAAACATACCTGCAGAAACATTTGTCCCTCGCCACCGCCTAATCAACTATGCAAGATCATTTTTAGAAAAAAGACACTGCACCATGATGGACATCCTGGGTTCTAAATGGCCTCGGTCATGGGCTAGTCACCTGTCTGGGAAAGTGACTTAACCCCACGTGTAAGGTGGGGTCATTGCAAGAATGAAGCGTACCATTGTTACAATGTTAGTAATTAGAATGGTGATTGCCCACAAAGCACCTCGGGACCAGCCCCTTTTGCGGCCGTTCCCCCCGACACCCCGACCCAGGCACCACTAGACAGGAGGGAGGTGTCTTGCAGATCACCGGGCGGGGGCGCTAGCCATTCGTACCTCGTCTCTGCCATTTCCCCATGTCTAGTCTGCACTTCCAGGTGCCATTTATATGAAAATTGGCTGTGTCCCCACACCCACTGGTAAATTATTCAGCACCCACCTAAACTGAAGTGCCTCCTACATAATTAGAGTTAAATGAAATTATGAGATTTGTGTTTACCAACAAAACTCATCTCATTTTAAAGATCCCGGTGATTATTATTTTCCTGGAATTTATGGGTGACAACCCACAGAATAACAAGTCATTTTGTCAAAAGATGATAGTCCCAACTTACAGCTATGGAGCTGATTCATTGTGTTAGTGCAGGGGTGCTCTTAAGAAGCAACTGAGAAGAGGTCAGAAGCCCAGGCAGCTGCGGGCTTTGATTATCGGTGATCATTCCCCAAACTTCCTCTTACCTGATGTCTACAGATTTCAGTACTTATGTTTAATTTTTTTTTTTGGCAGAGCCTGGGCTTGAACCCAGGGCCTTGCACAAGCTTGATGAGCACTCTACCACGTGAGCTATGCCTCCGGTCCTCAAGTTCATATTCTAAGGCAGAATACAGCACAAATTACACATGGAATTTAAATTTTTCTGATGCTCATATGTAAAAAGAACTTTTGCATATATTAAATTGTACACAATAAGGGGTTCCATCAGGACACTTCCATGCTTGCATACGATGTACCCCGATCATAGTCACCCCTCTATTACTCCCTTCCCGCTCCCCTTGTCCCTTCTCCTTCTGCCTCCCCAGTAGGCTCCTTTTATGTTCATGATTTGGGGTGGGATTTTTCCCTTGGATTCCACATACGAGAGGAAAACATATGATGCTTGTTTTTGTGGGATGGACTTACTTCACTGAACATGAGGATCTCCAGTTCCATCTGTTCTTCCAGCAAATTACATAGTAATTTTACCTAGTAAAATTCCATTGTGTATACATGCCACATTTTCTTTATCATTCATCTGTCGACAGGCTGATTACACAACTTGACTATTGGGAAAGTGCTGTAGTACTTGCGTATATGTGTGTCTGTATAATAAGCTGGCTTTGATTCTTTGGGGTGTACACCCAGAAGTGGTATAGCAGGATCATAAGGAAATCCTATTTTTAATTTTTGAGGACTCTCCATGCTGATTTCTATAGGGGCTGGATTAATTCCCACCAGCAGTGAATAAGGGCTCCTTTTCCCCACATCCTCACCAGCATCTGTTGTTACTATTTTCTTGATGATAGCCATTCTGACTGGGGTGGGCACTCAAATTTTTAAAAGAACAAAATAGCTAAGATTTAATAATTTATCTTATTTAGCTGAATATCCATAACATCATCATTTTAACATGCAATCACTGTAAAATGATCTTTGTTTGGTGCTATCTTTCAATGTGATGTGTACTGACAACACTTTTCAGAAGATCTCTGAAGAGCTGAAAGCAGTACTTGAAGCTAATAACCAGGTTTATTTGTTAGGGTCTCAAAGATCTCCTGCTGAGTGTATTTTAGACTTTCAGTAAGGTTTAAAGATCACCTCTCAAAGAAATTCCCTTAATGTTCACTCTGTGAACAAATTGAACCCAGGCACGACCTCTCTATGTCTCTTATAAGAACAAAGGGTCCACTTAAAACTACATCAAGATCGTGAAATAGTGTAAGCTTGTATGGCGTTATATGCACAAACCATTTGCTTGTTTTAACAAATTTTATTTCCTCCATATAAGAAGAATTCATATTTGTTAGTTACAAACCCTTGGAAATAACTAAAGTATGGAAGGAAGGAACACAAGTCGCCCAGCCCTGGGAAATACAAATCTACTAGTATGTTGGTGTGCTGTCTTATGGAGTTTTGGGGACTACTGCAATGTTTTAGTGTATTTCACCTCTTGATATTAAGAAGTCGTTCATGTCATCTTTAATAAATTTAAGAAACCCAGCTGGTAAATCAGAATTTACTTAACATGAAAACACCAGGGAAAACTATTTACATTCCCTGTACATGAGCACTTTTCAGGAATTTAGCCTCATTTCTTTATAAATCTCCAGGCTTTTAAAACACCTCTTTTTTTTTTCTTTTATTATTCATATATGCATACAAGGCTTGGGTCATTTCTCCCCCCTGCCCCCACCCCCTCCCTTACCACCTACTCCACCCCCTCCCTCTCCCCCCACCCCCTCAATACCCAGCAGAAACTATTTTGCCCTTATTTCTAATTTTGTTGTTAGAGAGAGTATAAGCAATAATAGGAAGGAACAAGGGGTTTTGCTGGTTGAGATAAGGATAGCTATACAGGGAGTTGACTCACATTGATTTCCTGTGCGTGGGTGTTACCTTCTAGGTTAATTCTTTTTGATCAACACCTCTTAATCCAACTTGCCAAAGTATTTCCCGTCTTTTCAGGGACATTGGAAGACAGCTAGCAAGGACCTCTGACATGCTCGTTCAGGGAACGATGTCCTTCTCTCTCTCCATGGTTGAGCTGCTCTCATTACATTTTTTAGACTTCCTGTTACCTTTGCTGTCCAGGGTCTGGGGGATGCTGTGAGCACACCTTGATGGAATGCTGAGTTTTTCACTGTTTTCTTTTTTCTATTAAGATAATCACATTTTTCTTCTTTTGATTGGTTGTTGTGTTGCATGACATTTAAACACGTTGTAACGTTAAATCACTTGCACTTCTAGATAAACCAAAGTTCGTGATGATGAACTGTCTGTCTTTTTTATAAACAGTGCTGGAGTTATAGTTGTTTCTGTGTTTAGGATATTAAATCTCTGTTCTGTGTGAAATTGCCCGGCTATCTGCTTTCTTGTTGTGTTCACATGGCTTAGTGTGAAAGGTACAATGTGAAGTGGGCCCTCCTTTTAGGTTCTTTGGAAGTTTTATGATATTAGAATGAAATGTGTCTGAAAAATGACTTCCAGGGCTTGCCTGGTACAGTCTAGAACCTTGCCCTTCCTTTCTGGAAAGACTTTCATCTACTGAGTTAATGCACTCAAATGCCTGTTCCCACCTTTTACTTCTCATTCTGGTAGGGCTGACAAGTCACACGTGTATATTTTAGAATTCACACTTGCATCAAAGTTTGCAAATTGTCTTTGGTATAAGGTTGTTCGGTATTTGTGTATCTTTTAATGTGTGATGTTATCTATTTTAATACATAGTATTGTTTGTGCCTCATCATTTAAAAATTTTACTTGTTCAACATCATTAAAGGTTTGTCTGCATTATTAGTTAGTTCTTCAAAGAAATGACTTAGACTTTAAAAGTATTTTCTATACATTTTCTGCCTATTGATTTCTGTTCTTGCCTATGTTTTATTTGGGGGGACAGGGTTATTCTGTTTTTTTTTTTTTTCCTTTCTCTAAATCCTGACGTTGTACATTTGCTCATTAGTTCTGGATCTAAAGGCCATAAAGGACCTTTCTCTTTACATAGCATATCACACCTTTCCATAAATTTTAAAATGTGTTGTTTTTATTATCAACCAGTTATGTATATTAATTTTTTTTTGCAGTATTTGGGGTTGAACTCAAGGCCTCGTGCTTGCCAGGCAGGCGCTTTACCACAGGAGCCTCTCCACTAGCCCTCTGTGCTCTTGTTGTTGGTGTTAGGGTCTTCATTTATGTCAGAGCTGGGAGGCTGTTTGTGCTTCCTGTGTAGCTGGGATGCCCAGCATTGGTTGAGATGAGGTTGCTTGAAGTTTTTGTGCAGATTGGCCTGGAACTGTGATCCTCCTGATCTCTGCCTCCCAAGTATCTGGGATTACAGACATGAGCCAGCACACCTGACCTATTTGATATTTTTATTGTAATTTTATAACCTATGGATTTTTAAAGAAAGCTCTCTTTAGTTAATGTTCTCGTTTGTGGGTATGTGTAGATTTTTCTTGTTACTCATTTATAATTTTAACAGTTGTGGTCACATACATGGTCTATAAGGCCTCAGTTTTAAAATGTGTGGGGATTTGCCCTGTGGCCTGGTACATTACTGGTTTTCACCGACGTCTCTGTGTGACTGGTTGGACGTGCATCTGTAAGTGGGGGACTTTACAGTCTCCTTTTGAAAATACTTGAGAATGGCACGGTGGTGGGTTTCTCAAACCGGTCAGTGCTTCTATCTGCTTTGGCAGCACCTCATCGATTTCATCCTATTCTGCATTTTCACAGCTGTATGATGAGTCTTCCTTCTGTCCATCACGGAGTCGTCTGCTCTGGCAGTGCTTTCTCCTACCGTACCCACCCTGCGTCCGCAGACCCCGTCCTCCACAAATCCACTCACACCGCCTGCCTCACTCACATCCCGGCTGCCGACTTCTCTGTGCTGCATCCTTCGAACTGGATATCTTCCCCAATTAGCAATCAATCACACTGATCAGCTTGTCAATTTACACTTATGACTGTCGATGTGTTTTTCTGGTTATTACTTCTTAGTTATACTTCAGTTCCTCCTGAGGTTTCTATTCTCTCTTCATTTCTTTTTTACTTTTCATTTTTGTTCACTTAAAATGTTTAGTGTCTTCTGTTGTTTGTAATTTATGTAACCTGTTTCTATTATTTTAAAAATACTTTAAATTCATTCCATAAGTATCTAGCTAGTTGTGTCTGTAGGTAAGACCATGCTGCTGCACCCCTCCCCCCAAAATAACTCCAGAGTCCTGTGACAATGCAGAAGTGACACCCCACCCATCTTTCTCCACTCCTCCTAACTTAGACACTGGCTCGTGAGATAGTGCCTAAGAACTCTTGTTATTGCTTCTAAACTGACTAAATATTCAGTTTTCTCAGATGATTCTCCTAAGATCACTTTTGTTACCAGATTCGTCAGAATTTCTTTTAGTGAAGCACAACTAGTGGTGAAACCTCTGTTTTTCCTTCATCTGAAAAGGCATCCTTATTTCACTCTTATTTTGAAGGGTGGTTTTCTGATTGGCAGTTACTTGTTCTCAGGCTTTTGAGCAGGACATTTTCCTGGATAAGCACTAATTTCTATGAAGGTTTTCCTGCAGTGTAAATGATGGTCCTGTGTAAGCCAGCTATCTCTTTTCTCTGGGTGTTTTAAAGATTTTAACTTTGACTGTAGGATTTGCAATTTCATCATGCAGTCTCCAGATGTAGACCTTTTAAAAATTCATGCAACTTGTGTGCTGTGCTTTTGTGGGTTGTCTTTCATCACATCTAGGGCATCCTTCAGATGCTGCTTTCCTTCATTTGTCTTTGTTTTCTCCTTCTGAAGGGGGTAAGGTGTATGTTAAACTTTCTTATTCCAAATTCCCTAGCTCTTAGTTCTCCTTTCCCATCATTTTTGTCTTTGCTCTCCATGACTGTTTGGATAATTTCTTTAGCTGTCTTTTCCAGTTTCTAAGTCTCTCTTCATCGATGAGAGAAGAGAGACTTCTCTGAGGTGCTTTTCATTTGAACAAGTATAATTTTAATCGCTAGACACTCCATGATCTTTTTCAAATCCACTTAATCCCTTCTCTGTCTTGACCCTCCCTTCTAAAACATTCCACCCACAATTATTTTGTATTTTGCACTGATGCAAAACTCCTAATGTCCTGTCATTGTGGATGCAGGTTCTCTGTGTATGGTTTTGCTCTCACTCATGGTAATTCTCTTAGTTTGCCTGGAGTTCTTCACCTTCACATTGAACTCTGTCTACCTGCAGAACTGAGGGGCAGCACCAGCCCAGTGCCAGACCCACCCTGGAGGTCCAGCTCCTGCTCAGTCCTAAGTTCCTAGGCTCAGCCCCTGCAGACCCCTGCTTGTCTGCCCTTGTATTTATGGCAGAGCTGTCCCTTCTGTTTGCCACCTGTGGTCCTAAAAGAACTGGAGAGAAGTGGAGTCCTTGGGAACAAGGACTGGCAACCCTTGCCCTGCCTCCCATCTGGACATGCTCTGTATTGCAGTGGAGAGTTACTCGAGAGTCTTGCTCCTAGCACTGTTGAAAACCTCACTCAGTTCTGTTTTTACTGAAAAGACTGGTCAGCTCTGCAGCCTACATGCTTGTCTTTAAATTGCATAGTATGAAATAATTTCCAACAGAGAGTACATTTTGTCTTGAATTATACACACTTCAAGTTTTATACTCTGATATTTTTTTTTTCTTGCACGGAGCCAGAGAAGCAGGTGTGTAGATTCCTCTCAATGCCAGTGATCTCCAGAGTTTTAATTCCTCAGAAAGGGAGGTTCAACACCCGCACAAAATGAATGCATGAGAAGTGATATTCGATAAAAACAGCATGCTAATTGCCATCCCATCCTTTCCTACCTTTGACCATCCAGCACCTGCATCATGCAGGTTCGAAGTTGAGCTCTTGGAGGCAGAAGCCCACCTGTCTTGTTTACTGCTGGTTTCCACACTCTGGAAGAGGGTCTGCTGTAACAAGGGCTTGACAGATATCAAATCAACACATGGTTGAACACCTACCATGTGTCTTGCACTGGGAGAGGTGCTGGGGATAAAATGGACAACACATTCCATGGGCTCACCATTGACTTGATGCTGTTACTGACATGGCATTGACCTGCAGTGGATTGCTAAAGTCATGGAGAAGTGTCCTGTTGGCTGATCTGGTGCTCCCAGTGCTGCAGAGAGGCCCCTGTCCTCTGTTCTGTGGTGGGAAATCAGTTCCCTTCTGCCTCTGGGGTGTCACAAACCTGAACATGCTTTCAGAGATGGCTGCATCAGGAACCCTCAAAGATAATGTCCATCCCTATGATGTCTGCATGTCACCTGCATGCCACATGCCTATTCCCATAGATTATACTGTTTGAATTCATGAGAATGTGACTTCAAATAGAATTCTGAGAAATGTCAAAACTTAATCTAAATATCTGAACATCTGGCTGTTCTGTGTGTGTTAGAGGATGAAGATTTGGGTAAATTTGCTCCTTGTGGCTTTGGAGAAGATGGGTTTCCACAGGTATCAGGAGGTCTTCACTTAATGGGCTGGAAGTGGCAGGCAAGGGCAGACCAGGCTTTTTGGATTCTGAAATTTATACAAATTTAGGGGAAGGCTTTCTTTGAGGATGAGAATACAAAGTTAGCAGCACAGGCCTGAGGATAGAGTCTTGGGAGGTGTCCTGCGGGCTCCACCTCACTAACCTCAAGGTGAACCCGTCTTTGAAGACTAGGAAGCCAGTGATTCCCAGTGAGCGGGCTCTGCACCAGTCTACCCCATAACCACATGGAGGTTTCAAGTTGCACTGGAAACTTCCTGGTTCTCCTGCACCAATATGAGTGCCTTTCCGATGGAGTCTGCTCTCTCTGTGTTAAGGAAAATAAGTACTCACTTGGGGAGCACTGTCTTCAATACAGTGGAGTTTTAAAAATCCAAAAGGAGCTTTGAATCTCCTTTGTTCTAATGCTGTTTATTTACATTCATTCTTCTTGGTGGAGATTCAAACCTGTACATGGATCCCTTTGAGCAGCCAGGGAAGCAGGGGCCCCCTCAGTATGCACTCCTGCAAGGACCAGCACACTGCAGACACTCAAAAAGTGCCTGCATTTCTGTTTTCTGAATAAAGACCAGATGCAATTGGAACTACAGAATGTCGAATTTTACCGTCTGCACTAGAATTGGGAAGGTAGGTAAGTGTTGCTTGTGGATTACTGAGATCAAAAGAGGCACTGATGCAGGTTGTGGATAAGAGGAAAATAATTCCTGCAGAGGGTTACAATGATCACCTGAGAAGTGACTTTTTAAAGTGACATTTTGGGACACACTCTAAAAGGTCAAGATATGAATATGGAGTCAGAAGAGGAAAGTGGGGCCACAGTCTTTCTCAGATAGCTAAGTGATTTAGCTTAACACAACAGTGATGAACAGGCAGGTAGCTGTGGCTCCCAGGAGGGCCTGACTCAAGGCTTTTGGCTGTCACAATGTGGTGGGCTGGGCCACCCACAGTGTCCAGTGTGGTGGCAGGGCTCACTGCTGCCTACCTAAGCCTCTGCGATGCCCTGTAGGGCTGCCTGGGTGTGCAGGTGGCTGTTTGCATGCATCACAGTGATAGGGAGAACGGGGAAAATGGGATGCATTTGTGTACCTCTTCCTGTGCAGGCACAAAGGCCACCTGTTGCTTGATTCTGGACAGTGCACTGGCTTGTGGGGCCCATCACACAAGGAGAGGCTCTCACCACGAGGCTCCCCGAAGACTTTTCAGTGAGATTGGGATGTGTCCACTGAGAGCGGGGAGAGACCGTGCACTGACAGGTGGCAGGGAGATGCAGGACATGGGTTTATACCGAGTCTGCTGTGTTGTCTCTGCCATATGAGATCCACTAAGGCTCTGCACACATTTCTCATTCCTTCAAGTTACTCGGTGCACTTTCCTGGTGCACTCAGGTAAGAGACAGGGAAGAGGAAGGGAAGCAGGAGAGGAAAAGCAAGGGAAGCAAGGCAGGCAGGCAGGAACATCAGTGCTCGGTGTGGTGCATTTCCTCATGGGCATCATTTTAATGAGTGAGTTCATGGCTTCACTCAACCCAGATTCCCCAGAACTCCAGTCACCCTCAGGAGTGGCCCATGATAACCCAGCCTCATTAGGAGCAAAGGGACAAAGTGACATGTGGTTAAACAGACTCAAGCTACAGTACTGATGCTGCCCTGATGGAAAGGCCTCATTAACCCAGAATCTGTGAAAATTCTAAACAGAGGACAGAAAATGGAGGCCAACCCCAGAGGCTCACAGACCACCTAGCTGCTCTCTGATCACCCGGTTTGCTTCCTACTTGGGATGCTCCTGGGCGCAAGAGCAGGCATCCTGCAAGATCCAAAAGCCACTCCTAGTGAAAGGCACCCATGACACAGGTAGGGGAGTGAGGCAGGAGGGACTGGGCAGTGTGGTGAGGTTGTGATCCCAGGGTGCAGAAGCTTTCGGTTGGGCTGCATTTAAAAAGCAGGCAAAGCTCAAGAGCGGTGATGCATTGGAGAGGGACAGCTGCCCTGGAGGGGCGTCTGTCCCATTCCACAGAGAAGAAAGCCCAGCAGGCTCAGGGAGGCGAAGTGGCTGGGCCCAAGGCCATGCAGCTCAGCAGGACAGCAGCAGAGTCCCATCCAAGTTCCCCATGCTCCAAGGGACCGTGAGGCCATGCAGGGCAGACAAGACGGTGGACAGTTACTGGCAAGCCACACTGTGAGCCTCAGGCTCCCTGTGAGCTAGTCTCCAGAGTCCTAACGGGGTTGCTGACACCTTCCATGTGGGCGACTGAAGTCCACATGTGGAATGAAATCTCCCTGAAGTCCCAGGCTCCAGCCCACCAGCCTTTTCCACCTGCTGTGTGGGAGGCCCCTGCACCACTGGCTTATCTGGGCAGTTGACATCTGCACGGCTCATCCTCCTTAAAATCTCTGCTGACCTGACTTCAGAGGCTCACCTGCCTGACTCCCTGTACACAGGCATTGTCCTCAGTGACGCTGACTGTACCTGAGTCCAGGAGGCTGGGGTGAAGTGCCCAAGTTCATGGTCATGGCTGTGGTGGACGGTGTTCCTGGAGGAGGTGGGAGCCCTCTGTGTGGCTCGGGTCTGGGGCAGGCCTGTTTGTTGGCCTGCAGGAGCTCCATCTGTAAGGCTACAGTGACAGGGTCTCTATAGCATTGGGTGTGGACACTGCCCGTTACAAAGGTTCTCCTTGTGACTCAGTGGCTGGGGCTCAAAGGCTGGACTAACATCCCCTCCACACCTTCAAGAGTTTCTTTAGTGTCCATCAGTGTCAAGCTTCTACCGTCCTCACCACTTGCTGCTCACCCTCTCAGTGTTGTACCTGGCCTCTTTGCACTAGGAAGCCCAGCCCTCCCAGCCAGGTCTCTGTGTGGGAAGAGGCACTTCTGGAGCTAGGTAAGGATATTGTTCTCCTAATTCCCAGCCATGCCTTGATTCTCAAGCTGTCATCTCACATGGGGCATGGATTGCCCCAGGACAGACACCACACTGAAGCAGAAAATCAGTGAGGTGCATCCCAGCAGCAGCTGCATAAGATGAAAAATATTTTCTAGCAACTTCTGCTTTTGATTTTCATTCTCAAGAGCTGTGTGTATTCACTGGTGTGTGCATGGTACTAGTCTGGAGGCTGCTTCCTATGAAAGTGTTTGGGTTTTCAGGAATAAAGTCACCGGTGAGGACATGTTTATCTGTGTCCACCATCCTCAGTCTTGAGAGTAAACAGCCATGTGCATTCACCTGGGGCGGCTCGGGAGAGAACCCACTCAGGCAGGTGGTGGAGAGAAAAAACATATTTGGTCTCTCAATTATGAGGCATTCAATCATCTTAATTTCATAATGCAGGTAGGCACAGCAAAGCAGGAAAATTCCTAAAATCTGTCAGCCGGTTGATTGCACTGCTGTCTAAATGTGTCTCCAAAGAGAAAGACACGGACTGAGAATAATTTCCTGTTCTTTATTACTGCCACGGGACATTACAAGGCAGGTAAGAGGTGAACGTAAATTGTGTGTGCGAACATAATGAAGTGCCTAACACAGCTGCCTGATGAGAACCGCATCACTTTGCCTCATGCATCAAAGAACCCCTCACAAAACTTTCGTTGTTGTGCAAACAAATAGGATCTGTCCTGCATCCAAGGTCAGTAGAACCTCCGCCCACTGCCTGTTGGGAATAGAATCTGCCTGCTGCAGCTCCAACAGGGAGAACACGTATGTCAGAGTGAAGGACACTTCTTTGTGCCATTGCATCCTCAGAAGACCCTCTTTTGGGCAGCTCTTTTGGCACGCTCTTCTTTGCTGTTGGGAGCCTCTGTAGATCAGATGCTGCCGGACCCCCAAGAGCCAGCCCTGGATGCCACTTAGCCAGGGTTCGTGCATGTTGTCACATCCTCTCTCCTCCCAGGTACCCGAGCTTGGGCTGCTGCACACCTGGCTTTTGTCTGCCGTGGGGCTGCATTTCAGATTCCAGAAAGGTCACGTCCACCTGAGGTGCTGGCCAGGTGGATGGTGAGCAGACCAAGCTCACTGGAACCTATTCAGAAACCATTGCTGTTTCTTTCTTTTTTTTTTTTTCTTTCTAGATGGGAGGTCTAGATCCTCATTTTTTATTGCAATATATTAAATTATACATAGTGGGGACCTATGTCCCCATTAAGCCTTCCCATACATGCATATGATATGCTTTGCTCATATTCACCCTTCTAACACTATTTTTATGGGGAAAATCATCACCCTACACTTTCTTCTTCTTCCCTTCCCTGACTTGGTTCATTACAGTAATCAGGGTGTTTAGATTACACAATATCAGCGGCAATTTGTTCTTTGGGCTAGTGTAATGAATCTCAAGTTTTAATAAAATGAATATTCAAATTATTGCATACCAAGTTACACGAAATCACAAGAAGAACAGTAAATCAGTGTTCCTGAACTGATGAGTGGAGCTGGTGAATTCTCCACCTTTGTGGCATTAAATAACTCATGTCCTCACCTTGTACACACATGTGGCCAGGGCAGAGGACAGCTTCTGGGTGTGACACAGTGACAGGGCTTTTTGGCTTCTAGCCAGTAGACATGCAGGATGGGATTGGTGCATGCTCATACCCTGTGGACATTTCAAGCTTATGTGATCATCAGCCCTACTCCTTGTAGTTCTTTGGCTCTATGGAAGGCTGTCATGGGGAAAGGGACAGGATTACTCCTGGCTGTGGCCCTTCAACATGAGCTGGGAAAGGTGGGCACCTTTCTTCGTGGGACCAATGACCTGGAGGTGTTCCTTCCTATTATTGCTTATACTCTCTCTACAACAAAATTAGAGATAAGGGCAAAATAGTTTCTGCTGGGTATTGAGAGGGTGGGGGGGAAAGGGAGGGGGTGGAGTGGGTGGTAAGGGAGGGGGTGGGGGCAGGGGGGAGAAATGACCCGAGCCTTGTATGCACATATGAATAATAAAAGGAAAAAAAAAAAAAGAAATGGGTTTACCAGAGGGCTTCCAGTGCCTGCTGGATAAACAACTGCCACTTGCCTGTAGGGGGCGTGCTCTCTGACTTTGAGTAGATGCTAGATGATGGTCGTTCTCCCCACCTCTCCACACAGAGGAAAAGCCAACAGGAGGTGTGAATAGGAGGGTTCTTTCTCCTGAGGCACATGTCTCTACAAATTTTCTATTTGGAAAGCTTCCCATGTGGGGACGTTTTTCCTGTGCCGTTGGCTCTCACTTTGGGGTAAGCCCTGGCAGCTTTGCTTCTTGCCTGGAGGTCCTAAGCAGGGGGCTTCCAGGCACATGTTTTGCCCACGCCCTCAGCACACTTGAGTTTGGTGCCATGAGCTGTTATTGGAAGCTATGCCTGAGCCCGAGGGTTTTTTAGGTCCACAGTGGGAGGTGGCACAGGGACAGGAAATTGTGCTAAAAGGAGACCTGCACTGGATCCCCAACAGGGGTGCTCAGACCACAGGGCATCAGCAAAAAGCCTGGGAAAGATAGACAGTGCAGTCAGGTGTCCATTGCTTTGTGGGCAGGGGACACAATGTGAGGTGTTGGAGAGGCTCTGTGACTGAGTCACATAGGACACTCATATGGTTCTGAAGATGGTGTGGCTCAGTACAAAGGCGACATGGGGGACAGGGAAGGTCTGTGGCACAGTGGATGTACAGTGGTCTGTCATGTGGCAGGAGGATGGGGGAGATCGAGTGGGGGTAAATGTGGGTGATCCAGACATTCCTGAGATCCAGGTGAACCTGAGAAATGCATTGGGGCTGCTGGGAGCTGTGATCATTGAGAAGGGACCCAGGTTGAGGAGGACAGGACAGTGTGCACAGGAGGCAGCCATGAGGCTTATGGTGGTCGTAACCTGAGCAGAGTTGCTGAGTGGAGGAGGCAAATCTTTAGGACAGATGGGCACACTGGGCAGGGCAGAAGTGCCCATGCACTGGTTAGCCAGGGCTTGCTGGGCACCTGCTGTCTGTCTCAACCCAGTGTGAGCAGGGGCAGTGTGCAGAGTTGAGGGGTGAGTGGAAGCTTGTGGGGGTGCCTGAAGGAGAGAAGCAATGGGGTACTATGAGCTGAGAGTGGCCAGCACTGTGTCCCCAGGTGCACTGAGGAAGGAGACCCTGCTGTGGGACCAGGTGTCTCCACAGCAATGGCTGCTGAGGTCATAACAGCAAAACCCAGACACTGGGCCCAGGATCCCCTGGAGGCAAGTGTCTGCTGCAGGCGTTTGGTCAGTGTGGGACTTAAACCCAGGGAAGAGGCTGGGGTGTGGGCAGGACCAGCAAATGGAAACCGCCCTCCACCACTGTCCGGGCCTCCAACCTAGCCACCCAGGCAACACCTGTGGGATTCCCACTGGGGCATCTTCATGGCCTGAAGCACAGACAGTACCTGAGAGTCCAGTCCAGTGATGTCGTTGCCATGGGAACAGTGACCTTCCTAGGCTGAGTCTGGGGGAGGGCAAGCAGCAGAGTGGCCATTAGAGCTTTGAGGATGAGGTCAGGTGGACCTTGGTCATGACCCCAAAAACTATTCTTGTCTGAAAGCCCCATGCCTGACCTTTGGTTTGGGTCCTCCTTTATCCCCACAACTCCTGGCCAGGTCCTGCAGGAAGAGGCCCTGGGGAAGGAGCTGCTCCTGGAAGACCTCTGACCTGCAGAGCCTGTGTTCTGAAAGACTTCAGCTCCTGACCAGGCCTGTGCTTTTGTCCAGTGTAGGACAAGGGTGAACCCTAGGAAGGGGCAGTGAGTGTCATCTTGGTCCACACCTGCTCAGATGGCTCTGGGTGCCTGTGCAACCTTGGATGGAATCTTCCTTTGTCTCCACTTCAGCTTCCTTTTCCTTTAGATTCCCAGACTGTGCAACTGAGGCTCCCAGGCTTATCTCTAGTGTCTTTCCTGGCACACACATTTCAGGGACTAGCTGGCAGTATGCTTTCTCTGAGAAAACCTGCACATACACACCACCAATAGCAGGAGCCACTACTGATCAACACCCCATGACTCTTTAAACTTGTCCTTTTAAGCTCGATCTTGGGCCTCACGGAGGTACAGATGCAGGGAGATGTCTAGAGACACCCACACCATTGGAAGGACCAGGGGGACCCTCAGGGAGAAAGAGGAGGAATCAAAGATGCATGACCCACGCCAGTCATCGAGGGGACAACTTTGATCTCTAAACAGCACTACCTCCACTACTTCACGGCTGGGGAAACTGAGGCCAGGTTTGCTGAGCCTGTTGGGGTCTGAAGCTGACATTGACACCATCCCACACAGCCAGACAGGGCTGGCAAGGCCTGTGATTCCCGCTGGTGGAAGACTGGCTGAGCGTGTGACTTCTACACTTGCTAGGAGGCCACTGCCCACCAGCTTGGTGTGTGGAGCCAGCCCAGGGAAAGGAGGGTCTGCCATCCCTCCCACAGCCATACAAATGGACACACCTTGAGCAGGGGGGCCCCTGCTGCCCCTGGCCCTGGGAGGGCAGGGAAGATAAACACAGGAGTCTGGTGAGATCCGATTATAAAGCAGACTGCTTGGTGAGCGACAGGAGCAGAGCCCATGGAGCTGGCAGATGATCCAGCCCAGATTGTAGGTTTGCTTCCTTGGCACATTCAAACTTGTAACGATACCAGGAATTAGATGTCTCTTTCAGAACAACAACCAGAAAGGAAAAGGAAACATTGGCCACCTTGTTAAGCCACAATTCAAACACAGGTGTGCTAGGTTCCCGTTGGCTTCTCACGCAGACTGAAACCTATCACTTGTCTTCCAGAAAATGCTGGTGGACTTCCTCATTCTTCCTCCAAGCACATAAACACAGTGTTTTTGCAGGATGGGAAGGAAGAAGGAGTCTGTCTGTGATGCAGTCTCCGCACCAGTTCACTTGCACACCCCTCTGCCTCCTGTGCGTCACAGCCCATCAGACTCATCTTCCTGTGACTTCACTGCATGGGTTCTGATGAAGCAGTCATTTGCAGAAATAATTATCAGTTGGTAGAAATAGTGTCTGTAGGATTTCCATCAGAGCAGAAACCATTAGCTAAGCAGATGTCACATTTATGTTTCTTTCTTTGAGTTTGCTCATTGCTCATCAGAGAGAGTGGGACAGTAGGATTTTGCTGGATTCTCCTCTACGGAGGACCCAGCCCAACTATCCTGTTGTGACCTGACACTCGTCTCCTTTGAGTCTTGAAGGTGTGTCCCCATTGGCAGCTATGGCACATTGAATTCTTAACATCTCACCTCTGTCACCCACTGCTGGTTGTAATTCCAAACTTAAGGTCCAATGTTGCCTCTAAGCTTGGGTCTGAGCTGACAATGCCAGCGTGCTCCTCTGGGGGTTGAGCATCCTCCAGCAGAGTAGCAGAGGCTTGGGCCACAGCGAAGTTCTGACCATCCACTCCCTGTCTTCTTCCTGGACCCTCCTCTGCAGAGTACAGGGAAAGACTGAGGGCTGAGGATTTGCTAGGTCTAGAGTATCCCAGAAAGGAACGGAAGGTCCAGACAGCTGTCACTCCTTCATTGCTTTCAGGTTTCACTGCTCAGCCTAATGCCAATGGCTCTGGAACCCCCGTCTGCCCTTCTCTTCCAGGTCCCACAGACATCATCCTTTCTTTCCTTTCTCTCTGGAATCCCAGGAAAGCAAATTCCAGTTGCTGAGTGGGTCCAGGACTTGGGAGACATCAATGGCCATTCTGTCTCCCAGCAGAGCAGGCTACAAAGGGCTGGTTGCCTTCCCTGTGTTGCCACACAGGGACACATAGCTCATAGGGGCTCTGGGGATGCCCAGGAAAGTCTCAGGTGTGTCAGTCAGGGGCAGAGTGTTTTCAGTTAGGGGGTGGGGGGTGCCCCAGTCCCAGCCAAGCAGGAAAGAACTTGGACCTGACATGACAATGCAGCACTGTGGTTTGCCATGGCTGTTGTGCGACTGTCCTAAGCTCACCGAGCTCACTTTCCTTGGTGGCCACCACAGCCCTCAGCAATCTCTGGGTAGCTCTTAGAGGGCTCACTTGAACTAAAACATGCAAGCAAAGCTCCTTTGTCCATTTGGGGACAGAGAAGAAGGAAGGGAGGAATATCCCATCGGGGCAAAGTCTGAGGATGAAGCATTGCGATCTTGAGCCCCTGGTCTCCAACCCTCTCCTCCACCACCTTCAAGGTGGTTCATTACTGTTTTGTTTAAAGCATTGATTCTTATAAGTAATCCTTATGGCTAGCATTTCTGGCTTATCTCTTAGCTGGCTTAACAGGTTTTTTTTTGGCTAGACCTATCTTATCTCACTGTTTATTTACTCAACTAAGGGATTTTTCTGCAGTCCTTCGGGGAAAGCAAGTTATTATCATTATTTATCAGTTGACACAATTTATTGAGTGCCTGCTCATCCTCCAAACTTGGCTTAAGCAGCAGTTCTCAGGGGGAGCAGCTGGTGCTCGGGGCTCTGGTTGGCTCCCTGCACTTGCTGGCTGGTGTCCTCGAGCAGCAGGTACCCAAGGGTGTTTATCTGTTTGCATCGATGCCTCGTGTCCTATCATCTTTCAGTTCCAGAGCTGGGGCAGTCTGGCACGCAGACATACTGGAAGTCTCATTCATGGCTGCAGGCAAGAAGGTAGAAAGGAAAACACAAAGCAGCTGCACCCTTTCATTCCAAGCTGGGCTCACAGAGGGTGTTGCTATATATGCATCAGCCAAAGCCCTCCTCCTTCCAAAAGCAGGGACTTTTGTGACCACCTGCTTTTGTGACATGATGGAGTCTTGGTGGGTCCTGTTGGCCACAGAGGGGCTTCATAGTTAAATGTCAAAAGCTTGGAGCCCTACGAACTTCCACAGTGAGATGGGACCTCTTCTTTCCATTCCATCCACCAATTATGGACACCATGCTGTTGACACTATCAATGCTGTCCCCACTCATCTTACTCACTTGACTTTGTGAACAAACTGGAGAGTGTTGTGTCTTCATATGCCACCAGATGCACTCAAGGAAGGCTATGTTGTCTTCCTGAGCTATTTCTGAGGGAAGATTAACAAGGTGTGTGTATTTTTCATTTCAGTTGACAGGTGGGTGCTTTTTGGTAACAAAAATCACATGATGATAAAAATATTTTCACACTCCCATCTACAACATACTTCCTCTGTCTTGGCATCTGTTTCTTTTGAAACACTTGCTTTCTCTTTCATGGTTAAAGGTCACCTTCATTTTTAAGAATATATCAAGTTTATTGGAAAAAATTCACAGGGTGGCCCATCACTGATCATGAAGGAGAGATACTGGATGGTGAGTGACCACCATGGTGACCACCAGCACACCCACCTGAGACATCCATGACCTCATTGTGCCATCTTTGTACTCATCACAGACCACAGTGTCACATCCCAGAGTGTGGTCAGCCACACTTCTTGACAGGGAAGGCCCCATCCACAGGATGCCCTGTGTCCCATTTCCCATGGTACTTCTGCAGCCAGTGTGGACACCAGGCTGATGGGTGAAGCTCCACATGAGAGGCTAATCCTGTCAGGAGCTCAGGTGAGCAGAACTACCAGGAGTCAGGAACCAGGAACCAGCTACACACACACACACCACACACACACACACACACACACACACACACACACACATACACACATACACACATGCACACAATACACACACGTACACACATTACACATGTGCACACACAATACACACACATACACATGTACACACACAACACACACATACATGCATGCACACAATACACACATGTACACACATTACACACGTGCACACACATGCACACACAACATACAACACACACATACATGCATGCACACAACACACGTGTACACACATTACACATGTGCACACACAATACACATGCACACACATACACACAACACATAACACGCACACACACATACACACAATACACACACGTACACACATTACACATATGCACACACAATGCACACACATACACACAACACACAACACACACACACACACACACACACACACACACGATGGCCTTAACTCTTTAATCTTCTCTCTGGTCCACTACCTCTTCCACAAAACAGTACAAGGTCTAGGGCCAAGTGGTCAGCACAGATGCAGATGTGGGGCCCTGTCATTGTTGGGAATCCCTGAACAGAGGGCTCTTGCCTTTTGCAGACCCTGAGGTGGGGAAGGACAGAGGAAAGGGCTTGGAGTGAACAAAGTGGGTCCTGGGTCAGAATGGGAGAGTGTCTTCAGGGTCACCGTGGTCAGTCCTCCCAGGAGGAGGCCTCAGCTGAGGCCCCTGGAGGTGACCTCTGCTTCAGGCCTTACTCTAATGGAGAGACCGAGGTGTGAAGGTGCCACCCTGCAGGGATGCAGCACACCAGGGGCACAGCTGACCCCCGTGCCTGAGTCCTGGCCCTGAACCCTGCAGAGCCTGCCACACACCCGCCACACTGCCCACAGTGATGTGGGGAGGCAACTGCAGGTACAGTCTTAGCTCAGACCTGAAAGGTCATTTGGTTGTTGGATCAGGAGCTGGGCTCCCTAAGCACCCTCTGTGCACTGACTCCCAGGATGACTGCTCTCTTAACCGTTGAGACAAATGTCTTAAGTTTTCCTTCCTGTGCGTGGGGGCCTTGAACGGCCCCTCCCCACCTGGGAGCCCAGGGTCCCAAGCAGGATGCTGATTCCCAAGCACTTCTCCCTGCTTGCAGGCAGCAGGGTCCACCTCTGGCATGGTGTGGGGGAGCAGCAAGAGAGCAGGGCATTGCTGCAGGGCCATCTCATATGGCTCATGAGTGAGTCATGATGTGAGGACAAGAGTCAGTGACCACAGAGGGCTGGTTCCTGGGGGATCCCTGGGCTGAGCAGGACTTGGGTCCTGGGGGGCAATGGGCTGCACTTTGGTGGCCCGAGGGACTTCACAAATCTCCTGAGCCCAAATTCTCTTTCCAGTGGAGGCATCCAGTATTTTCTGAGATTTAGAGCTCCCACGTCTAACTGCGGTCACCTCCTCTTGGCCAGCCCCACAAGGACTATCCCCTGACATCTACTCCAGAGGCACTGAGCAGAGCACACACTTGATTACGTTCCAGCTGCATTTTCAACAGCTGTGGTGAAGTGGGATAGAAGTAGACCTCCCCAGAGGGAGAAGTCACCGAATAAGAAACATTCAAATGGGGCTGGAAGTGTAGTCCATAAAATTACTGTATTAAACAGACAGCTACGTACACACCTCACAATGCTGACAGTGTGTGCATGCTAATGCATGCAGATGTAACATGTTGACACCGTTTTTTATGCATGGTTGTTTATAGTGGCGACACTGATGCCATGATGGCTCTGGATAAGTGAATATGACACATTTATGTGGCACTTCCCTTCCCTGGAATACAGGACTCTGGGTAATGGTTGGACTTTTGAAAGCCATTTAATGATAAAGGAAGGGTTTATTTTGTAATATCTAAAGAAAAAAGCAAGCATGCTGTGTGACTCATCCCAACACAGTCAACCATGTGACCAGAAAATGGCCACAAAACAGAAGATGGTCAGTGTTGAGGCAGGGAGGCCAGAGGTCATACACTTACTCTTTTTTATAAATTTTCTGTAGCGTGTTTGGTTATTAAGATGGTATATGCTGAGTCGTGCCTTTTTTTCTGACTTTAAAATCTCTCTATGACAACATTGGGATTCCACTGCACACTGAGTAGAATGGAACAGATCCAGAACACTGGTGACACCAAATACTGGAAAGGATGTGGACCAGCAGGCACCCTCCTTCCCTGCTAGTGGGGGTGCAGCATGGAGCCGGCACCTGGGAAGGCAGCCCGGCAGTGTATAAAAGAGCTGACCATCCAGGTAGCATGTGATCCAGCAATTACCCTGCAGTGTTTACCCACAGGAGCTGGAAACATACATCCACATGCAAATCCGCATGCTGATTTTCATGTTTGTAACAGCTTTAATCCTAACTGCCCAAGCACCCAAGATGTGTGTTCTTCAGCAAGTGAATAGAGAAAGAAACTATTTTGTTACATAATTGTAACAAAATATTATTCAGCAAGAAAAAGAAATGTATTACCAAGTCATAAAAAGACATGAAGGAACTTAATGCACATTGCTAAATGTAAGAAGTCAATCTGCAAGGCTACATAATCTTTGGTGCCAGTTATATGACTCCTAAAAGAGGTAAAACTGGCCACAGTGATAACATCTATGGCCATGAGGGTTGGGGGAAGAAATGGGGCAGCTGGAGCCCAGGGGCTTTCTGGCAGTAAAGGCCTTCGGTGAGATGCAGTGATGGTGGAAACTGACCATTCATCAAACCCGCGGGATGTGCAACACCGAAAAAGACAAACCCTGGGCTTTAGTCCATGACAGCAGCTAGTGCAAGTGACCCACCTCAGTGCAAGGTGCTAATAAAGAAACTGTGGAGGGGAAACCCATACTTACTGCTTAATTTTTATGTACATCTTGATAAAATTTAAATTTAATTTTAAAAGTCTGTGTATGCTCGATATAGAGAGTTTAGAAAATATGGAGAGACAGGAAAGAAGGGAGAAAGTCAACCATAATTCTGCCATCTTGATCTATCCATGGTCACGCCTTTCTTTCATTTTTTCATATACTTTTTAAAACTTATCTGATACCATGATATTAAATGCCTTCTGCATTCCTCCGGATTTCTCTCTCCTGTGTGAATGTTTTCTTGAGACCCACATCCAACAGGTTCTGACACTGATCCCATCCAGAACTGAGCCCTCTGTCCCCTACCTGTCTGTCCCCAGACAGAGCCAGGATTACAACCTCATGAGTATCAGACAGGCCCATCCACTCTGCACCCCGCACCCTCCCACAGTCTACCTCACGCTCAGTAAAACCTGTCATCTCCACACCTGTGTCCACCTTCTCAGCCTGCTCATCCCTGACTGGCCCCGTTTCCTCATCTCCCCATGTCTTGTCCCTGTCCACTTCACCCCAATCTCCTTGAAGCTCCTGGAACACACAGGGTACCATCTGTCCCACGGCCTTTGCACTTCCTGCTCCTTCTCCCCGAACCTCTCTTCCCAAGTGCCAGCTTTGCTCCACTCCTTGCCTCTGGTGGATTTTACCTATGTGCCCTTCCCAGGGAAGACTTTCCTGGGACCCACCCACCAGCTCTTGATCCCTTTTCTTTAGTCCATCAAGCAATAACATGAAAAAAAAAAAAAAAAAGAAAGCGACACATGTACTGAGCCTCCTTCCTAGCTGGGAGGTGCACTCCTGAAGACAGACCTGACTGGTTCTCTGCTCTGTCCCTGAGAGCTGGGCCTGCTTGACACCTTGTCAACCACATAAAGATCAGTTGACAGAGTGACCCTAGTGTAGACATTTAAATGTTTTTAGTATATTTTTTCCGGTACTGGAGATTGTTGAGTGAGTGTTCTACCACCTCAGTTATGCTCCGCAATTTTTCTTTTTAACTTTGTTTTGGCCTCGAACTCGTGCTCCTCCTACCTCCATGTCTCAAGTAACTGGGTTTATGGGTATGTGCCAACATGCCTGGCTTTTAAATGCTTTTGAACTCAGGGCCCTTTGCTTGCCAGGAAGGCGCTGTAGCACTTGAGGCACTCCACCAGCTTTAAATGCTTTTAAAATCTGCTTTATTCCCTTACTCTGATGAGCTTTGAGCTCCTGTGTGGCTTTCATGTCCCCTGGGTTCCACATTTGGAGTCTGAGTCCTCACCTGGGATGTTGATTTTTCCTCTGAAGTGGAGGTAGTGGCTGGTCACACCCTGCGGTGAGAAGCTGAGCCCCCTGGCACTCTGGAAACCCTCTTGCCCTCTCCCACTGCTGCCCCTTCCTGCAGACTGTCCCCCATTCTCTGCATGCCTGCCCTTGGCTGTCCCAGGCTCTGCACCGGGGAGTAACAGCACGATCACTTCTGATGATGCCTGCCACACGTGTACATGGAGTTCCCCATTAAGGTGCACTTGTCCTAGTGACTGTCATCACAGCGGCACTCAGACCGTCACATAGCCATGTATTTGTGCAAGGGACAGGCTAAGAATGCCTCAAAAGCATTTATTCAGGGAAGATGGCACCCATTAAAGAGGGCTGGTGCTGCTCTGGCTTGTTTATTGGGAGCTGTACCTTGTCCTAGAGAAACAGGCATCTGGGCCCCCTGCTGACCTCACATTTCTTTTCCACAGGTGGTTGCCATAACAGTCTTAAGCCAATCAGCAACAGTCCCACCATTGCCATCGCCGCCGCCGCTGCTGCTGCCATGGTCTCTGTAGACCCTGAAGGACTCCGGGGCCCATCTCCCTCCAGCATGCAGCCGTGCCACTTTCTGACGTTGACACCCATCAAGATACCCCTCCGGGCTGCCCCATTCTCAGGTAGGCACAGAGTGCCATCTCGGGGCACCATGTGCTGTGTTCAGAATCCATAGTCGGCCGATTAGGCCAGTGGCTATGTGTGTGTGTGGAGGGGGGCGGGTGGGGGGACACGGTTTCCTGGTCACTGACTCAGCCTGGATAACTGTGCTCTGGGATGTTTGAGTCTAGCTCCAGGGAGGGCCATTCAGTTGGGGTTTGCTTGAGGTGAGACTCCATAGGACACTGCTGAGCCAGGAATCCTGGTCTTAGTGCTAAGATCTTGGTAATTTTCTTGTGTGGAGTAAGTTAGAAAGCAAGGGAAGCTCACCAGAGAACACAGGTGACAGAGCTGGGGACACACCAGATCTCAGTGCTGGGCCACAAGAGGCTATCCCTAGGCATCCTGATGTACATGGGACAGTGTGGGATGTCCCCCACCAGACAGGCTGGGTGTGAGAAGGGTGCTGGCTCAGAGCCATCTCATCTCGTGAGCTCTGTGGGTGGTGTCCCTCCTGAAGAATCCCAGGAGAAGGTGTTGGGCATTCTGAAAGGTACAGAGGTTCCACCATCCGGGCTCAGGAGCGGGGTGGAAGGCCAGCCTGGACAGTGGCAGAGCTTCTGCCCCTGAGCGTTCACCACCGGCTGTTGCCTGGAGTCAGCATCCCTGTGCAATGCTGGTTCTCCAAATGTGTCCATAGCAACATTGATTTGGAATGGCACAGAGAAAATCATCTGTTTCTGTGGGGCGGGCGCTGTTGTAGCTTTCGTTATTTACGTAATACGGTAAAACTTAAGTGAAAAATCCATGGATGACCACATTAGTACTTGCTGAACATCCTAAATCCAAAAATCAAGAATCTGAAGCAAGCCAAAATCCAAAACTTTACCACCTAACTTTTCTTACATGACGTCACAATGGGAAATTCCATAAAACATTGACTCCGGCACAAAATTATGAAAATGCTGTATAAAATTACCTTCAGCTAATGTGTGCAATGTGAATATAAATTAATCAAATTTCATGTCTAGATCTGGGTCCTATACCTAACATGTCTGATGGCTATGCAAATAGCCCAGATCTGAAAGTGTTTAAAATCCAAAACATATTCCTTGTCCCCAGCACCTTGGGTCAGAGATGCTCACCCACCTCACTGATCACTGGATTATCACATACACACATGTCCCCATACACACACACACGCACACGCACACATACAAGTCTCACTACTTGCCAATTCTTTAGCGTGGTTTTGCTTTGTTGACTTTGCTTCTGGTAAATTGGATGTGGTCTTTTTCAACACTGGGTCCTTGGCATTTGCTTCCTTAAATCAGCTTGACGAATCAGTCGATCGGCAGGATGTATTCTCAGGAATGAAATCTTATTTCTACTTCTGCATGTCCATGAACTTGGATGTGGATGAAGAGGAATAAATTAGACACATTGCTGGTCTCTGCAGGGAACCCATTTTACAACTGCATCAAGACATTGGTTAAAACCTGTCAGTCCACTAACATTTATGAAGAGTGACATTATTTTCCATGGAAATTCATCTTAGACCTGAAAACTGCACCCCAGGGTGGCTCTCCTTTGCATTTTTCATATGATTTATAAAACAATGTGAGAACTCGGCACCTTTTCACATTTGCGTTTTTTAAGTTTCTGAAGTCAAGTCAGTCACACTGGGCTCTCGTTGGAAGAAGATAAGGGTTGGTGTTGTGCACCTTGTATGTTTCTGCAAGATGGTGGTGTTGGCATTGGTCCACTGACTCTGAAAACCCTGCACTAGAGGACAGAGGGTAAGCTGGAGCAGAAACCCAGTTGGGGCCAGGTCAGGACCAAGCCTACCCCTGAGTTGGTCACTGTATGGACACTGCTGGTGTATGTGGCTCTAGCCAGGGGCACTCCACATGAGGGCACTTCACATACCTTCTTTGGGAGGTATGTCCACCTGGCCGTGTGGTCCTGGGCATCCCCCACCCCAGCCCCTTGTGTAGAGGCCATTGAGGGAGGCTGGTTGTGTCCATGATGAAAACCTGCATTGAATTCCCCTTGAGCACTTTCTGCAAGCCAAGGTGAGGAGAAGCTGAGGGGATGGACAGCTACCTACTGCTGCTTAGGGCATCTCTGACCAGTCTTAGTAGCCTGTGGAAGGAGCGAGATGAAGAAATTGGCTGTTCTAATGAGCAGCTCACTAGGAAATTCTAGACGCCCCTGGAAAGGTTGAACCAGGCTGGAGACAGATGGCGGACAGTGCCTGTGAGGGGAGAAGTGGGTAGTGGAAGGAAAAGAATGGTGTCAGCAGTCAAACAGGCTTTGGTGGGCAGAAAACTCAGTCTTCTGCAGTTTGCTCAGGACTGCAGGCCCAAGATCTAAAAGCCTGCGGCCCTTGGTTTATCTACAGGTGAGAGATTCAGCTTTAAATTGGAAGGTAATGATTCTCATTTTAGACAAGTGAGCTTGACTATTTTGTTTATACCCTTGACTTGGTAATAAAAGCCAGATGGCCTTTGAGTCCCCTGCCCCCATAGTTTGGGCTAATGACTCTCCACTGGGGACAGTTTTCCCCTGGGATATTTGGCTGGAAGTGGTTTTGATTGTTAATGTGAGGAATTGTACTGAGTGGGGGCCGAGGAAGCTGCCTTATGTCCCACGCCCCACAGGAGAACAGTGATCCTGTCCCAACATTTATAGTGCCTCGGTGGAGAAAGCCTGTTTACATGAGGAGAATGCCATTGAAGGGGCTGCAAGTCCCTGTGTTGGGGTGCAGATGAGCTCACCTGGTGGCGGGAAGGGGGCATGTTCCATTAGCTGAAAGAAATAGCTCAGAGCCAGAAGAATTCCAGCCCCTTAATTCCGTGCCCCAGTGTGTCTGGAGTTCCGAGGAAGAACCCTACAGATGGCAGCTGAGTGACCAGTGCCAGGCTGGTATAATGAGCTTGTCTTCTTCACCATGCAGTGTCCTGGCCAGAGCCCCAAGGCTCGCCATAGGCAGGACTCTAGCAGCTTTGTGCTCATGACAGTCTGTCCACATGCCTGTCCCCTCCTGGCAGCACACCCCCCACCTGCAGGGCTGTGTCTTTTTGCCCCTGCTTTGCCTGCATGGAGCACAGAGCTCAGCTGAACTCAGCATGTCCTGGATACAGAACTGCTGTCCTCATGGCAGGGTGGACCACAGACAGTCTGCTCATTGAAGTAATTTCTGATGCTGTCACTTACCTGTCCACTCCTGAATCTGGGTGTGAGGCAGAATAATTTAGGATGGAGGACAGGCTCATGTGAAGACATGCTTGCTGCCTATCCTGCTGACTGTGCAGGCTGGGACAGTGGGACAAGCCCCCAAGGAAGGGAGAGCAGAGCAGGGCCTCACCCATCATTGGCCACAGGCAGGTCTTGACCACACTCAGTTCACCTCACTCTGCAGGGTGCCTCTCTGCCCCAGGGCTTCAGATGACAGAAGGAACTCCTTCAGGGGGAAAAGCTCTCTGGTTCAAGGAGAACTTGTTGTTTATCAAGAAAGGACAGGTAAAAGGAGGAGTCCCCTGGATGGAGACTCTCTGGCCTGCAGTTTGTGGACCATGTTTCTGTTCAGATCCTATGGTAGGAAGGACAAAGTTTGTGCTTTGGTTTGGAGGAAGCTAACATGGTGACAGTACCCATCTGATTGGATAGGATAAATGATGTGGTTCTTCTTTGAAGAGTGGTAGAATTTATTTTTAAAACCTGGCCCACCATTTCTGCAGCAGTCAAGTGAGAAAGGTGAAATATGAGTGAGTAGTTACGGTTTCTAGTTGTTCAAATTACTATCAAATACAAATATTAAAAAGTACCATCTGCCTTGGAGACTATTTGCCACCTGTTCTTTTGCTTCTAGAACTATTTAATGGTTTAAATTTAACATGTTGTCCTGCCATGGAACAGCTGGGGAGTGACTATTTTCTTTTTCTACCAGTAACTTGCCAGCCGAGCCACACACCAAGTCAGGGAAGTCTCGAAGCCAGAAGGCCGCCCGCAGCCTTTCATGTGGCTGACGGCTTCCCTCATTAGCAGTTCTGCAGCCGCTGAGCCAGTTCTGTGACAGCCATCCAGCCATTCAGGGACAAAGCCATCCCTTTTCTTTTCTTTTTAATCCAAAAATCGTTTCCTCCTTCACTATCATCAAACATGTCACAATTCATATTAACATTTTAGAGATTTCTAGATACAAAACTACTGTAACTCTGTAACAGCATAATTACTTACACCCCAAAGTGCCTGGAACTCCGTCTGGCTTCTGAGAGGAAGACATTCATTTCTAACCAAGTAGAAATATCATCGGAACTAAACAAACAAACATGGCTTCTCATCCATGATGAGTGAGCTCATATTCAGGTATCAAGAACTCAACCAGCAAAAACCCTTGTTCCTTCCTATTATTGCTTATACTCTCTCTACAACAAAATTAGAGACAAGGGCAAAATAGTTTCTGCTGGGTATTGAGGGGGTGAGGGGAGAGGAAGGGGGCGGAGTGGGTGGTAAGGGAGTGGGGGAGAAATGACTCAAGCTTTGTATGCACATATGAATAATAAAATTAAAAAAAAAAAGAATTCAACTGCAGGGCTGAGGAGTGGCTCAAGTGGTAGAGTGCCTGCCTAGCAAGTGTAAGGCTCTGAGTTCAAACCCCAGTACCTCCACCAACAAAACAAAACAAAACTACAAATACTCAATACCATTATGACACCCAGGCTGTAAGGGCAGAATGTTTTACAGGGTGAGCCCATGTTGGGATCCCAAAGCTAGAACTGTTTGCACACCATGTCCTTCCTGCCAGTGTGGTCCAGATGGCCCACCTGAAAGGGGTGCTTCTTTGACCTTGTGTCCCCTCGGGCTCCTGTCCCTGCTACCTTCCCTGGGCAGCACCCAGCACTTGCCAACACCAGCCATCTCCACCGTTGCCTCCGACACACTCTTTGCAAAGAAAAACTAGAAATACATCCTGCATCCAAAAGTGTGTACATGTTTACACCAAGCGTAAAGAACACTAACACAAGACATGCAAATGTCCCCCCTCTGAGAGGAGAAAGGAGACGTCCCCAACCCCCTATCTTCCCAGCAGCTTGGCTCCTCCTCGCTCAGAGGCAATCATGCTCCTGCTTTGAAGAATATGTCACGGGATTCAAATGCATCACTGCCTGGTGGTGTGTTGCATGCTTGGGCTCTCATGAATTTTGCACACCCACGCTCTTCCCTGCTTGCCTTCATGCACGCTCATGGGTTTTCCTTAGCATTGTCCCCAGAGGCTTGTATTGCAGTGCAGCTGTGTTCTCGGCTGTGAAGCGGAGATATGGCCCAAGGTCGGGGAAGATGTGATGGGTCCTTCCTGCAGACACAGAGCACCTCCTTTCTTCAGAGGTGCTTTCCTCTCCTGACTCTGGACCCTACTCTACTGAGGCCACTCCTCAGCTCCTTGCCAGCTTGCTAGAGCCGGATCCCTCCATCTTCAGTGTCACTGTGGCCTTCTCCTGGATAATAAATGTCCCCTCCGAGCTCCAGTGAGTCAGTGGGTACCTGTGCCTTCTGATGGGTGCTTCACACCCCACTGCTCTGGAAGGAAGCATGTCCACTTGAAAGACAAAACCACACTCCCACGGTCTCCCAAGTGAGCCTACCCCCAGTGCACCCCAGTGCAGGAAATGCCCCAACATGCTGAGGAGTCTGAGCCCAGCCCTTGGGGTACCCTTGCTCCTGCCTTTGGTCTGACACCTCAGGTGCAGTCTATCAACACTGTGGTCCTTCCTCTACAACCAACCCTTGGGGCCACCATGCCTCGCTGTCCTCTGCCACCTTTCTCATACAGGCCCATGCAGCCTGTGGACTGAAACTGCTGTTCGCACTTTCTCTGCTTCTGTTCTGCCCCAGATCCCATGTCAGTCGAGGCCGTCCCCTGCTTTCCAACTTCAGTGCCTGCCTCCCATGGAACTTATGGTGACCCAGATTCTTACTGAGTCCCAGATGCTCTTTGTGACCAGCCTGTGCTGACCACCCTCTAGTACCACTTCCCACTTGATGGCCAGGTCTCACTCAGGTGATTGCTGCTGCCCTGGCTGTTGTCCCTCTATCCCTTAGGCCTCAGCTCTGAGAGGCGGCCTGAGTATTCCCATTCTCTCATGCCCCTGGAATAAATTCCTCCTCATTGCTGTGCATTCATTTTGGAGCATTTACCAAGGCCTGGAATTATCTTTGCTGTCTATTTCTGACATGTTTCCTCTCCTCTCACTGGAGTGCTGGTCCATGGTGCCAAGACTCCTGTGTCATTCATCTCTGGGTAGAACTATGCTTGAGATTGTCAGCTCTGGCTAGCTCTCTGTAGAATGGACACCACCACAGGAGAGACAGTCTCTTCCCTGCAGTTGGATTTCTGAGTGCTTCTCCTCTGAGATGCATTGGGGCCGTGGTCAGCATATTCTCTGTGAGACAGTGAGGAGGTCTTCACCTTCCTCCAAAGACACTCTTCCTACTTCCTCGCCCTGCCCAGCCCAGTATCCACAGATGAGTGAGGTCATAAGGAGGGAGCACTAGCCTCAAGCCCAGAGTTGTCCTGGGTACAGTGACACCATGCCTTCACTCCAGAGCTGGTTCCTCAGCCAGGTTCCTCAGTGAGAATCTGTAACCCAGAAACTCAGGCAAGGACCTGAGTTTCAAAGCAGTGGTTGAGCCCAGATCACTGTGTTTGAGTGGGGTATGAATTTCTGGGAGCCCAAAATTTTCAAACTGAAAGTCCGGGGGAGCCCATGTAGTCTATGCCATTAGGTAGAGATCAGAGACAGAGTCAGAGGAGGGAGGAGACCCACTCGCCGAAGTCCCAGTGCTGGCAAAGGGCAGGGTGAACCAGAACTCAACCACCTTTCCCTAGGATTGCAAGGATTTCATTCTCAGATAAGAACCAACCCTCTTCCAGTCACAGTTCATATTGAGTGATGGCGTGTTTGCCAAAGTCAGTGGCCCTGTCGCTAGGACTGTGGCTTGCCTGGCCTGCAGGTGCTGAAGGGACATCATTGGCCAAGCTGGCTTAGGCCAGAGCCTGCTAAAAGTTGGATCCCTGTGGCACTGGGGTCCTTGACTGACAGTCAGTGAGCAGCCCAGGCAGGGGAGGCAACCTGGCTCCCACACACAGCTACCCTTGCCACCATCCCTGCCTGGGTCTTTCTGGTCTTCAAGTTGGGTCATCTTTAGAAGACCCTCAAAGGACTCTGAGAAAACTGGGTTGTACTGCAGACAGAGTTGGAGAAAGGCCACCATGGTTGCTGTAACGAAGACAATCCCTGAGAGGGTGTAATGTGAGTCTGTGCCCATAGCCCAAGCCAGGGCCTTTTCCTCACTTACTCCAGTAACAAGAGCAGTTGCCTCCTAGAGAATGGGCCACTCACTTAATCTGTGATAACAGAGTATTGGAAATGGTGTACGTGACTGTTGACCACAAGAGACAGTGACAACGACTTCTAGCAGAGGACACAGAGGAGGAGCAGGGGCTGTAATGGGCACTCACTGCAGGTGGCTGGCCAGTGGCTTGTGTGTGTCTTCACATCTTAACTCTCAAACAGCCACTTTGGTTCATCAAGACCAGTGCCACACTGGGGACTGTCCTGTCCAGGGGCATGCAGACCTGTATTTATACAATGGCCTGAGCTGCAGGGAGTTGACATTTTGCTCTTGATACTTCCGTTTCTATGGCCCATGTGGGAGTTGCTTTGAGCAAACATCCCAAGGCAGCACTGGTGGCTCAAGCCCCTCCTGATGTGAATAGGATAGCTGAATAGCAGGTCTTGAAAAGCTGACCATGAAATTGTCATAAGACCCAGAAGTTTGCTTCTGGGAATTTACCCAAAGGGATTGAAAGCAGTGTCTCAAATAAATATATGTAATCCATTTTATTTGAAGTAGTCAAGGGGTAGAAGCAAGCCAGTGTCTGTTCACAGACAAATGGTGAGATAAAATGTGAATATACATAGAATGGAATATTATTCAGCCTTAAATAGGAATGAAATTCTAACACATGCTACAACACGGATGAACCTTTGGGACATGATGTTGAAGTGAGAGGTCCCGAGCATAGTCAAATTCATAGACACAGAAAGTAGGCTGCAGGGGCACCGGGGGCTTGGGAGGGGCCTGCAGAATTGGTGTTTATTGGGGATGAAGTTTCAGTTTGGGAAGCTGGAAAGCTCTGGAGAGGGGAGGTGGTGATAGCTGCACACAGTATGCCTTTGCTTTTGGCACTGAGTTGTCCACTTAGAAATGGTCACGATAGTGACCATTTATGTTATGTATCTGTCACTACAATTTTTAAAAGGGAGGGGACAAAGCAGCCCTGGGGCTTTGTGACCTGGTGGCACTGGCGTAGGTGGACATCATTGCTGTCCATCTGGGCTCTAGCAGGTCCCTAAGTGATGGAAGCATATTTTCATATGCACAAGCAAGATTTGTAACAGGGAATTTGAAAAGTGCCAGAAGAGCAGCATTAACTCAGACGTGGGAAAAGACTGATCACTGTGCCATCCTTGTAAGTTAAGTTTCTGACCATCCAGCCCTGGCGTCCCCTCTGTCTCAGATCTCCTGATGGTCATCCTTCCCACAGCCACATTTCAGGCAACGTTAGCCATCAGGGACATGCGAGGACTGAGTTGTGAGGAGGGAAGGAGGCCTCTGAGCCTGGTGGGAACAGCTGGTATAGAGTCCTGCACTCTCTTGGGGCAACTGGACAGCTTCAGGTGGGAATTGCCGAGATGTCTAAGCTAAGGTTCTGTGCCTCTGGAGAAGCCTGGCTGTCTTGAGCTGGGATGGGAACAAGACAGCAGGAGGTGCAGAGTGAGGGTAGCCCCATAGGGTTGGAGTTGGGTCTTGGCAGAAAGGGTTAGAGTGATGACCAAGTGGCTGGCGACCAAAGCTGAGGTTCAGAGAAACACCTGTTGCCACCATGTTTTCCTGGCACTTTCTGTACACTGAAGACTGGGATTCCTGAGGTGAAACTGTTACCTGAGAACATAGTGACATCCTGACTTCAACTGCCTCTGGCACAGCCATCAGGAAGCACAGGTGGGAAGTGGAGCTCACTGCTCGTGTTTCATGTGACACCTGAGAAGAGAGCAGGGGTACTGTGCAGGGTGACAGTGCCCTGCATGCTGTGGACCACCCTGGGTCATGAGAAAGAGAAGTGAGTTCTGGGGCTGGAAGGTTTCACAGTGGTTAGCGCTTGCCTAGCATGGGTGAGGCCCTGGTTTCCATCTCCAGCACTGAAGAAAAAAAAAAAAGCAAGGGCTACATAAGAGACACAGTGTCAATGCTCCGTCAACAGCTTGGAGTTCTCTGTAAGTGATGATTAGGAGTTTGAGCTCATTGCCTAATAGCAGGCAAGAGTCTCCCTCCCTGAGAAGTGGAACAAAGGCTGTTCCACCTCCTATTGTAGAGAGAAGAGGGAGGGAGGAGGTTGCCTTGACAGCACCTCCCCTCCTTTCCCTGCAGCCCAGTGCAAATGGGGGTGCTGCTGCAGTTGCAGGTGACAAACTGGTTCTGTCCCCAATGGTGCATGTCTCCCTAGGGTTGTCAGGCTCCTGGGAGGAGATACCGACACCAGGCACACAGGTCACGTTTCCACTTGATAGCTCTGACTTCATGTGTGTGGACCGTTAATATTCTCAGTGGACACTTACCCTGTACTGAGTGAAATCCTGTCTCAGTGTCACTCTGTTCCTCTCCCTTCCTTCTTCCATACAGTGCTGCAACCCTGCAGGCTCTCACAGGATTTGGTTGGGAAGGAGTAAATGCTGGTCTGTCCCCTCATCAGAGGTTGGTCTTGGAGTCCCCTTAGGGCCATGAGGTCCAGACACAGAAGCCTGGGAGTTTCCCCAAGGCCACCTGAGATCTCAGAATGCTTTGGGGACAGAATTGTGGTGGTGTGACCATGAGCTGCATGTGACCATTCAGCCCACTGACTCATCCTCTAGAATCCAAGGGGAAGACTGGGTGGGAGTTACAGAAGGAAAGGACAGCTTTCCTTTTACGGATGCCAGTACTCAGGCCCAAGGCGGTACAGTTATCCTGGCAAGCTGCTTCTTCACAGGTGCACTAGCCATACCCTCTGCCCTGGGCTGGGTCCCCTTTGTTGGACCTGCATGCCCTCCAGTTCTTGGTGCCTGGTGCAGCAACAGTGAGTAGGGCCACCTTGTCTCCCCTATAGCCTCTGTCAGGTGGCAGTTCATGCCCTGTCCTGGGATGTTGAAGCTCCCTGTGCCTTGTCATGCCACAGAGTGGGCCCACCTGCAGGGAAAGGCTGTAGAGTCACCCTGGTATGGCAAGAAACACAGAAAGAAATACTGTAGGAGGACCCATGGAAAGGAACAGGGCGTGATGTCAGACCTACAATGTAGATTTTAACAGATGGTGCCTGCTGCCCCATCCACTGTGACGGCCTTTTCTGGGATTGCAGCCTGGTTTATAGAGTCCACATGGAAGCTGACCTTGGCCCACAAAGCCTGCCTTCATCCCTCCAGTCCAGCAGAGCATTTCTGCCTTTGCGCTCCTCCCCCAACCCTCGCCTCACTACCCACTTCACTGATAGAGAATCATTCAAATGTATTCAATTAATGATCACTGTCAGAGTGTCCACAGGGTGGGGGCCATCATGCTGTTTGTGCAGACGGTCAGGGCTCACCATGGTGCCAAGTGTACCTTATACTGCCAGGAGAAAAGTGTGTACCCCAAGCTGACTCCACAGCTAGAGGGAATGTGCTGACTGCCATTAGCCAAATTAGACTAGATCTTTAAATTCCTAAAGCTTCATAAATAGCACTTCCCTGTCTATACAGTAGAGACCTTCCCTTCTCAGTAATTAAGTGAGTTCAGTTCTGTTGACTGAGGAAAGACATTGCCAAAATCATGGGGTAAGGTTCCTGAAGAAGGCACCTTCAATGTTTCCATTTGGTGACCAGGTCCTGGTCCCCCAGCATAGGTACAAGTGCAAAATGTGGATCCTACTGATCTCCCTACACCCCCACATCCAGCCGCATCTCACTGGCTTTCTGGGGAGGGAAAAGCACAATGTTCCCATGCTATAAAACCTATATGAGAGCTCAAGTTTTGAGCTGGGATATGCCAGGACATTTGGAAGCTGCTCTACAATGTCCAGACAGATGAACCTACATTTTCAAGGGGCTGGCAGGAGGCTGCAGGGTGCTATTTGCTAAAGCAAGAGCCAGTCATGCAATGGGGAAGCACCAGTCCAGATAGCAGGGTGAGGGGAGTGCAAAGCTGGGTGGGCAGAGCTGAGTTCAAGGGGAAGAGGTCTGGGCCCAAAGAGGCAAGGCAAAGGGAAATTGGCAGCTTCTGCCTAGGGAAACACATCTTGCCCTTCTGGAATAAAGTCCAGAGCCCCAGCCCTTGCTCTGCCCACTGTGCCATGCTCACACCATAGGCCTTTCTGTTTTCTTCTTGGGTTAGGTCCACTGTCAGCACCAGCATAATAGGAGATCACTTCCTTGGCCTGAGCAATCTTGGGCATAGTGTCCAGTGGTTCCCTTCCAGATGGCCCATGTTGCCAGCCTCCTTGTCTGTGTAAGATCCAAATCCACCTGACTGAAGAGTGAGGAATGAGGCCATGGCAGGAGTAGGGTGTGTGTGACGGGGATCCATGGGGGGCCCAGTGAGCTCAGCCTGGAGGGGAGCTCTTGGGTCCCAGCTCACCATGCCTCTGCTCTGTGCCAGCCCCAGAGTGGGAAAGCCACTTCTCAGTGCAGGATTTAAGTTGCCCCACAACCATATCCCCTGAACCTTCTGCACAAACTCCCAAAGGTTCATCCATGGGTGGCTGATACGCATGTTTTGAGTTAAAAATCATGTCACATAAAATGCACCATTCACCATTTTGCAGGGTCCAGTTCATTGGCATTTTGTATGTAAAGTGCTGTGTGATGTCCCAACCATCTTCTTCTGGCACCTTCTCCTCACCAGAAGGAAACCACACCTGTGAATCTGTTCCTTCTCCTGCCCCTCCCTGACCCCTGGGCAGTCACGAATATGTCCCTGTGGACTTGCATTGGCCAGAAATTTCATATGAGGGAATCACAGGACCTATGGCCTTGTTTCTGGTGTGTCCCTGGCTGCAAAATTAAGTCAAACTCTGTTTTATTTTGAAAGGCTTTCAATAAGACTTATGTAAATCTGCTTCTTGAAGTCAGAGTCCTTCTGTAATCTCTTTGCCTCCTTTGTTGAAAGATCTTTAATTATTTAATATTTTTTTGCTAACTATGTGGTGACAAGTTTTCTATATTCTGACTCATTTTGGAAAATTTGTTCTTTCTGAGTAATTGTAATGGAATCTGTCCATGTCTTCTAGATTTTCAAATTTACTGATACCACACTACTCACAGGATTCCCAGAACTTTGAATTTGCTGCTGTGCCTGTGTAGACCTCTTCAACAAACAAGTTTTCCTGTAGAATGATCCAGCCCTGCCTTCCAGTCCCCAGGCTCCTCCTCCACACAGGCTCTGGGGACATGCCAGCCCGGTTCCACCTCTGCTCCTCTGTTCCCCTGGCTGAGGCTGTTGAGAACGGGGGTGTGTTCTTCCTGCTTTTCTCTCTACTGCTTAGCTCAGGCTCACTCAGAGCTTCTTTTAAAATGTTTAATCGTCTATATTGAAGATACGAACACGCTGTTGTAAGATACATATTGATAGTAAAATGGTTACCATATGTCCTCTCACAAAGACACTCATTTATCCTCCCTGTCACAAGGCAGCTATAATCTACCTATTTAGCAAAGCTTCTGAACAGAACACTGCCATTACCTACAGTCCTCTTGTTGTACAGTTGATCTTTAAACTTGGACCTGCCTATCTGCTACTTTGTATCCATGACCTATATCTCTGCATTCCCTGCTGCTCCACAGTAACCACAGTTTTATTCTCTATCTCTGTATAGTTAACCTTTTCCTTTCTTTTTGAGATGCCACATGTAAGTAAGGGCATGCTACACCTTTCTTTCTCTGTCTGGCTCTTTTCACTTAGCACAATGTCCTCCCTCTCTCTGTGTATACACACCAGTTTCTTTTGTCATTTAGTCGTTCACTATCTTGGCTATTGTGGACAATGCTGTAATGCACACAGGAGTGTGGGTATCTTTACAAGGTGGCAGCTGTGTTCCTTGGGGTACATTCCCAGAGGAGGCATGGCTAGGCCATGTGGAAGTTGTGTTTTTCATTTCTTTGGGAACCTCCATACTGTTGTCCACAATGGCTGTACCCTTACATCAGCCAGCAGTGAGCAGGGTTCACTCTGCCCACACTCTTATCAAATGTTTGCTCTCGCCTGTCTTTCTGTTAATGGTCATCCTAGCAGGTGTGCTATCCCCTGTGGTTTTGCATTCCATCTCCTGATAATGAGTGATGCCTAGGGCCTTTCATACACCTGTTAGTTATTTGCATGTCTTTTGTGAGGAACTGTTCATTCAGGTCCTTCGCCTCTCCATTAATTGGGTTATGTTTTCTTGCTATTTCTTGTATGAGTTCTTCAAAATTTTGATGACAACCCATCCTTGCACAAATGATTTGCAAAAACTTTCCCCAAGCCACAGGTGTGTTGATTGTCTCCTTTATTTTAACAACTGGTAGAAGGCAGGGAGGGAGGAGATATGGGGTCTTAGTTTGAGACTGTGGCAGTCCTTGTAGAAGGGGTGGGGAACTCAAGGAGGTGTGGGTAGCTTCTCCCTCAATTGCCAGAAGGAGAAGAGGCCAAGAAATTTGGTGGGTATGGGAAGTAGGTGCTGTGAGAGTTGGGGGAAGGCTGCAGGACCAGCAAATATGATTGGTGTGGGGTTTAGCTAGAACCTTGGAAAAGGATGGGATTCCATGGAGCTCAAAGTTAGCCGATGTGCAGGACCATGGCAGCAGTGGAAGGCAGCAGCTTTTTCTGCAGGGTCTGTGATGACTGGTGTGATGGTTGTGGGTCCCTAAGCAAACCAACTGCATTCAGGGACTTCCTGGGCATCTAGTCAGGTGGGAGCAGGGCCTGGTTTTCTTTCTTGATATCACTCAGGAACAAATGGGAATCGGCGAAAAAGCCATGAAATGGGGGTCATGCCAAGGTTTTTGCTTCCTTGAGGCAAACTGACTTGGAATTCAGGCTGCTGGGCTGATAGATTTTTGACATTTTTTCCTTTTCCTTAGTTCTAAGGAAAATTTTAGGGGCAAAAGTCACTGGGGAATGAGTGCCACCTTGCCACTCCTGGCCTTGAACTAAGTCAGAGAACAGGGTCCTGAGACTCACAAACACACACACACACACACACACACACACAGTCACACACAGAAACACACACACAGACAGACACACACACACGAGACACACACAGAGAGACAGACACACACACACACATAGACACACAGACACACACACAGCTTGTCTTTCTTCTCTGTCTCTATCTGTCTCTCTCTGTGTGTCTGCCTTTCTCTCTGTCTCTCTCTCTCCCTCTGTCTCACTGCCCCACACATTCACAGTCTTTCTGTGTTTCGATCTCTCCCTCATTCCCCACCCCCACTTACACTCTGTCTCTTTCTCCCCCACACACTCACACTCACACCTGCCGATGTCAGGGAAGCTAGGGTCAGCCCGCTCAGCCTTGCGAGGCCTCACATTTCCTCACTTTGTAGCTCCCTCTCTTCTTTGCCTCCACCTAGCTCAGGCCCCAAACTGGCTGTGATTCCAGGTACAGCCGAAAATACACACAAAAGATCAGAATGCCTTGGGTCATCTGTCCCTTCATGGCTGCTACATCCTGGTGATGGCCTAGATCTGCAGATGGTGACAGCATCGTCTCTGGCCCCTGTTTCCTTTATTATAGCATCCACAGATCCCCTAGGATTGATGTAACTAGTGCTCCAGTGGACACTGGAGAAAAATGAATTAGACAATTAAAATTACTCCAAGTCCCTCCCTTCAAGCACACCTCTGCAGACCTTTTAAATGTCCCCTTTCGGCATGGGCAAAACAGATAGCATGTTCTGCTCTAAGAACTTGCAATCCCCTTTTACCCCTTTACAATTTTAACTGCCAGGCCCCTTGAAGACACCCCATGAAGTTGACCTGTGTCAATGGCCTTGTGTGGATGTCTCTAGAAGGATTGCATTGGAGCAGGTGAGCTCTGCCAGTGCCTGCTTCACCTGGATCCTGCTTCTCATCTGACCTCCCCTCATTGGATAAGACTGTGTACTTTCCAGGAGCCCTGGCTGCACAGAACCCGTGTTGACTCACTGTGTCTTTCCTGGGTGCTTGGCAGGTGTGTGCTGTTTTTGTAAGCAGAGCTGTCTTTGCTGGGAGAAGGCTCGTGTTTGAATTGTGCACTGAGCAAAGCACAGAGCATTGTTTTCTGTTCCCAGGTTCTTATTTGCCAGGTTGAATGAATGCTTTGCTTCCTGGGATGGTTTAAAAAGGAGGGGAACCCTACCTTTGTGCTCACAATAAACAAGCCACTGGTATGTGTAAGGAAGTGTGTGTGAGGAGGCACCCACGTGAAGCTCCTAGCCAAGCAGAGCTGGGCGAGGGCGGGGCCTGATTACATCGTTTTAGGTTGTGACTGGGGATCTATACAGTTTGACAATGTGCACAATTGGAAAGAAAGCTTACATCTGAGGCTTTTCAAGAAAGAATTGCGATTACAATGTTACCAAAGTAAAGAAGCATGCTTCTCCTGCCGAAAGGACCCAGTGCGTTTGTATCTCCAGAAAGGGTGACACTCATCTGAGGGTTGTGGGCTCCTGGGGTCTTGAAAGCCCAAAGGCTGGGGGTGGGGGAACAGGATAGTTTCCCAGAACTATCTTCCTTGCTGTGCCCTCTGTCAACTGGAAAGTGTCTGTTAAGGTGGCAGGACCATCTGCTTACACCTGCTCACTATAACAGGCTCTTCAGCAGCAAAAATAGGAGAGAGAATCTGTTTTTAAGTAAATCACTCGCTTCTTTACCCACTAACAGCTTAGCAACCCACCTGTCCCAAGCCCTTTTCAGGTGAGGCTCTAGGCACTCAATATTGAGAACAGAGTGGCCACTACTTTCCAGAAGGAGCCAGATCAGGCCCATTTCTACTCATTCCTGCCCTTCTCTGGGGCTGGTCAGTCCTGCTGAGAGCTGGCCTGGTATATAGTCCAGGAGAGGGCTTGAATCTGAGGGACTCCAGGGGCCACACAGGCAGGAGGTGGTGGTGGCTTGGCATAAGCAGATGGTATTAGGTGTTGAGAAGACAGATTTTTGATCTGATTTGAAGGTACAGGCAGGTGGAGTACTTGTGACATGAGAGAAGGGTGGAATCAAGGATGACCCTCAAAGGCTGTGTCCTAGGCAGATGGACTGTCACTGCCCATGGGGGAATCTGAACTGTCAGCCATGGGAGCCAGGTCTGGGTTCTTCTCTGATCCTGCTTCTTCCTGTCACCTGTAGACTGCTTCTCTGTTCTTTAAACAAGACCCTTTGGCAGTCAAAAATCTCTCTTCTACTTTCTTTTGAATTCAATCCTGGCAGACTTTGACCTGTCTCCATTCTTCTATAATTCCTATCAAGATGACAATAACTTGCATGTTTCTAAGTCCAGATAGTACATTCTCTGTGTCCCTATTGGTTCCTTTTGTTGGCATGACAGACTCAATCACCTTCATGTTCTTAAAACTTCATTCATCCCTCTCTTAACCCTGGCTCAGTCCTGGGCTCTTCCTTTCCCAGTCCTCACTCAGGTCCTGCCATGCAATAGCGTGAGCTCTGGGTGCAACTCCCAGGGATGCTGCCCAGTCTCACAGCTCCAGTGGTTACCTCCACATTGCTGCCCCCGGAATTCTGCCCAGTCCAACTCCCCTAACCCTGGGCCTGTGTGTTCAGATGTCTCCATGGCATTCCCACTTGCATATTTAATGTCCACATTGCATTGAACAGATCCCAAGCTATGCTCAAATGTCCCTGTAATTTTATCAAATAAGCTATAGTTTTTATTGTACTCACTTATGTCAAGGTAACATCTGGAGAAAGAAGTACAGAAAGAGATCTCAGGGTGAAGAGTGGAAATAGACACACTGCAGAATGCAGGGTGGGACAGGGGTACTGGTGGTCACACAGGCAGGCTTCTGTCTCAGTTCCTGGACACTGAGGATGGCCTTTGTTCCTGGAAATGGATCTAGAGACTCATGTGAGGCCTGTGTCTAACAGGGTGGAGCTTGTGGCCATTATGCAGCCATGGGAGGGTGCATTGTGGATCTGACGGAGCTGTCATTTCCTGTGGGTTGCATCCAGGTTTATGAAGTCTGTGAAAGATTCATTTGGACTTAGTTCATGGGCAAGACAAGCAACCAGTTAATAAACAATCAACAATCCAAATCAACGTTTCTTGAAGAAGACATGCAGATGGTCAGTAGGCATAAGAAAAGACGCTCAATGAACATTAGTCATCAGGAAAATGCAAACCAACACTGCAGAGATACACAAGTACCTAACATACTAAATAGAATGACAAGTACTGGTGAAAATGTAGAGAAACCAAAGCTCTCACATTGGTGGGAATGTAGAATAGTACAACCCTTGTGAAAAGCATTCTGGCAGTTCCTCAAAGTTAAGCAGAGCTATCATATGACCCAGCAACCCCACCTCTAGGTAAATACCCAACACAGAAGCACGTGTTTACATAAAAATATGTACACTGGTGTTTACATACAGTTCACCATAGCCCAAATGCCAGTCAACTGATGAATGGATGAATTGAATATGGTCAATCAGTACAATCAGTATTATTCAACACAAAAAGAAATGAAGTGCTAAGCCATGGACGAATGTTGAAAATATTATACTCAGTAAAAGAAACCAGTCACAAATCCATATAGTATGACTCTGTTTATGTGAAACTCTGAGAATAGGAGAACCACAGAGACAAAGATGAGTATTTGCGTTGGGTGATGAGGTTGGAAGGGGATGGCTGGGCAGAGAAGGGAAATGCCTGCTGATGGACAGAGGGTTTCTTCTGGATGATGAAATGTCCTGAAATTGATGTGCTGATGGTTGCACAGCTCTGTGAATCTTGTCCAAAATCACCGAATCGCACACTTTAAATGAGTGAATTTTATAGTATGTGACTTGTAGCTTAAACACCCATTTTCCTTGGGCACCCTGCGTGCATATTTGCTGGAGAAGGTGCAAAACTGCAGGTTAGATTGTTTGAGAAAACAGTGGGGAGAGTACTTCAAATCCTAACAATTAAACATCCCTCCTGGAGACAAGAAGGCAAGAGTAGTCCTTCACAGACTAGTTTCAATAACATTCAATTTAAGTACACCTTTAGGTCATTTTCATCTCTGGCTGGCAGCTTAGAAGATCTGTATAACCCATGGCCATGAGGCCTGGGGCCATTCATGTTGGGAGTGGCCTGAGTGGATGTGCAGCATCCCTTGGGCATTTCTGAGCGGTAGAAGGGCATGGATGTGCTGTGATGCCCCAAGGGAGCACTGCAGGCTGACCCTTGGGCAGTGTGCAGCATGCAGCCAAGGTCAGGCTGCTCCCCTCCTCTTCCCAAACATCCTGCCAGCCCCTGGGTCCTGCATTTTGGGCTCTGCTGGAGGAATACGCTTTGCTCTGCTGTGTTTGTCTACCAATCTTGGGGTCCCCTGCCCCTTATCAAGACCAGGTTGGCTAGAGAGGGGCTCATGGGAATCTGCCATTGTGCTCATTTGAGAAAAGAATCAGGGTTCCTGGGAGAAATATAAGAAAGAGTGAAACCCAAAAAGCCATTTGTGGGATCTTGGCGTGGAGTGAGTCTGGAGATACAGCAGAGGGCACAGGGCCCTCGGCTTCACGTTTCTTGACTCACGTGGAAGCTCCATCATCACCAGCTGCTTCTGCTCCAGCCTAGGGCATGTAATAGGTGGGAGCTATGGTGGATCAGATGCCCTCATGATGGTAGACACAGGCTCAACAACCAAGCCCAGGTATCCCTTGTTAGAAAAGCATCGTCTCTTCATGAAGGGGCTTTCCTCTGGATCCATGGCTGTGTTTCAAGGGCTCGGATGCTCATGTGTACATCGTTCAGGAGCAGCTCTGGGAGGTATGGTTCCATGGCCTTCAAGATGCTGAGACCACTGCCCATCAAGGGCATCTATGCCGTTGAGAGCTGCTGAGGAATTCTGAATGCGGCGCCATGACCCCAGACACCTTAACACTGTGAGGGAGGATGACGGGTGACCAAGTGAGGTCGTGATCGGCCATGCATGCATGGAGAGGCTCAGGCTGAGTGGGAAGGGATGGGGGAAGGGAGGGATGGGAGCTCAGGATGAGAAGGGAAGGGATGGGGTAGGTGGAGGGAGGGATGGGGACTCAGGATCAGAAAGGATGGGCTGACTGGAAGGAGCGATAGAGGCTGGCTGAAGGGAGGGATGGGGACAGAAGATAAGAGGGGTAGTCTGGCTGTTGCAAAGACAGGGAGGGATGAGTCAAAGGCCTGGGCATCAGGTCTGGGCCGCTCCAAGAGCAGGGTCAGGATGGACATCTTCCTCAGGAGGAAGATGCTGACCTCAGCATGAGAGCAGTGCTGGGCAGTTCAGGCCTGGAGATGTGCTTTCTCTCCTGGTCTCTTTCTGCAAAATGAGTCATTACCTATTAATGCTAACTGTTCTGGGGTCTCCTACACAGTAGGGTGACTGTAGTTAACAGTATTAGGTTGTACATTTCAAAATAGGCAAAAGAAAGGATTTTGAAATATATTGCCACAAATAAATGATAAATATTTGAGGCAATGAATATACAAATGATTCTGATGTGATCATTAAATATTGCACACTTGCACCAAAATATCATTATCCATAATGTGTAATTATTAGTGCATTAAACAAAATAAGCAAATAAGATAAAGCACTTAAGTAAGAAAATAAGGTAAGAGCAGGGGTGGGGTGCTCAGGAAAGGTAATCCAATACTGGATCGGCTGAGTCTACAGCTCACATGTGTGTGCACACACGTACTCACAGACATGGAGAGAACAGGTCAGTTATGGCTTTAATGTTGACTTTGTTTTTTCCCAAGTGCATATAAATTATTTAATGCTTTCATGCACGTTTATGGTAGTGGCTTCTCAAATCCCTTTGCTGTAGTGATTCCATTGGAGGTTGATTTATATTCTACCTTTGTTTTGGGTTTAATAACTTCCAGATGAATCCTCTGGGAAGTAGAGCCAGATCCCCACTGCCTGACCTCCTTTCCCTTATCCATGTTCCAAAGAAAGGACCAAAGCATGAGAACTGGGGACTTTGCCTTGAGAGAGGCCTGAGTTCACCATCCAGTTTTCGTTTATTCCTTTTTGTTTTTAAGCCGAAGAGTTGCCTGCTCTTGTGTCTCCCTCCATCCTCCCTTAACTAGTGGTGCGGATGGGGCATATGTGCTGTGGGCTGTGGTTTGACTTTCAGTGGCTCCCACTGACCCTGGTGAGCAAACGCAAGGAAGGCGCTCCCAGGGCTTGGACAAGCAAAGACTTTAGAGAGCAGAGCGAGGGTTCAGAAATCACAACCTGCTCTCCCTGAGCAGCACTGGGCTGTCCAAAGGCCTGGGCCAACTGGCTGCAGCCCCTCGTGGAGTGCAATTGTCTCTGAGCATAGACAAAGCACTCTGTGCAGATTCCAAGCAGCCTTTCTCCTCTGGACAACCTGGTGCTCAGTAAGTGCATTTCCTCATGTGTGAGCCAGAATGTGGAGGTTTCTGCTCTTTTAAAGGCTGAAAGGATCAGAACACACTTTCCCCCCAAATTCATCACATTTCCTTGGGTTTGCCTAGAAACTTGCACATGCAAACACATGCGTGCATGCGTTCAAGGTTGTGGGCTTGTGAAGTGAGTGAGCCTGTGGGTGTGAGTGTGAGCTTTATAAGCGTGTGTGACCATGACTGAGGCCTGGCAGGGGCCAGGTGAGAGCGATGGTGTGGCAGGGATGAGGAGATGAGAGCCGTGAGGAAATGGTCAGGGACAGGACTTGTGCCTCGATCAGGGTGGACTACGTGGAGGACAGTCAAAGATAACCTGTTCTAAGTCCCTTTTTGTTGCGTTAGTGTCTTTGAGTTTTTTCATTCATCCATGGTTTTTTTTCCTCATTTTTGTTACATCTTGTCCTTCCCAAGTGGTGAACTCCTCAGCTGCAGGAAACTTGTCTTCTATCTGTGTGCCCAGCGTCCCAGCCCTCAGGGGCCTGTGGGCATTAAGCAACATCCACTAACTGACTGAGACATATAAAGAAATAAACATGACCCATGAATGGCAGAAGACACTCCCATACTCGTGTTCCAGAATTTGGTAATGGTGAGAAAGAACTTGCAGATACCACTTGCGATGGCTAATGCATAAGGTAGATATGCAGCACCTAATTCATTGTAAAAAATGGAGAATATTCACACTTCCTTAACTTCTCTATGGATCTTCTCCAACTGGTAAATGCTGGTTAGGCTTGCCTGTCCTTTTCCTGGCCACTCAGAAATTGCAGTGGCCTGGCCTGCTGGTCTCATGCTCTCCATCACTGGGTCCTGACCTGGCAGCAGACCCTTCTGCTCAGTAGCTGCTCCTCTCCAGAGTGCCCACCACCTCCCTCCTCCCTCCATGCTGTTGGTCCCTAGCCTTGGTCTGTGGAGCTCCCACCCTCCATGCAGCTTATGTCACTCCCAAAAGGCTGTGCCAAGAGCAGCCTGCTCCACTGTCCTTGGAGGTGTACCTAGTGCTGTCTCCCTACTGAGTCCTGAGCCCAAGTTCCCCTTCCGTCCATGCCTGGCACAGGACCAGCACCTGAAGGTATCAGATAGCCTGTGTTTGCAGTGGATATCAGCAAAGGGCACTGTATGCTTTCCCCATGGAAATGATCAGAGGGCACTGTCTCCTTCCCTCCATTCTTTCAGGGGCCCCAGCACTCGGTGACTGCTCACTTCTATTGAAAATATGGATGGTGTCCTTAAACCGTTAACCACCCTGGGGTTGGATCAGGGCCTGGGCCCTGGATCTTAGGCCTTGCTTCTGTGCTGCCTTTTCCTTTAGGTTCCTGCCCTCTGCTCATACTAGGGACACAGAAAGGATGGCTGGCATCCTGAGCAAAGATTGTGGTGACCCCAGCCTTAGTGGGGGCAGAATATTAGCCTAGAGCTGGGGTAGTTAGAATAAGGGGACTAAAACAAGTAGACTAACCATGGCACCCATGACGTGGTGGCTGGAGCCGTTCACTTGCCCATCAGGTAGGGACCTCTAAGCCAGGTCTCTGGGGGATTCAGCCTGGCCCTCTCAACCCTACCACATCAAGCTCCCATCCCAATAAAAATGGCCCCCCATGCTGGGGGCCCCACATTACAGTGGCTCATGCCTGTAATCCTAGCTACTTGGGAGGCTTAGATCAGAAAGATCGCGGTTTGAAGCCAGGCCAGGGAAATAGTTCATGAGATGCTATCTCCATCTGGTTAGAGCAAAATAGACTGAAGGTGTGAATCAAGCAGTAGAGTGCCTGCTTTGCAAGTGCAAAGCCCTGAGTTCAAACCCCAATCCTACCAAAAAAAAAAAATAATAATCCCACATCTTTCCTTCCTTCACACAACACTTCTGCATTCCTTCTGCCAGTTCAGCACACGGACAGCCCTTTATTTGGACAAAATATTTAACCCTTAGCTGGAATCTATCTCACCAGCCCTTAGGAAAGCCTCGCCCTGGTCCTTTCTGTAGTAGGTAGAGGGTGCCGGAGGAGCTTGGGGTCCCTGTGGCTTATGGTTGTCTGGGAGTCAGAGCTGACAGCCCTGCCATGCTTCCCACGTTTGCCCACTGCCTTGGATGGGCTGAGGTGCACACAGGGAGGAGAGCTTTGAGGAAGGAAGGTGCTGATGCATTCCACATGAGATGACGTGGCACTTAGGAAATGAAGCCAACATCCACCTCTTGTTTATTTTTTAATTTATTATTTTAAACCTATTAACAAGCTATAATGTTGACTGCTATTCCCCAAAATAATTTATCATAGACAAACTCAAAGAATTCCAAAGAGGTTAAGCTGGGCAACCCCGCCTAATGAATTAAATGTTGTAATTAATATCGTACCAGCGGAGGCCTGCTCTCATTCGGCTTTTTAATTACGTTTTGCCAACTACTTTTCCAGCCCATGGTGGAGTCACGGTGGCTGCTCTGCAGGCCGGTGGCAGTAATACCAATGAGCCCCTGTGGGAGCTCAGGGCCCTGGCAGGCTTCATCAGCACAGGTCCATCATCAAGAAACTCCTGATTCCTTTGGCAGGAGGATTAACTGCAGTCAAACTCATTTTCAGAGGAAGCATATAATTGAGAATGACACTCCCGTGGTGTGGCCCATTTCTGGGGCTGAGGCATGGGCTTCTCCAAGTGCCACTGCCATAGTCCCATGGGATCCTTTCCCTCCCTGTGTGCTGACTCCTCACCTGGGTCCTGCCACACACCTGTCTCTTTGTATTATTGCTGTGCTCTTCCTGATCCCCAGAACATCTGGGGCAGGATGACACCTGGCCACCCTGTTCTACGAAAGTTTGTGCGCTAAGTCCTTCACAAAAGAGTAGCCGCTGAGTGCCTCCCTCAGCCAGGACACCTGGATATTCGCGTCCACAGGGCGGCTTCATCCAGAGGGAAAGTTCTTTCCAGCTGTGCTGTGATCTCGGTGATCACAAGCTGTTGGGAATCTCCCTGGCGAGGCTAACCCTATCAAGGTGCCCACTGCTCCCCGACACGCCTGAGACCAAGGTCTGACTTCTGCGGGCAGGGTTGCACCACTGTGTGAGCTCACTGCACCCCTGTACTCAAAACACCCAGGTGCCCCGAAATCACCTCTGCAGGCTGCTGAGAGCACCTGCCATCAAGTCCCGCAAACCACGTCCCCACGATGCATAGCCCGCCCTCTAGAGCTCGCCCCCTGCATGTAAACCTCTGTCTCTTTGTGAACAAACTCTGAAGTCCCAAGCCTGTGGCATGGCAGAATGTGTCTGACACTTCCACTGCCTGATAGTTCGCCTGGCTCTAATTTCACAGCTTTTTATTTTATTTTTATTCATGGCAGAAAATGGATGATGAAGCATGAAGGTCTCCTGACCCAAGAACTCCTTACCCCCTTAAGGAGGGGTCCTTGTTCACTTGGTGCTAATCGTATTGTATGTTTTATCTTTTTGTGAGTTAACTCTTCCATCATACCTGGACAGCTAATATCTTTATTTCTTGAGTTTTCAGCTTTCAACTTTGGCATTGACACAGTATTAGTGAACTATTGCTGCACAAGGGGGAGTTAGCTTCCACTGAGTACCAAGCATCCCCAGCAGGGGCAGGGTGGCCTAATATGATGGCCATTTGTGTAACTCCTGCTTTTATGGCTTGGCAGTGTGGGTTGGGCTCAGCCTGGTGGTCCTTCTGCTGCTATCAACCTCAAAAGCTTTGTGAGTTTGTTGATATTCCATTCAACAAAAGCCACCCCTACATGTGTTTGAGACATGCCTCTATTTTAGATTTGCAGCAACTGTAGAGCTAGACTTTTTGGGATTATGCTTGCGAGATTTCTTGGCAGCCATTGTCTCTAGCTGAAGGACACTACCTTGAGTTTTCAGAGATCCTACCCAAGTGTTTTATGAAGCATGTATTTGGCCTTTATCCCAAGCCTCCTTCTACTTTGAGGATCATTTGCCAGTTGAGGAACGCTGTGGTTGGATCAAGGTTTCACGTAATAGTGGTTTGGTTCTCAGTGTTGTGGTGTGAGAGGTGGTGGGACCTTAAAAAGTGGAACCTAATGAATGGGGTAGTTGGGTGCTGCTCTCAGAAGGACTCATGCAGTTACAAGAAGACTGGAGCCTGTCTCTCTGGCTTCATTCTCCATACAATCTCTTGTGATGCCATCCTGCATGATGTGATGTGGGGAGCCATCACCAGAGTCAGCTCCATGCTGTCTGGTCTTTCAGCTTTATCCAAATGTTCTAGGTATTTTGTTATAGCAATGGAAAATGCACAATGACAGAGAGATTAGTAACCCAGCAAGTCTTAGCCCTCTTAAGTATACTTGCAAACTGAACAATTCCTTCTGTAGTTTATTGTGTTCTCCTCAAATCTTATCATGAGCAATACAAGGAGACAAGGCGGCATCCTTGGTATTTTTCTGAAATGTAGGGTTTCTGGGCTGTTCCCCACTCTCCAACCTGCTCCAGCAGGAGTGTGGCTGGCTGTCTCAAGACTGCCTCACATGGAGCTCTTTTCTTACTTTTGGGTTTTCTTAACATGTTTTCAGATTTGCCAACAGTTTCCTCAAATTTCTAGCATTCACTTCCTGCCTGGTCCTGAAAAATTCCTCTACTAACGTCTTAGGTCTTTGCTTGGGAAGCCAGTCACCCACAGCTGCAAAACATGGTTTCTTCCAATTGCCATGTGCTTAGCTCCTACTTGGGGCTGAGCTCAGCCAGCAGTGCAGTTCTCTTGTTGTTTCCACTGCCTTCCTTCATGCTGCAATCAATGTCAGCTGCCATTTTGCCTGGAGGTTGAATGACTGGGATGGTGTCACTTACCAGTGTATAGATTGGCTGAAGGATATACCAAGGACATGTTTCTCACATGGAGGTTATGATACCAAGTGAGAGAGATGAGATCTGTCAACACGGGAACAGTAGAGATGAGACCAAACCAAATCTTGTGAGAAAAAGACAGGCAAAGCTTTATTGGGACTTCAGCCTGAGCCAAAGGAGACAACTGTGATCAAGTGTGGGGGGATTAGACTGCTGCTTCCTGAGCAAAGGAAGCAACAAATTTTTATTGATTGGCTGGGGGTGGGCTGAAACTTAGGAATTTTTCACGGGTCATGGGCATGGTATTGAAAGATATTTTCCTTGTGTGTGCCCTTACCCTGACCTTGAGGCTTGTGAGCTCACGGGAGGTGACTTAACCCAGGATCTGCTGAACTTCCCTTTTGCTGGTCTTGCATAATGTCCTGGATTTGAAGTTGGTCTAGGTCTTATGGTAAGACTTTCAGTTCTTGAGTGGCTGAAGAAGGCGTGAAGCCTGGTAGAAAAGAGCACATACCAGCTCCAACTGACAATAGGTCAAGTTAGCCCTGCATTATAGTCTTGGGCAAAACCTATCGAATCATTAATATGTCTACATGCAGATCGAGGTAGAATCTGACCCAAAAGTAAGGTAGTAAAGGGGACAGAGACAATATAAACATAGAGGTGCCAAGTCTTTTATCCCATTTTGGTAATCTATCAGATATTTGAAGGTCCATGTCAAGTCAGTGTTTTCATCAAAAGTGGTCCTCACATTTCTGCAATGTAACCTAGGCAACTATTATTGTAACCCATCCATCAGAAGTGTTATCCAGCAAGCTATTGGGAAGGTAATAATGTATTGCCCAGCTGTGTGACTTCCAAAATTAGTGATTTTTAGGTCAGCTAAGAGCAAATGCAGTGATTTTGCTCTGACAGAGTGTCTGACATCTGAGTTGATTCTGGAACTTACCAAGGGCATTTTATGAGGTGAGGGCTTTCTTTGGTAACAATTCCCACTTGTCTTAGTTTAATTGTCAGTACTGAGGGATTTTGGAGCTATTGGAGTTCATTTGTGTGGCCATCTTGAACCCTATCAGTTTTAGCTGCTCTAGTCACAGGGATTCTAGTCTGTCAACATTCTGGCCTTGTGGCCTAATCTGGGGCTTTATGGCAGAGCTGTTAGGAGAAACCAAGGATGGAAGAGAAGAAAACACAAATCATGCTTTTAATGGGTAACAGAGTAAGGGCTCAGAGTGTAACTGATATCTTGCTCTTGTGGTGCTCCTGACCTTCTCAGTGCAGGTGGTTCTGGGGGTGGTAAGAGAGGGCCAGGCCTAAGGTGCATGCCGGTTTCAAGCCTCCACTTAGGTAACACGTGCCACCGACTCGCACAGATGTCCTGGCCACACCCAGGTCAATGAGGGAAGGGCAGGAAAAGGGAATGGGCCAGGGGGTCTGAGCATGTTGGAAAATTAGTTAAAAACAAATGTTCTTTGAGTAAATTGTAATGTATATAAAAACTTTAACCTGACGTTTTTCTCTCAAAAAGTGATGAGTTTCTTCCACAAATGGTGATTCTCTTTTCCTAACACTAAGATCTCTAGCGTGAACCTCTCTTTTCTATTATAAATCTGTGTTTCCAGCTCACTTCCTGAGTCTTAACTTCTGTCCACTACATTTTTACTTTCATAGCAAAGAGTTACAGAATACCAACAAATTTTATGGTTTGGGGTTCTACAAGTTAATAAATAAGTAAATAAATTTCCAATGATGCAATTAAGTGGATGTTGTGCCATTGAGAGGCCCAAGCCCCAGGATAGTGTTTCACATCGGGGGACGCCTGTCCTCACGGCTAAGTGCGTCCGTCTGTGTAGAGGTCAGACCAGGGCTTCGCTAGACACTGCTTGTCCTGCTACCCTCTTGTGCATCACCACCACCTCTCAAACTCTTCACAGCACTTTTCCATTCTGCTCCTCTTGCTTTCCTGTCACTCCTCCTTCCCCAAGCCTCTCTGGCTGGCACTCCATGTCCTTGCTCTGCTGACATGAGACACAGTTTTGTGAGCTGTGTGACTTCTTCCCTACTTACAGCCATCCTCTGCTGTAGCACATCCTCAAATAATGTCCTGATCGGGTATGTTTCCTATAACCATTTGATGTTTAAGTCCTGATTTTGCCTTCAAACTTGATTGAGAAATTGTCAAGTTGTACAATATTAGCAAGTTGAGTTGTTTTTCCCTCAAAACTTTGAAGAAATTTTCTACAATCTGAACGTGAGAAGAGAAAGACTCATTTGCATTTGTGTTGCTGTATAAGCGAGTTGTGTTTTCTTTTTAAATGCGCCACAGGGATGGCATTTGTTGAGGCTTGGGTGTGTCCCCAAAGGCACGTGTACTGGGTGGAGTGCACGCTGTGACAGTAAGAATGTGGAACTTGAAGTGGTTGGAACTTGAAGTGGTAGGTCTTGCGGGGAGGTCCTTGGGCCACTGGGGTGTGCCCTTGAAGGTGGTTCTCCTGGGACCCTACGTTGGTCTCCCAAAAGCAGTGTGTTTTAAGAGTGAATCCGGCTCCGACTTTGCTCTCTTGCTTCTTGTTTGGCAATGTGATCTCTCCTCCCTCGCCTCCTGCCCTTGTCTTTTCTTCCAACAAGGTCGTCACCAGAGCCCCCCTGATGTCAGCACTGTACCTTTGAACCCCTCACAGCAGAGTTAAGTTAACCTCTTTTCTGCATCAGCTATACAGCCTCAGGTGATTCATTGTTGAGATAAAAACAGACCTGTATGGTTTCTTTTTGTATTTTCTATATTCCGTGATTTTTCAAGGCTATCAGAGCTTTTAAAAATAGTAAGTCTGTGAAAAACCCTGTGGGCATTTCTAACCCAAAGATTCATGCTCTTCTTCAATTCTGGGAGGTTCTCTTCCTTACTGTATGCAAGCACACGCAGAGTGTTAATATATTGCATATTTTTTCACCATGCTAGCTGCTGTGCTATGTATTGTAGGGATGTTGTACAGTACACATAATACCTTGCACTTCCCCCAGCTGTTACATTGCATGTTATACGGATGCTCTATGGTCCACGTGTGCGCATTCCACCTTCTTCCCCCCATTGCGAGCTGGGTTCCCAGGGTCCCCTATCAGTAGCTTCCCATCACCAGGATTGTCCTTCTGTTCCTCTCACTCTGTTCTCTCTTGTTTTTTCCTCTTTGACACTTTTTTCCACCTCCCGAGTCACTTCCTTTACTTTGCACAGGCTGTCTGTGCTCGTCTCTTCACTCTGGGCTGCATCAGTGTCTCCTCTGCTCTCTGCATGCGCCATTCTTCCCTGTTTCTTTCTCCCTCCTGCGGAACTCCAAACTCTCCCATCACATCTGGGCGGGTTTTCCTCTTGCTCCTCTGATCCTTTCAGTGTCTTCCTTGTTCCCCAAGAACCAGGCTGCTCATTCCTGGTTGGGACAAGGCTCAGGGCTTGTGCCTCCTCTGGTCTGAAGTATCTGTGCCTCAGGCCTCTAGGGCATCTACCAGCCTGCCCTCCCTCCCTGGAGGGGACACTGGTTGTCAGATCTCTGTACCTTTCATTTCCTTGCACACACATCCCCACTTCTCACTTTCCAGAATCCTGAAGAGACCCCTCATCTGATGGGACTCCCTCCCCTCACTTCTGTTCCTCACCTTTCACACCTCCTCTATCTGTGCCTCCAGAATGGCCACAGAGGTCTGGCCAAGCTCACTGCTGTCTCCCCACTGTGAAGGGCCAGGCTGGGCACTGTTCCTCAAGGATGCTTGAGCTCTGTGAGCTCTGGCAGGTGAGTGACTGTGCAGGCACCTGGACCAGCCAGCCTCACATCCTCACTCAGTGGCCCACTCACTAGTCACTCATTGAGGACTTAGTGAGGACCAAGCTATATTCTTCACACTGTCAAATTATGAAAGAGCCCAGAGTCCCAGTTCAAGAAGCTAAGGACAGATGAAAGCATAAACCAATTCCAAAAGTGTACTCTGGAGGTGAGTAAATGGGACAGTGTTGGGTGGGAGGGAAATGGTGATTTCCCAAGGTCACCGAGCCCCTACTGCCCAGAGGGAGGCCATCAGTGTCTGGCCATGTTGCTGTCTTGGTCCGTGGAGTCTGACGTAGGGTTCCCGGTGCCTGCTCTGGGCGCTGTCTGTGCTCAGAGCCAGGCATGAGAAGGAATGCTTGGAATGTGTTTCTGGACAAGGTTATGTGATTCTGCACAGAATTAATGACATGGGGCTGATGGCTGCTGTGGGCTCCAAGGATGGGTGGCTATGCACTAGGTCAGTGTCCTGTCACAGGGGCCAGTGTAGCCATTCATGGTGGCCTGAGCCCTACCCAATTCCAGTGATCCCATTTCCTGACTCCTCTTGGCATGCACACATCTGTTGGGGTTGCTCTCCTCACACTCTGGATTGCTTTCAGAAGATATCACACCCTATTCTAGGACACGAGGACCTGGCAGGTCTTGGCTCTGACCAGAAGCTGGTGCTGACGTCTCTGAACACTAGGGAGAGGACACGGTTCTCTGTGTACAGGAGGCTGGGCAGAGAGTCAACTGGGAAGATTTCCATAGCCCTAGAAGCAATCTCTGCCCAGTGTCCTCGGTGTCTGAGGCCCTCAAGGTCAAGCCTATAAAACTCCTGTGCTTTGCTGCCCTGCCCACCTCCCCTGACCTGTTATCTCTGGCATGTTGGCTCTGAATGGCTGACATGTGCCCTTCAAACCAAATCTGGAGCTGAGAGCCATGCTCGTGATCGAGACCTGATAACCAACAAACTTGTTTCCATCATCTGACCGCTTGTCAAAATCTGCAAAAAGCTTTCTTTAAAGACAACAAACAGACAAACAGATAACAAGGGACACATTCCTTTTTCAACTCAACTTTATTTTTAGGAGATAAGATGCGTGTTTGACATTTCATTCTCATTTTTATTCTGGGCAGTTCTAAAAATGTCTTCTGCAGGAGGTTCTCTTCTATCTGCAGAGCTTTGGCTGCCAAATCAGCAAACAATTTATAGGCTGTTGTTTATTTTTTTTTAATATCCAATAAACTCTGCACCCAAGTGAAGGCATAGAGTTACACTTCAAAAAGAAACTATAAAATTCCTTCTGGTGCTGGGTGGGAAGGAAAGGGCTTGTCCAGGCTCCACCCTCAGTCCCATCAACTGCCAATGTGCAGTGGAAAAAATGCATGTTTTGGGGCTTTGGCTTGTGGGAGAATGCATGTTCTCAGAGCCCAAGTATATGGCAGGCAGAGAGGCAGAGGACAAGCAGACCCGTCCCCTGCTGAGTGGGACATCAGCATGAAGCCAGGCTTTGCCGGGGACAGTCCAGTGACCAGAATGACAGCATGTCCTGGTACGAGACCAAGAGAGGGTTCCAGACCCTTCCGTGCTGAGTCAGAGCTGTGGCTCTGCCCACGTGATGGACAGGAGGGTGGGCCTGTCTGGGGAGGCTGCAGGACTGTTTCCAGCATGACGCCATCAGCACCTCAGAGTGATCATTACCAGGTTGCTAATAGAAGGAGGCTTTTCCCACTCACAGAGTCGGGGGACGCTGAGCACACTGGGACAGTGGCTGTAGAGGTGCCTCCAGGCAGGCACACACAAAGCTTCCAGAAGCCTCTGCTGGGGTGGGACTTTCCCTGTTGCTTCGTGGTGGTGATCATGCATGAAATAAAGCTCGCAAGTGATGTCACCATCTTGTCCTGCATGTGGACAACGGGACAGCTGGCTTTTGGGTGGCTTTGGGCAGTGCATAGGAGATCCCCACCCAGAACATTGCGCCTTCTCTTTTAGTCTTTTGGGGGGAAAGCTGTGTATCTTCTGCAGAACTGTCTCCCAATATTACACCTAGGAAAGCAACCATTGTTCTTTGTACTCCCATGTGGCTTCCTGAATAAGATGACCATGGTAACTGGACGGCATGCCGAGCTAACTGCCACCTCCCATGCTGGGGGAGCCAGAGGGGCAGGCAAAGTTGTTCTGCCCCAAGTAGCGGATGAAATTTGGCTCGAGAGGCCAGAGCTGTGAACACAAAGTGAATCAGCAGATCCTGTGGATGCTGTCACTGATGGTTGCTTGTTTTTTCTCTCTCTCTTTTTCTTAAAAAAAAAAAAGCAGCATTTTAATGGAAATAAGGCAATTATTGCATGGTACTTGGGTAGGGAATGCTGTGCTGTAGAATGTGGGGGGTGGGAGAGCCGTACAAAGGCCAACTGAAAAATCAATGCAATATTTAAACAAGGAGCACAGGAGTGAGCAAATGGCTCACCGCTCAGGAAACCTGACCAAGGACACTGAGACTTGCAAACACTTAGGTGTCACTGGGTTGAAAGGCCTTTGCCACCTGCTGTGGGATTTTAAGGGGAGCAGCTCAGCTGTAGAATTGACATTTTGTACCCCGTTGACCCTTGACTCTTCCAAAGAGGCATCTTTTATGGAAGTTTTTGAAGGTTACTGAAAAGGTGACCACACAGCAACAGGCCCTTAGGAATCCCACCCCGGCTTACTTCTTTTTTCTTCAATATCTCAGAATAAATCCAGGAAGCAGTCGAATCTGGCTGCACTTGCTGTAAGGCTGTGAAGGGTTTCCAGGTGAGCTGATCACTGCCCTTGACCCTCCTCGTCCCTCTGGACTCTCAGGAGGACAGGAGCCCAGCCCAGCATGTAGTACCTTCAGTTCCCCATTCTCTCCACAAGGACTTACTGCCCCTCATGCCAGACCTGTCTGCAGAACACCCCTGGCTGTGCCCAGCACCACCTCAGAAAGCCATCTGCAAGACCCACTTCAAGTGTACCTGAAGATGAACCTGTTCCTTTTGGGATCATTATCATCCTTTTCAAGTACTTTATAAATGATGAAATTTTATGTATATCCCTGAAATTATCCATCTGCAATTTTACAATGAAACTAAGTTATTAAACTAGTAGGTGCACTAACTCACTCTCATTTGCTTTTCATTCACTCTTGCACTCTTGCAGGTGTGAGAAACTCTTTGCTACTTGAAAAATCTTGAGAAAAAAGGGCTTCCCTAGTAGGAGAAGCACATTCTGATGGTGAGACAGGGTATGTGGGTGAATCACACAGGGTGTTAGGCAGTAGAAAATGAGCATTTTGGAAAATTAGCCCTGTAGACAAGAAGAAGAAGGCTGGGGGTGCTGTGCTGATAGGGTCGAGGTGGACTCACTGATGACATGACCTCTGGACCACAGCTTGAGGCGTTCTCTGCATGGCTCTGCAGGGTTTGGAGTAGACCAGACCAGAGGGCATTATGTCCTCCAAGAATAAGCCACTGGGGGTCAGTTTTGACGTGGAGTGTTGATAGAATGAAATGCACGGGAATGAAGAACTGTTGATCCCCACAAAGCAAATGGGTCAAATAAACCTTTCATTCATACAGCCTGTAGGGCCCAGCATGTAGGTTTTTACTTATCTACCTTAATACTTATCTTCCCGAGTGTAAGCTCCTGGCAGAGTCTCATTATAGACACAATTACCTCCCCTCAGGGTCCCCACTTCTGGAAAGTTGGCAGCTGTGTTCCAAGATGGGAGAGGGCTGATGAGAAGACTTGTAGTTCTTGTACACAGTGGGGAATAGGTGGCGTTCTTAATTATAAGCCAGCTAGCAGGAGGACATGCTGCAGGTACAGTGGTAGGTGGACTGGAACTTCACCTTCAAGGATGGCTCTGTAGGCAGTGGTGGCCACGTGGCCAGGTCCTACAGTCCATTGTCATTTCGAGGCTGATTTCTATTCTTGAAGACCAAATGGATATTGTAATTGTTCAAAAACTAGCCATAATAAGTAACCTACTGAGAACCATCGAATGGTTTCGGGTTGAATGTATGAGATCACAGATCCAGGCAGAGGAACATGGTGTTCATATGTGGTCATTGAGGACTAGTGTCCCCTGCCCTGCAGGAATGACAATATACAAAGGCTGAGTTTGCATTTAAGCAAGACCAGTGTCTTGGGAGATCAGAAAGAAAGGACAGTGGAGATTTGGTGATTTGTGTGGCTCATTGCCTAGCACAGTCACCCAAGGGGACCCTACTGGCGATGGAGTGTCTCTGTCTTTTATTTGTTCAAAGCAAGGACACTGTTAGCTCTATAATTGTGTTATAGTTACGGTACAGTTCTCTAATTATAGAAAGACTCTAGATGAATTTAACTGTTGTTTTAAGTAATGTGCATGTTTTCATGTCTTAAGACATACATTTCATGTTAAGACTCACACAACAGAAATTATGTTGTTTGCAAGTAAATGGATGAAACTGAAGCAAAGAAAGCCAGGCTCAAAAAATCAAAGGTGTATGTTTTCTGTCATATGTAGAAAATAGACCTGTAAGTTGAACGCATATATAGAAACATATATGATTATATGTTAGCTTGTTTGTGAACCTTCAAGACAAACTCCAAAAATGGAGTTGTCAGGCCCAAAGCAAAGCTCTTTCCAGAGCTCTGCCTCTCACTCTCCCCACTGGCAGAGAACCCACTTCCCTCCAGTTCTGTGCTTCTGGAACAGTCTGAACCTCATGTTTCTGAGGTCAAATGCCATGGTTTGGTCATGTGATCAGCACTGAAGTCGTCGTAGAAAACAGCTTTGTAAAAGTGAGCTATGCTAGGCACAGGCTTCGGGTGATGATTGTTAGTTTAAATCGGCCTTGGTCACCACTGTGCAATCGGCACATTCAGGTGCTGTGTGCGGCGTGCTGGGCCCTTGCTGAGGCTGAGTTCTCCCCACGGGATGCCCTGCCTCACTTAGCAGCCCCCCTCCCTTCCTTTAGCATGACTGCCTGGAGCTTGGAGGACCAGCAGGGCTTCCCAGTGACTTTCTCCTTTGCCATCCAATCAAGAAATGTGAGAGGCGGACTGCGGTGTAGCTTAAATGATAGAGTACTTGCTCCCATGTGGGTTCAATCCCCAGTACTTAAAAAAGAAGAAAGAAGGAAAGAAAGAAGGAAGGATGGAAGGAAGGAAGGAAGGATGGAAGGGAGGGAAGAAGGGAGGGAGGGAGGAAGGAAGGGAGGGAGGAAGGAAGGATGGAAGGAAGGAAGGAAGGATGGAAGGAAGGAAGGAAGGATGGAAGGGAGGGAAGAAAGGAGGGAGGGAGGAAGGAAGGAAGAGAAGAAGGATAAATATGAGTGGACTCTTTCTCTCATTCAATGACCCAGGGCTAACTTGAAGTCGGTGCACTTGGTCCCTTCAAGCCAGGAATCACACATTTTCTCAGAACTTCCCCAAGGAAGGCTGTCATATTTTTCTCCACCTGTTTTGTATTTAGTCCACCACTTTCAGAATTTGGGTGGCCTAACTAACACTTAGTGAAAAATTGCAAACTCTTTATCTGCTACAGCAAGGAGTCATGAAATTACATTAGTAAGATTGGCTCATTATATTCTGAAGGATCTTTCCAATGGCATCTTTAAGAGGCCGCAGGGATCTTCCAGGTACAGTGACCAGGATTGATTGGTGCAGGAAATAAAACCAAAACACAAACATTGACGATTTGCATCCAAGAAATTTTAAGGAGCTAAGTAATTTCCTAAATGTTTCCTAAAAGTGGAGAAGAAAATTACAGGGTGTCTTTTGACCATAATATATTTTGATAGCTTCACAATTTATGCTTTAATTTAACATTGAAAAGGAGTTTCACTATTTTTAATGAAACATTGAAAATGAGTCATAAAACCAGGCATGGTAGCTCACATTTAAAATCCAAGCCTCTCAGTCAGAAGGACTGTGAGTCTGAGGCCAGGCCTGACAAAAGTTAGTGAGACCCTGTCTCAAACACGAGGGCTGGAGGTGTGGCTCAGGTGGTTGAGTGCTTGCTTAGAAAGTCAAAGCTTCTAGGTTCATTCTCAATATTGAAAAAGAGGGACTATGTAAAAACGAGAACTAACTTCGGAAAATATGCTAAGGAAAGAGGATGGTGAAACTGTAGAAATGAAAGAAAAAAGCCACAAAAGTCAAGACTGAGAAATATAAATGCATAGTCACAGTGTGTATGTGTGTATGTCTGTGTCTTATAAAGATGTAATGTTTGTGGAAAAGGAGTTAAGAGAGAAAAAAATACATGAGTTCATAAAAACACAGAGTGAGTGCATAAGCAAAGGGTGCAAGATGTAACAGTGGAACGTCAGTCTTTTACTGCACAATTTCCCTCTTTCTTCCCTCCCTCTCCCCCGCTCTGTTCCTTCTGTGTGGTGACCCATACTGCAGAACCTGTGACACAAACAGAGGGACAGAAAATGCTGATAGCAGACTGAAGTCTCGTGACTTCACCTGAGTCACTGGCTTCGCACCTGTTGATGTCCTCTGACCAGTGACTCTTCATACGGGAACTGAGCCTTGGCGCAGGGACATTTCCTCTGGGCAGAGCTATTTGTGGTGTGATAGTTGCTGTCAGTTACTTCCCAGCAGCAGCATGTATGTTCCTACTGGAAACCACTGTTCTATGGAGCCTTTGAGAAAATGGTTTGCACAGGGTACAGAGTCATACACGCTGATTCGAATGCACAGCTGTCCAGAGGCAGAGGCTGGAGATCGTGGGGACACTCCAGGCAGGAGTCTGCTGCTGCCTGGCCCTTGTCTTCTGGGGGTTGAAGAAAGCTAAAGGGAGGGTGGTAGTGAGGCAGAACAGGGGCGAAGGGCTTCCGTACCTGCTGTGGTTTGGATCTGCAGTGCCTCTCAAGGGCTCATATGTGGATGGCTTGGTCCCCAATGCACCAGTGTTCATAGGTGGGGCCTTTGGGAGGCTATTGGATCACGAGGGCTCTGACCTCATCAATGGGTTAATCCATTCATGGATCCATAATTCGATGACTTTTTCAGGAGGGGGAACCTAGTTAGAGGAAGTAGGTCATTGGGGAGGTATATGCCCTTGAAGGGTATATCTTAGCCCTGTCCTTCCCCTCCCCCCACCACCACAGCTTCCTCGCCATCATGAGGTAAGCAGCCTCTTCTGCCACGTGTTCTGCCATAAGGTTCTGCCTCACCTCAGGCCCAAAAGCCATTGGCCCAAGTGACCGTGGACGAAGACTTCTGAAACCATGGGCCAACATAAGTCTCTCCCCCTTTAAGTTCATTCCTCTTAAGCATCCTGTCACAGGGATGGAGCACTGACTTGTGCAGGACTCACCTTAGCAGCTGTACCTGGCAGTGAGCTTCCAGTTCTGCACATTCCTGAGAATGGCCTCAGGGAAACAACAACTTGGCTTTGGGCAATTTTTCTACACACTTCAATTTTGAAGAGGAAGAGAAAAACCTATCAAAACTTTTCTCAAGACTCATCAACTCGTGTTTTGTGAACAAAAATTGGCAGTAGACCAAAGCACCTGTGATCGGCTGACTAAGCCTCCTGTTGGGGTGTGGATGTTGGTCCTGATCTCCACTCCCCATGGTACTGTGTGACAAATGGCATGACCACAGTGACAGCTGGCAGCAGCATCTGCCAGTGCATCTCAGGTTAGCTGAGTAGCTGCCTCTCTTGGTGGGGCTTCCCCAGGGAGAAGAGGAGGGGGCATTTGTCCCACCAACTGAGTTATCTGTGCTCATCTTCCATGGCATGGTCCTGTCCATGGGTTAGGCACCCTGAGCACCTGAAGACCCTGCTGCTTGTCACTGCCAGAAGTGTCCAGGTCACTGTGCTATAATCGAGGTGGCATTCATGGGTGGACTCTTTGCAGGGCGCTCACTTTTTGCTTGGATCTAGGGAAAACACTTGGTAGTTAATTTGCCCTGGGTTGGCAGGTCAGACCAGATCTGATGATCATACTGGAGTCCTCTTCTGAGTATACAGTTTTGGGGCCTATTCATTCGTGTTTTGGGGAGTGGCATTTGGGAAGTGTATTTGCCAGCACACAGCCTCCCACAGCACCCTCTGTGTTAGACAACAAGGGGCACACTGCCCCTTAGGAGTGGCTGCAGTGTCCTGCCAGAGCTGCCTGCCTGAGGCTGGTGAAGTGATGGTGTCACTTCCTGATACTCAAGTACCTTAAATGCTTCTGTGAGGTGTGGCTCTGAGTGGCTGCGAGGGGCCATAGATATGTCTGAGGTTTAAGATGGGCTGCTATCCAGCCAGCAGGCATGCTAACAACCAACTGTCCCTCCAGTCCTGATTTCTGTTGCATGTGGACTGTTCTGAGCCATGTCCCTGTCTGTGGTCTTACTCCCACAGGCCTGGATTTGCTGAGATGTGATTTAACATGGCTTTAAGGATGATCATTGAGGATCACGTAGAAAGAAGATTCCTCTGGCTTTTGCCTCCTGGCTGTCTACCCAGAATCCCTTTGTCTGCAGGACTTGCTGCATGGGAGCTCTGGCAGGCTGGGTGCCTTCAGCAGGTTTCAGCAGGTTTGAAATAGTACACACTGCAGAAGAGTACTCATAGTAAAGATGGAGGATGGTCTCTGGATGTGAGTTGAACCACTGTCCCAAGGATACCCCGTGCTGATAAGGGTGTGATGTGCAGCCTCTGCACAGTGTCCTGTGGAGACAAGCACCCCGCCAGCCCTGCACAGTCGATAGCATGTTGTTACATGTTTGGTGTCCAGTTGTACAGAGACTTACAGGTCTACCATCATTGCCTTGGAGTTTGAAGAAACACAACTCTGTATGCATATGGGTCTAGTAGTCTCTGTAGTGATCAAGATCAAGGTTTGATCATGGCTCCATGGATCAGTTTCCCTGCAGCATTTGAGACCGGAGACCTAACCCTATAACCTTGGGTTGTTCCACGTGAACAACAGAGAGTGAGACATACAACCAGTGAGATGCAATTGGTTAAGACTATGTCTTTATGCCTGGCTCTGCTCAATCAGCAGAGCTCTTTTTGTTTTATTATTGGGTTATTAACTAGAGTTAAAGCAGGTCCTATTTGACAGCTCCTAGCTTTGTCAGAAGGCATCGAGCACCGATAGAAAACTGTGCAGAGCCTGTGCCTTAGAGGCAGGAAAGGTGTTTACTAGTTCATAAAGGTGACCCTGGAGAGGATGGGATAGACAAGAGTCTGGGAACAGGACAACATGCAGGTCACTGGGAAACACATTTAGTACATAGCCTGTCACCTGCAGGCAGTTGAGCTGTGACCTACCACACTCCAGCAGCAGCTTCCTGGTCAAGGAGGGTACCTGCTGCTAGCAGGTGGGTCTCCATGGCTCTGCTCTCTGGCTTCCTGGCATTTGGCTGGGGTCCAGTGAGGCGCTCTGGGATGCTATAGATAGAAGGCAGATAATGCTAAAAGCAGCTCCGAGTGGAGTACCATGACCACCACCTCACTGTGCCCAGTGCCAAGCTCCTGGGTTGCCCAGGACTGCTGCTCCCCTCTGGCTTCATAGAAACCTTAAGCTCAGAGCTGTGTCTGTGCAAGACAGCCTGACAACTACTGATAGACTGTAAAATGCATTCACCTCATCCTGGAGTCAGATTTGCACCATGTCAGGGTTACTCAGCCTCTTGCTTTATTGTTAGCTGTATATTTGGGTGTGCTTGGGCTTGGCTGGCCTGCCATCTACCAAGTCAGTGTCTGGAAAATCGCTGGTTGTTTGTGGGCCAGTGTTAAAATCAGTGTTTAGTAGTCATACTCCGTTGACGTGTTTCAAAGCAGAGCCAACTTCTGTGGACAGTCAGAGACCAGGGAGGAGAGATCTGCTTTAACCAGAGTATGTGCTCTCAACACACAAGTTCTGAAACCATGATGCTGACCCCATAGATGCTGGTTAAGAATATTTATTGACTGTATATTGGCTAAGAATCAAGTGAGAGGCCGAATGACCTTGATATGGTACAAGTCTGACTCTAGGGCAAGGTGACTGCATTTTACAAGGCTGAGCAGTAGTTGCCAGATTGCTTTGCACAGAAATGGCTCTGAGCCCAAGGTTTCTTGGCTGATGTATGTTTGTATATATTCCTAGCCAGTATATTTTACTGCGGAGTATCCCCTTATATCACGGGCTCTTCTAGGATTGTATTTACCTCTCATTGTGCTAACTGGCAATTGGCATTGGCACTTGACATTCTGAGCCTTTGTTGTCTCTTTGGCCCTCACAGATGACGCGTGGTTTCGAGGCTGTTGCAGGGGCTGCATGCTGACCTATGCAGTCAGTGATGGGTCTGTGCTAGTAGCAGGAATGTGAGACTGGTTGCTGCTGTGGCCATGGCGCATTCTTCTAAGGACCTTGATGCTATAAACTAAGGTGTTTAACTTCCTCCCGGACATCTATTTGGAAAGAACTGAAATATCCTGAAGTTCTAAAGGTAGATTTGGCCTGAAAGGCTCTGTCTTCCAGGCCTGTCACACTGGAGACATGTGGCCCCGTCTTGGCCTTGAGGTGATGATGACTCAGAAGTTAACCTACAAGTAAACTCCCTGGGGTTCAGTCTCCAAGGATGTGCAAGCAGTGCGTGACACTTTGTGGGATGCCACTAAGAAAGGAAAGATGGATGGAAATGGGGGAGCGGAGGAGGTGGCCTGATAGGAAGAGACCATGGACGATGGAAGTCAGGTGCTGGGAGGTGGGAAGGGATGGCCAGTGGGTGAAGGCAGAACCCAGGACAAGTGAGCCTGCAAGTCACCGAGTGAGAGAAGACTCCAGACTGCCCCAGAACATGGACCTGAAAGATAACTGTGCTCAAGTACAAATTTAAATATTTGACAGAGACCAAGAGAAGCCTTTTCCTTTCCCATTTAAAAAATAAGAAAAGAAGTATGTCGTTTGTGAGTGATCAATGTTTTAACGAACATGACTGCATTCTTCTGTGTAATAATCAAAATACAGCCTGTAGGCTCACATCTGCAGCTCATTCGTCTGTTCAGTCTGAAGTGGCCAATTCAGGGAGGCAGTGGCCTGACTGATGAAAGCACTTTGGTTTGCCTGGTGGTGTGGCTGAGCCACACACCAGCTCCATGGGAAGCTGCAGGGTGTGCCTGGAAGAGCATCCACCGTCAACCTTCTGTGTCCAGGGGACAGCCCTCGAGGAGTCACTCTCAGATTTGCACTGGGTGTGGGGTGGGGGGAGCCGTTCACAGACTCAGGTCCTGCCGCAGCAAGTACCAAGGATGAATGGGAAGTAGCCGGTCTGAGGCTTCAGGGTAAGGCCAGCTGTTCAGCTCATGGCCTTCCTAGCTTCCTCGGCTCTTTCAGTTTGCTGGCTCCACGCCCAGCCAGGGAGCGTGGGGACTAGGTCCCTCATGTACAGGTCCAGAGTGGGAGCTGCCCTGGGGTCAGGCACTGGGGTGGGATTAGACTGACCCTCTCCTCTTCCACCTACAGTAGTTGACCCTTCTTGTGTCCAGTGACCACACCCATGGAAAGTTCTAGAGATCTCTGAATGGCTTTTCTTTCTTGGGGCCTGTGGGAATGGTCACGGCCAGTGTTCAGCCTTGCTGGTGTGAGGAGGACAGGGGCAAGGATGGACCAGGGAGACCAGGCAAACCCCTGCAGGGCCATCCTCCCTGCCCAGCAGCCCTTCCACCACTGGGCGCTGAGTGATGCCAGCAGGAGTGAGAACTCTCTTTTTGCCTTTGTTTGGCTATGTGTTCTTATTTCGAAGCACATAAATTTCCTCTTTATCTTACACAAACATAAAAATACAGCAATTTGTCTGTCCATCTGTCCCAGGCGAGCACAGGATTCCTTTTTGTTCAAAAGGAACCCAGTTTTTGTTGTCTGAGCTTTTAAACTTCTACACTATAATTATTTTTGATTACATGTATTTACTATGTGACTAATTTACCTTGAATGCCTCGAAATTGAATTTGTGGGATGTACTTCCCGCTCTTTCACACCAGCTGTTCCATTGATTACTTCTACTTCCTGTAGTTGTCAGCCTAATAAGACCACGCTTCGGTTCTTTGCTGAGCAGAAAGCCCTCTCCTTCTGCATGCTGGATGTCATGGCTGCAATCCTAATGTTTATACTTCTGCAAGAAAACTGGAAACCAATCCAGTCTTGGATTCACCACCATTCTGGAAGGTGGTCACCTGCTCCTAACACCAACTTGCATTCTGTTGGGTAAAGAACTTTCTAGCCAGTTATGTGGAAAGGATACTGACCCCTGGGGTCCAGTGCGTTGGACTGAGGGTCTGTGCTTTAAGTACCTTCTTTGTGTTAAGATGACTTAAAACACTCACTAATTCTGTTTATTTTTTTATTACTGTTGTACTGGGGAGACATTGTGACATTTACAGGAGTTCTTACAATATATCATAGCTGATCTCCATCATTCTCCTTTATGCCCCCTTCCTCCATACCTGGAACAGTTTCAACAGGTCTCTTTGTCCCATTTTTATGCATGAGTACATAATGTTTTGACATTTATCCTCCTACACCTTTTCCTTATGTCCTCCTCCCTCCCACTGGTACCAACCGCCAGACAAGACTTGTTTTACCTTCCTGTTCTCCATTTTTGAATAAAAAAGACATTCCTGTTTGTTTAAGACAGCTACACAGGGAGTTGCCTTGCAAAGCCACTAATTTTGAAATGCATCCATGAAAGCCAACAGCACTGACATTCAGCCTATAGCTACCCTGGGTGTCATTCCACGCTTGGATCATATGAGGGTGTTGTGCGGTTCTTGGGGCTGTGTGTGGATTGAAATCCCCCTCTGTGCCCACGCTGCCTGAACTCAGGTGCATTGAGGGGAGTACTTTGTACTAGTTGTGAGACTGGGGGTTTGCTTTGCTTATTGACATTAAATGGTGACTGGGTCTTGTGATCCGTTAAAATGCATCCCTGGAGTGAAACAGAAACAAAAGTGTGGGTGTCCCAAGGGCAGTGAAAGCCCAGGCACTGTGCAGTGAGCTGGTGTCCTGAAAGCCATCGATTCTGAAAAGTGAGGAAGCCTCTATTCACTCCTGCTTTGCACATGGGTAGCATGCTTGCAGAGGAGGCAGAACCGTCTCCTCTAAGCCTTTGCTCTTATCCCTCGCCAATGCTGCTGGGTTAGGGTAGATTTTCTGTCTGTTATCTGGACTTACTATAGGACATGCTCCTCTGGTGTGTCCTTTCTCAGAAGACACTCTAGCAGCTGTCGTCATTTTGCTCTCCTCTTAATCCTCTTCCTCCTCCGATGAGCTAATACAATGCATGATGTGGAAAGAACTCCAAGGCCTCACTCCCAATGGCAATGAGTTGGAATCCTGGTTCTGTGGGCCCTGGCCAGGGGCCGTGCACCCCAGAACCCTGTATCCATCTGCAAAGTGAGTTGTTCATGTCTGACACTAATAAGCAGAAGTGCCAGCCCCTCCGGGAGCACAGTGCACAGTTCATTCACATTGCTGTCCTCCGTGATCACACCGTGTTCTCCTTGTTCCACTCAGAATCCGCAATGCCCAGGCACGGTACTTGGGCAGAAAATGTGTTTTCATCAAGATTTGGACTCGCCAGAGCTGGTTATTTTCATCTCTACAGATGGTTGGTGTTTTCTTACTTTTTACCTGGGAGACTTGGGGACAGGGATCATGGCAGCATGGCCACCAGGAACGGGGAGGGAGCTGTGCCAGGTGTTTAACAGCCTGGCCTCCGTGAGTCCTCTCAAGTACCTGGGAGCTATGGCATTGCTTATGCCTTGAAGGTGGTGAGTCAGTGTCGTAACTGCACCATTGTGCTGAGCTCAGTAGTGGCAGAGGACACACAGTCATTTCAATGCCAGTGAACTGGGATATCCACCAGTGAGGTACATGATATCCCTCCCTGGAGTCTAAGGAAAAGCTAATTTAACGTGCATGTCTGGGGCTGTGGGGCTGTGGGGGTAAGGGTTCAAGGAGGCAGGACTCGAACTCAGCTGGAAGTTTCAAGGGAGTCCAGAGGAACAAGGAACAAGGAAAGTAAACGGAGCGATAGCTGGGCTCCAAGTGGCCTCAGACAAAATGCGTGAGGGTGTTTGCAAGTGAGTGTGTGTGCATGGTGATGGTGATGTGTGCAGATGCGTGATGTGTGTGCAAGTATATCATACTTGTGTGTGTGGTGACACGTGCAAGTATGTATATGTGTTGTGTGCAGGTTAGTGTGTGCAGTGACGTGTGCAGGGGTATGTATAAGTGAGTGTATGTGCACACATGTGCTTTCTTTTGTTTTATCTTTGTAGCTGTTGATTTGGAGGTGAAAGACCTGAGAGATGTGTTTCTATGCTAAGACAAAAGTGCTGACAAATAGGAAGAAACGGGGACCAGGGAGGGTGGACCTGGAAGAATATTGAGTAAACATGGGGATGCTGACTTACCCTCCCTGGAGCAAGATGCAAAGGGCACACCATGCTGGGAGACTGAAGGAGCCCTTGGTGAAGGAGACGCAGTTAGGGCGACAACAGGGGCAGGGCAGGACGTGCTCCCCGGGGGCCTGTGGGTGGGCTCTCCTCTGTCTGCTGGGACAGGGCTCTGCTTGCCAGTTGCTGGGTCCTGACATTGCCAAAGCTAAAGGTCATGGAGAGCGGGGGGGCATCATTTGCCGGTGAGGATCACTGACATAGAAAGGGAGTGTCCCCGGGGGTGCCCGCACCTGGTCTGTGCTTGGTCTCTGCTTATGTAGATATGGCAGTCAGTTTCCTCTCCTCTGGTTGATTCAGAGAGAAATAAGAGTTGTGCCCGGGAAGAGGCTGAGCCAAGTCACCAGCAAGCACAGCACTCAGCAGACAGGCCCACCTAGGTCACCACCATCCTCACCAGAACAAAGCTGATGTCTGGCTATTTGGAACGTGAGGGAGTGGAGGACGGGGGAGGGTGCAGCCACCGCCATGATTGATGCAGACTTGCATTTCTTTGTGACTTCAGGAGGTTCTGACACGGGAAGCGACCTTTCCACTCTTGAAATCCCATATGAGAGGAGCCAGGAGGGCAGCAGGGGCATGCCCACATCAATGACAGTGTCCAAGGCTGCACGGACCCTGTGCTGCCTGTGGTGACCCCAGACACTCAGTCCCCACCATTATCATCTCAGGGCGCCTCTGTGGAAGGTCACTGTACCGAGGAGCCAACCTGAGGTCTGGGAATTCTTCTTCCTCATCTTGGAGCCCTTGGGGCCTCCTGGAGCTCAGAGCAGTGCTGAGCTGCCCTCTGAGTTCCATGTCTGACAGTTAAGATGTGCCATTGCAAGGAGGCTGAACGATGGTCCAGTGGCCAAAATATCTTTCAAACTCAAGTCCATTAAGAATAGCAACTGAGGCCAATAGGAAAAGGGGACCAGGAACTAGAGAAAAGGTTAGATCAAAAAGAATTAACCTAGAAGGTAACACCCACGCACAGGAAATCAATGTGAGTCAACTCCCTGTATAGCTATCCTTATCTCAACCAGCAAAACCCCTTGTTCCTTCCTATTATTGCTTATACTCTCTCTACAACAAAATTAGAAATAAGGGCAAAATAGTTTCTGCTGGGTATTGAGGGGGGGAGCGGGAGGGGGTGGAGTGGGTGGTAAGGGAGGAGGTGGGGGCAGGGGGGAGAAATGAACCAAGCCTTGTATGCACATATGAATAATAAAAGAAAAATGAAAAAAAAAAAAGAATAGCACTAACTCAAACACGAATGGCAAGCGGTGTGTGGCTCAAAATGCGCCATCAATGTCCAAACGGAAGCGTCATATGTGGGTGATTGTGAAGCATTTGTCATGCTGGGGCCTGAGGACGCTGGGTATGCATCAATAGTGCGCTCTCTTGATGGATGATTGTGTTTGCCAAGCTAATGCTTCCACGCTGCAGCAACACAGCATCTTAATGGCTCAGAGCTTGTAAGGCCACCTGTACGGATGGTGTAATGTCACAAGGCTTCTTTCTGGAGGGCCCGGGGCCATTCTCTCACCAGGTGTGGACTGCTAAGGATCATGGGTGACCCAGGAGTCAGAGATTTGCTGCACTCCCACCATTTCCTGAAGTTCTGTAAATTTCAGGAAATAAGTGAAAGTGGAAATACCCAAGACCACAGTCAATCTTGTCCACTGCCAGTTGGAGGTAGAGGGCCCCATGAGCTGGGATGTCCAGGTGTGTTCTATGATGCTCACGTCCTTGCCCCAGGCAGGACAGGGTCCCCTTTGATTGAAAAGCAGCAGCACGGTGAATGCAGATGCATTCATGAGCCAGGCAGCGAACCCCAAGCAGAAGCCTGCCCCCTGCCCCGTGGGAAATGGTACTGGACACATCTTTGGGGAAGAGGTCTACTCTGTGTTTCATGAGCTAAAATAACCAACGTAATTGTAAAGCTATGCCTGGCGTATTTGGAAGTGGGTCCTCTTCTGAGTTTCATATCCTTAAATACATCTCACAGCAATCCCCCATTCAGAGCCTCGCAGCCCAGGAAGGAGACCCTGCTGTCTTTCTCCAATTGCCAGCCATGTGCCGTCAACCTGGGGGATGTCTCTCCCTGCTGCCTTCCCTGCCTGTCACCTCAGCTCAGCCCTCAGGACACCCACTTGGCAGTTCCTGGAGAAACACCAAGAGGTCAACCCCTCAGTCTTGTTCGAGGATATTCCCAGCCCAGAACCGCCTCGACAACCAGCAGTATATCTTTGTTAGAATAAAACTATTTCTGGATGTACGACTAGACTAGTTTAGCATAAAATAAGAACCATGGCTAAATTTCAAAAATTAACAAGAACTACATGCTTCGGGAGCCTTTATGAATTAAAGGCATACAAATATACAGTTGGTATCACCAATGAAATTTGCCTCTAAAAAGGATGATTTCTTTGATAAAATTTTAACATGCATTCTGTTCAAATTGTCTTTAAAATGCACAGAATCGGGAACTCTGATGTGTTCTTCCTCTAAACTCAGACAATGGATTCTGGAAACAGCACATTCTTTGGGCTGCAAACTCTGGAGAATTAGGTCAAACTGGACATTTGGGTCTCATTTTCAGGACAAAATCACTCTTAACTCACTACCTCCTCTCCTAAGTGACTTGGATCTCTGACCTCACCTGTTACCTGGACACAGGTAAAGAAAGGAGCCAAAGCTGTGGTCTGAGTCTTCAAACACCTCCCAGCACACATTCTTGCCCACAAACTGCATACGGTCTACAGGCCAGGGTTCTAGTGTCCAAGAAGAGGAGACTCACCCTGAATGGCCCTGTGTTGGTCATTCTCTGGCCAGCCCCAGCCTCAGTCACAGTCTTTCTTTTTGGGAACTTCAGGGCAGCTGATGAAGGTCAAAGAACTTTAGGATACCATATGTGTGTGGCATGCCTCCCTGCCAGGCCTAGCCTGTGACCACACGCATCTCACTTTTTGATAAGTGCATTGATGTCTATCTGACTGTGTTCAATGCAGGAGCAATCTGGAGGCCCTGGGCCAATGGGAGGCCATTGTGTTATCTCTATTTCCAGTCCCTCTCCTGTTCTATCCCTGAGCTGAGCCCAAACAAAGAGGATGAGACACATAGGAAGAGTCAGAGGAGTCAGGTCTGTCCTGCTTCTGGCTGAGGAGACTCAGACCATCCTCTTGGTGATGCAGGAGAATAAAATGGTGAGACTTACTTCAGAGTCCCCAAAACAGGTCTGTGTCCACCTTTCTCCCCAAATTCTCTGAAAGAGGCAAACTATGTTCCAAATCATAGGCGTCTTACAGTGAAAAGAGCAAGAAGTTTCAGTGTCTATGACATTGATGGTGGGAATACCAGGCTTAACACCTCCAGAGTGGCACCACAGGCTCTCTAAACCCCACTGTACCCCAGTCTCTACTCCTCCCTATCACCTTACTTCTGTCACCAAAACTCTATTAGGAAAGAATTCAAGGAAAGACAGAGGAAGTTTATTTTCAAAAGAGTAAACAGTGCCAACTGGGGAGGTTGGCCTTTGGAACAAAAGGAAAACACGCTCTGAAGAATAAAAGAGGAGCTGGCTACCATCTAGAAAGTTCCTGCCCAGGTTCTTACTCAGATCCATATGCAAATGAGGAATGCAGTGTGCTGGAAGCACTGGGCCCTGATTTCTGATTGCAAATCACAGCTCATCGGTCGGGCCTGGGCAGCAAACTGAGTCATTCTGGAGTCTGTTTCCCTTGCAGATGCACAGGGAATGTGGCTCTTCCAGGCTCATAGACACCTGTGAGACCCACTACCAGCCAAGGGCCTCAGGCTCCACTCAGAGTCTAGGCCCAGTTGCTCACCTGGGACCCTTCTTGGAGGTTCAGTTTTCCTTCCAGTTGCATGCCTGGTCCACTCTGCCTCTGCCACCCCTCTGCCCTACTTGGCTGGGATGTTGTTCTATTTCTCCATCTTAAATGAGAGCAGCTTGAGCCAGAACTGGCTCACTGGTGACTCCTGGCTGGATTCACCGGCAAAGAACATCCAGGCAGCTGTGTAGTCACTCTTCCTGACTCTTGCTGGAACACCTCCGTCACTTCTGTATCTCAGGGAGGGCAGACCATAGGCTCCATAGGGCAGGCAGACCATGGCTTCAGGCTTGTATTTCAGTAACTCAAAAAATGCGCTGCTCTGGGCTTTGAGTTGCATCACTACTTTTCTTGGTTGTGTAATTTTCCATGGAACTTGCTTTCATGTTTCCCTGTAACAGAAAAGGGCACTTTTTCAGCTTTGATCCTTCTGGGGTCAGAGTAAACCCTTGGCCATGACTGCCTTCCTTCCCCGTCTTCAGAGGCTTCCTCTAAAACCCTGGGGCTTTGCCTGCTCTGCATGGCCCCCTCTCTGGCCATGGGCTCAGCCAGGCCCTTCTGAGCCTGTGTCTCCCATGCCGCACTCCTGCCAGGCTGCTCTCTCCCCTGCCTGGGATTTGCTCTTTACACACCTGCACAGTGTGGACCTCAGAATTTCCATAGTTCAGGGCCCCTCAGTGACCTTGAACTCAGAGCCTCTGCTCACAACTAGGCTTTCAGAGCAATGCCTGCCTGGTTTTAATCAAGCATTTCTACTTAGGCTTCAATCTGCATTTAAGGTAAATTTCTCTCGGCAGCTGCTATGTTTATTTAGTGGTGAGTTCCCCATTCCCAATGCTGCCTTTGACTTAAAAACGCTCTTCCCTGATAACCATTCACCTCCAGCTCCCCGTGGGGCGATGCAGTTGACCTGGAAGTCATAAGTGTTCAGGTTGGAAAAGAGCTTTGAATAACTTACGGTCTTCAGGTTTTCAAATGATAAGAAGTCAATGAGGGTCAGGACTGCTGACCCTCATTAAACCACGCAGCACCAACTGGGAAATACTGGGGCAGAAGTGGCTCACACTAGGGAAAGGTCAACGCCAGTCCTGGCCTGGCTGCCCCCACTGCTCCCCTCACCCTGTGACCTTAGACAGGCTGCTGACACCAGCTCCGAGCTCAGCTTTCCTGTCTGGGAATGGGGCACGTACCCACGCACACCTGCAAGGCCGTGAGAGAAAGTCACATGATCTTTTTTCGCATGGTACTGCATTTTGAACTCAGGGTCTCACGCTTGCTAGTTGTGCACTCCATCACTTGAGGAAACCTTGTTGCACTGGTTATTTTTGATATTCAGTCTTACCTGAGCCAGCCATCCCCGTGTAGTGGGGATGACAGGTATGCACCACCCTGCCCAGTCATTGGTTGGGATGGAGTCTCAGCTTTTTGCTCAAGCTGGCCTGAGACTGTGAGCCTCCTGATCTCTGCCTCCCAAGTAGCTAGGACTACAAACTTGAGCCACTGTGTGCAGCCACCGATGAGCTCTTTGTAAGGCTTAGTGGAGTGTTTGCCCAGCATTAGTGTTAAGTGTGCTTGTTAAATAAACAAGATAAATTGATTACATATCAGCAAGTGCTTGCTGGTTCCCACTGTCAAATGTCCTTGTCACTGGCATGTGGTCAGCAGGCTTGATAGTCCAGCACCGTCTCGTCCAGCTGGTCATCTGTGACCCAGCCTTCTCAGGAGCTCTACAGAGAAACGGATTCTCAAGACTGCCAGTAATGGAGCCAGCGCGTCACTGCGCTCCTTCTATTGTTTTGTTTTCTTTTGTTTGAGCATGAAAAGCCTTCCCCTTCTTCACATGAGGAAGGACCACTGCCAGGTTCATCAGACTTCTCGGTATCAGAGCTGTGCTTGGTGGAGGACAGACTGACTGTATGAGCACTTCCCCGGGATCCCTACTGAGTGCATCCTCCTGGTCAGGGTCTTCTTTCCTTCCTGCTTGGCCCCAGTTGCTGGATCAGAGCTGGCACACAGCTCTCCACTCTGGTGGAAATGAATTCACCCCTTGGTGTGTCCAGTGCTCTTTCTTTTCTGGAATTTCTCAGCAGAACCACTGGCGAGCAGGAGACCCAGACACCTGTCACCTGTTCTGCTCCAGGCTCACCTGGCCCAGAACCTGGTGTAGGTGCTTCACACAGATGAACCCACTGCATCTTCATCGCTGTGCTGGACACAGCCATCGACATACCCCACCCCATAGGTGTGGACACCGAGGCACAGCCAGTCAGATGGACAGAGAGTGGCCCTGCTGAGCTGGAAACCAAGCTAAGGTTACAGCATTCGCAGACCTGAGTGCTTAGCTGTCCACTGATGCTTTATGGAGAATTTGGAGGACAGAGTCACTTGAATTTCCTCGTGAGTAGGGGATGAGCTCAGTGGTACAGTGACTGCCTAGTGTGTACAAAGCTCTGGGGTTGGTCTCCAGCATCAAAAAAAAGAAGAACCAAAAAAAATAACAAAAGAAAACTTCTTGAATATCTGGTCCTGGTGAAGCTTGATTTTGTAATATGAATTACTGTTCCAGTTATATCTGCTTTTTCTGTTTGAATTTCTGCAGAAATGTCCAGTAAGTGAGCCCCTGGATAGCAAGTCCTCACATTCATGGGAGAGTCTGGTGCAATGCGTGTTTTTGAAGAATCTGGGCTTCCATCTTCCCTCTGTGCTCTGTGCTTCGTCCCAGGGTCGAGACAGAGGGCTGGTGGAATATCTTTCTTTCAGGAGCCAAGCCAGCCACGGGTTCTCATCTCTCCTCTGGAGGGAGGCCTGCATCCAGCCTTCTGCCCCGGTGCCCAGCGTCTGCCTTCTTGTGGCTGCTGCAGCCTGATTGAGGTTGAGTAGGGGACATTTCTTGGCCACCTCCCTCACAGGGACTGCAGGGGGCATTTAGGCTGGTGAATGAGTACAGAGCCTCTGAGTACATACAGGTCAGGGAGCTGAGAGGGTAGCGATGCCTCTGGAGCTTCCATAGAAGCTGTCCAGGCCCTGTCCCAGACCCCTGTCCCCCTCACTTCTCCTGCTGCACACACTGAGGGCCTGCACCATCCTGGCCACCCAGGCCCTCCCTAGCCATTTCTGTCTCTTATAAAATGAGCTTTTATTTGCGTCTGTGCCTGCTCACTTGCATTCACAAGTGAATTAGTTGTTTTATTGGTCATAAAAAGGCCTAATTTGGTAGGCTCAGGTTTAATTAAGAATATCAAACAGCAGCCTTGTGGATGTGCAGACTAGAGTGGACAACTTCAGGGCGCACCAATCCTGCGTGTATTTGTGACATCACCTGGAACCTCACCAGGTTTATTTACCATTCCACTTTGGAAGCTAAATTTAATTACACACTCTTTTGGTAAGGCCCAATCATTTTGGTCATCATTTTTGGTAATCATTTTGGTAATCAAGGCCAATCATTCCAAGTCTAGATGAATGTCGTCCTTCATCATGCGTTTGACATAACCCTTAAGTTCAGGCAAACGATGTGGACGCAAAAAGGATGAAAGGACCATTGCCTTCTAGACCTTTGCATCACAGCTTGGCCAAATGGACTGTGAAGGCAGCGGGGGAGCTGCTTCCTTGCCTTCCGGTGTCTGAGTCAGAGTTAATGTGTAGCCAGCGAGGAAGAATGAGAACAAAGAGGCAGATGTGACCCCCTTTGTACCTGGGCGCCACCTGCACCCAGGTAGGAGAGGGTCTTTCTCATCTGCCCAGAAGACTAGAGTGATGTGACACCCACACAGTCACTTGAGTCACAGTCTCTGTGCCTCCCATCTTCGAGTTCTGCTAGATTTAGGGTGGAACCCAGGGCTACACTCAGCTGGGAGGTTTTAGCAGAAGGCCACTGTGAGCTTTCAGTCTGGAAGTAAATGATTCTAAATTGCTCCCCGCCCCAACAAAATCTAGATTCCCTGTGTATTTGTTATCTTTTGACTAATCCAGTCAGAGAATAATAATAGTAGCCGAAGCAATTACCAACTTGTGCCATGAGTTAGGTGGGGTTCTAAATACAGTGGTCCCCCTTGCTATGGTTTGGATATGGTTTGTTCCCCAAAGGCTCATGTGCAAGGGGGCTCGGACCCAGTGTTGAGGTGGAGGGACCTTTTAGAGGTGGGGCCTAGTGGGAAGTAATTAGGTGATTGCGGATTACCTTTGGAAGAGGTCAATTTAGTTCTTGCAAGACCAGATGAGTGTCCCTGTGAAGAAGTTGTTATGGGAGAGCCTTTTTAGCCTTCAGAACTGTAAGTGAAACAAGCCTCTTTTTATAACATACTAGTCCCTGGTGTTTAGTTACAGAAGCTCATCCACAGGGGATGGGTTTCAAGACCTCTGAAGCCTCAGTCAGTTCCCAACTCTACGCTCACTGTGTATTTCCTCCACACGCACACCTCTGATGAGGTTTAATCATAAATTAGAGATCGTCAATACTAGATAAAATAAAATAGAGTTATAAATGCTCTCAAAATATTTTACTGTGAGACTCTCCCCTCTCTCCTTGGGGTGATGTGAGGTGTTGCAGGCCTGTGTGATGGGGTGGTGTGTGATGGGGTGGTGTGTGATGGGGTGGTGTGATGGGGTGGTGTGATGGGATGGTGTGATGGGATGGTGTGATGGGGTGGTGTGATGGGGTGGTGTGATGGGGTGGTGTGATGGGATGGTGTGATGGGATGGTGTAATGGGGTGGTGTGTGATGGGGTGGTGTGTGATGGGGTGGTGTGATGGGGTGGTGTGTGATGGGATGGTGTGATGGGGTGGGGTGTGATGGGGTGGTGTGTGATGGGATGGTGTGTGACGGGGTGGTGTGATGGGGTGGTGTGTGACGGGATGGTGTGATGGGGATGGTGTGTGATGGGGTGGTGTGTGATGGGGTGGTGTGTGATGGGGTGGTGTGTGATGGGATGGTGTGATGGGGTGGTGTGATGGGGTGGTGTGATGGGATGGTGTGATGGGGTGGTGTGATGGGGTGGTGTGATGGGATGGTGTGATGGGGTGGTGTGATGGGATGGTGTAATGGGGTGGTGTGTGATGGGGTGGTGTGTGATGGGGTGGTGTGATGGGGTGGTGTGTGACGGGATGGTGTGTGACGGGGTGGTGTGATGGGGTGGTGTGTGACGGGATGGTGTGATGGGGATGGTGTGTGATGGGGTGGTGTGTGATGGGGTGGTGTGTGATGGGATGGTGTGATGGGGTGGTGTGATGGGGTGGTGTGATGGGATGGTGTGATGGGGTGGTGTGATGGGGTGGTGTGATGGGATGGTGTGATGGGATGGTGTGATGGGGTGGTGTGTGATGGGGTGGTGTGTGATGGGATGGTGTGATGGGGTGGTGTGTGATGGGATGGTGTGTGACGGGGTGGTGTGATGGGGTGGTGTGTGACGGGATGGTGTGATGGGGATGGTGTGATGGGGTGGTGTGTGATGGGGTGGTGTGTGATGGGATGGTGTGATGGGATGGTGTGTGATGGGGTGGTGTGTGATGGGGTGGTGTGTGATGGGGTGGTGTGATGGGGTGGTGTGTGACGGGATGGTGTGATGGGGTGGTGTGATGAGGTGGTGTGTGACGGGATGGTGTGATGGGATGGTGTGATGGGATGGTGTGTGATGGGGTGGTGTGTGATGGGATGGTGTGTGATGGGGTGGTGTGTGATGGGGTGGTGTGTGATGCGATGGTGTAATGGGGTGGTGTGTGATGGGATGGTGTGTGATGGGGTGGTGTGTGATGGGATGGTGTGTGATGGGATGGTGTGATGGGATGGTGTGTGATGGGGTGGTGTGTGATGCGATGGTGTGATGGGGTGGTGTGTGATGGGGTGGTGTGTGATGTGTTGGTGTGTGATGGGATGGTGTGATGGGATGGTGTGATGGGATGGTGTGATGGGGTGGTGTGATGGGATGGTGTGTGATGGGGTGGTGTGTGATGGGATGGTGTGTGATGGGATGGTGTGTGATGGGGTGGTGTGTGATGGGGTGGTGTGATGGGGTGGTATGTGATGGGATGGTGTGATGGGGTGGTGTGTGATGGGATGGTGTGGTGTGTGAAGCAGGATCCTGTTGGAACCAAAGGCTGCTGCTGACCCGACTCTCCTCTGCTGAGCTCCTGCATAGACTCAGTGCTCTTTCATGCCACAGGCTGCCATCATCAAAACACAGCTTCATTCACTCTTCCACCCTCAAATTGCATCTTAACAAAGCGCTTATTCCTTGTGGTTGTAACTTTTGCAGTTTGAGGTGCACCAGCAAAGCTAGCAGGAATTTCCTTTTCCCTCTTCAGAAATTCAGGGATAAAGGATATGTTCCCAAGCAGACTTGGTATATGGCTTTGTTTTTCTCTTTTCTTTTTTATGTTTTTAAAAATTAGGATACATTCATTATGCAGAGGCGATTCATAGTGACTATTCCGATTAGACTTACATAGTACATTATTTACATCACCCCAATCTTCTCGCCTCCTCAACCCCTCAACCCCTCCCCGCCCCACTTAAAGCAATCATAAGAGGTTTCTTTGTTCTATTTCATATAGGTACATGAAGTCCATCAACCATATCCCTTATCTTAATCTCCTTCCCCTTTTCACTTAAAGGAAGGTTTTCTTTGTGGCTTCTCTTTGTCATACCCAAATTGCCAGCATTATAAATCTTGTACATTGGGGCCATTGCTGAGTAAAATAAGGGCTACCGAGACAAGCGCTGTGACATCCCAACACCCCACCTGACAACAGAGACAGCTCCCAAGTGACTAACAAGCAGGTAGCATTAGCATATGGACAAGGGGTGATTCATGCCCCAGCTGGAACAACTTGCGAGTTCACCACGCTACTGAAAAGGGCTTCCAGCTGAAAACTCATGAGTTGATTGTTTCTGAAGCTTTCTGCTTGACTGTGGATAACTGCACGCAGGGATGCAAAACTGTGCATGTGGGATCGTTTCGATCTCCTGGTGACCCCATGGAGGAGGGACTGAGAGGCACTACTGCGATTCCCTCTCCAGATGGTGAAACTGAGGCACAAGGAGGGTATGCATCTCTCGTGGGGCCACACAGCTAGAGAGGCAGAGTTTGTCCTTGCCTCCTTCGCTCCCACAGAGAGAGAGTGGATCCACACACATGTTCATGAAAGCGTCTGCACTCACCTTGTTTTGCCATTTGCTCTTGCTTCGTAATCTCGAAACACAAAGAAAACTGTCTGGGGTGGTCTCACATCGTCTCAGCCACAAGAAGGAGGATTTACACAGGGACCAGTGCCGGAGATGCCTGTTGATTTGCTGGTCTGCCACTCTTGCTCACGTCTCTTCTGGTAGTGGATGCTGCCAGCTGTGGTGCATTTGGAAGGTGGCTGAGGGCCAGACATCTCTGTGCTCCTAGTGGAGCCGCTACTCTGGCCTCTGTGAGCTCAGGGCCCTCAGTGCTATTGATGCTGGCTGCTTGTGAAGCAAAGCATCCTGCACCATTTGACCATTTTCCTTCTTTGCCTGCAACTTCTGCTGTCCTGGCCCAGGCTTTGCTTTCACATGACTCCTGGTGGGTGATGAAGATGCACTGACTGAGGACATTCCCTGTCATGGGAACTTACAAACAGTGAAGTTCTAGAAAATGTAGCCCCTGCCATGCCATGATTGGGGCCCAAGCACCAGGAGGGGCTGTGGTGGGAAGCCTGTGCCTCACCTAGGGCAGGTGAGGCAGAGTGGAGGCTGGCCACCCATTCAGGTGCCCTGTCATGCCTGAGGCTCAGCGGACAGCATGCTGATCTGAAGCATCTAACCTAACTCTAGCTCCATCTGGGGTCCTGAGGGTCCAGCATGGACTTTTTCTTTCACTTGTGGGTGGGTAGAGGCTGTGGTGCCTCCAGCAGAGAGAGCCTTGTCCTGCTGCCCCACCCCTGTCCCACCATCAGGAGGCACTGATGGACCCTCTGCTGCTGTCCACAGTTGGGTAGGCTTACTGGCAGTGTCTGAGAAGGAATGTTTAAGAGATTCTCCAGTGGGTGGAGGCACAGCAGAGATGGAATCACATCTTTAGATGTTTCATTTTGATTAAAACATTAAAGTGTATGGCAGTACTTCATGGAAATTGTAAATCTTTACTGGAGGAAAATGAGAAAATAGCAACATGGTGGAAAAATGGCTCAGTGTTCCTGTGGTCTGCAATGCTTACTTGATTTTACACGGGAGACCGTATGCTGTCTCTCCGAAATTAATTTTTGGAAAATGAGTTATTGACTGCAGATATAATTTATTACTAATAAGCAAAATATGCTTGTAACCTGAGCTTGATGGAGTGGGTAGCAAAGCAGGAAGATGGAATACTAAGAAGGTGGAGGAGGAGAGGATGGAATGGCAGAGAAGGGAATGGTGGAGCAGGAGGAAGAGGAGTTGGGCTCCTCTGGGATGGATCCTGCCAGACACCCTCTCTTGCTGCAGTGGGCAGCAGCTGTTCCTCTGTAGCCTTCACTGAGCAGTCTGGAGGTTCAAATAACAGCACAGCTAGGTCACCATGTGTGGTCCTGAGTGTCCACAAGTGGCACTGTGCCTAAATAATCCTCTCACCTTGTTCACCCTTGGTGTTGACCTTGAGTGCTGGTCCTTTGGATGTCTCCTGGTGGGGGCACTTTGGAGAGAGGACATGCCAGAGGAGCTCTGCTGCAGCGGGGACCACTGTGAGGGTGATGTGATGGGTGGGTGTGGGAGGCATTGGGAAGAGGACCCAGGACTCAGAGGATTGGTGTGAGAGCGACACTACCATAAAAGGCTGTGATATTGGGGCATGACATCCCTCCCATTGTCAGTTTCCTCATCTATGGAATAGGCATCGATGGCACTTCCCATTGTTATTTCAGACATCATGATAATATGAGAGAGAGAGAGAGAGAGAGCCCAAATGCTTGAAAAATCCACAGTATGGCACTGAATTTCACATCAGAACTTTTTATTTAAGGACTTTTATTTCATTCCAGGTGATCTTTATCTCACTTATGTTTCTTGTGCAGCAAAAAAAAAAATGCATTTTTGTAAAGTAGGAAAAGTATTCTCTAGACTTAATTCTCACTTCTGTTGGAATGGCCACCCCTGTGCAATTACCACAGCCTTGTGATGCGGGCTGATCAATGAATGCTCTGTTCCTAGGCGAAAAATGTATTTGTCATCTTGCTATTTTAGGTGTTGCCTTGTTAAAATTCTGATATATTAACCAATGATATTTTGAAAGCATTTATGTTTGGAAATTAATATTAAAACATGAAGACTTTTGTAAGCTTCAAATTATTTAAGCAATTACATGTATTTAGATAACTATACAATGCTTTATTTCACAACTAATTTTAATGACTACTTAAGTAATTATAAAACATAATTATGGCCCAGCTACGATCTGGGGGTTATCACTGTGGTGGGAAGATAGATGGGGAATTGGGTGCTGGGTCTGAATGAGAGTCAGAATGACTATGCAGAGGAGGTTGGAAGTCTGGAAATAGCAACAGCCATGTTTTATATTTGTCAGTTCATCCACATTTGTATAATATGAACTATTTTATTAGTCATGCCATGTGCATTGTAAGAAGTTCTGTTCATTAACATTCTAACAGTGATCCCTATGGCCTTTAAAACAAAACTCTTATTTTAAACCATAATTTCAGAGCACAAGTATCTACTCTCTCAGGGCTGACTAGAAATTATCCATAAACTTAGTCCACATTTCTATCTAAATGATTCATGAGTTTTCAGATTTTAGATTATTTGCTCAAGCCTGGCTAAGAAAGAATGTTTTTTTGGTTTTATTTTTCTCTTTTTTTTTTAAATTTTATTATTCATATGTGCATACAGGGCGTGGGTCATTTCTCCCCCCTGCCCCCACCCCCTCCCTTACCACCCACTCCACCCCCTCCCTCTCCTCCCCCCCCCTCAATACCCAGCAGAAACTATTTTGCCCTTATCTCTAATTTTGTTGTAGAGAGAGTATAAGCCATAATAGGAAGGAACAAGGGTTTTTGCTGGTTGAGATAAGGATAGCTATACAGGGCATTGACTCACATTGATTTCCTGTGTGCATGTGTGTTACCTTCTAGGTTAATTCTTTTTGATCTCACCTTTTCTCTAGTTCCTGGTCCCCTTTTCCTATTGGCCTCTGTTGCTTTTAAGGTATCTGCTTTAGTTTCTCTGCATTAAGGGCAACAAATGCTAGCTAGTTTTTTAGGTGTCTTACCTATCCTCACCCCTCCCTTGTGTGCTCTCGCTTTTATCATGTGATCAAAGTCCAATCCCCTTGTTGTGTTTGCCCTTGATCTAATGTCCACATATTAGAATGTTTTACTGTAAGAAAGGCAATGGCTTTATCTCTTCCTAAAAAAGGTGGCAGGGAACAGAGTAGAAAGCTATTAGGACACCAGCCCTGCTCTATGATTTGAGTCCACTAAGGAGAATCTGGCAAGTCACAGGGGAGGTGCCACCAAGCAGCAGGAAGTGCAACCTTGGTGGGGTGACCGGGCCCTACCTCAGCACCATGCAAAGCTTGGACTCCAGACGTAGCCATCAAGTTCAGTGGTCTCTGGACAATGCTGTGGCCTAACTGAGAAAGGCCAGGTTGGCAGAGTCCCCCAAGACAATGTGTGATTTGGTTAGTTGGGGGGTGACAGGTGACAGGCACCATTGTGGTTGGAAGGAGAGCAAGACTTGTTACTTGATGGAGGAAAGGCCATGGATTGGGCCTCAAAGGAGGTCAAAGAGGTGATTTGTGAAGGTCATACTCACTGTGTCCAGTTCTGTTCCCTCTTCTGGCCTTCAGGATGGTGGGTAAGGTTGCTTGAGGAAGAGGTGGGCTGTGTGGAGCTGACCCATCTGCAGCAGCACTGTTCAGGCCCCTGTATCATCCCACCCAGTTCCACATCCTTCTGTGTCTGACCTCCTGGAAACTGCCAGGACTCTGGGGCTCTGGGAATAAACATGTCTTCTGATGATGTTGGCAGCTTCTTCTTTCTTTCCATGGGTACCCATCTTTTCCTTGGAAGAACCACTGAGGTAGGGCCTGGTGGACATTTCAGCACTGACCAGTGGGAAGCTGGAGGTGTTTGGCGGGATCCCTGGTCCCTGGGCCTAGAGAGCTCAGGCTGCAGTAAGGTTGGCTCAGATGGTGCCCATTGGGCCACAGGGCACGTGCTGCAGACGAGGAAGAGGATGTGCTTCCCTGGTCTACATAGCACTTTGCCTGGACGCAAAGAGCATCTCCATCTTAGGTTTTGCTCCATGAATGTTCTTAAACCCGATGCAGCTGTTCCTGCTTGAGTGCCAGAGAATAAGAAAGATCCTGTCCTGAGGTGATGCTCTCCTTCCTTCCTGGGTGGTCTGGGGACTGGAGGCCTCAGAGGCAGCTACATATCTCCCTGTGACCATCTCTATCCCCAGCCCTGTGTTCCAGTGGCCTCTCCAGTGCTGGCCTCCTTTGCATTTCTCTGCTCAACGCCACTCCTGGTTGACAGCCTGTCTGTAGCATTATCACTCCTACTACCTTGGAACTTCTTTGTGAGGATTCTCCTTGCTGATCTTGACTAGCCCTTAGGTGGGCAGTTCGGTTGTCACCCAGGGTGTCCTTTAAGTCCTGCTCCTATTTTTTATTCTGGGATTCAGAGCCTGGAACTCCTGAGGGCTGTGTGTCTACAACATCCATCACTGTCCTCAGAGGTTCCCAGGGTTCTTAGACTCCTGCAGAGCCCTCAGGGTGCGTGAGGTGGGATGAGAGATGCTTCCTTGGCTCCAAGTCACCAGCCATGTCCTCGGCTCTGTGTCCACTCTGGGGCTCCAGGGCCTGCAGCCTCTTGTGCAGGCCCTTCTTTCTCTCAGGAAAGCTCCATGAAAGGCTGGGCTTCCAGGACCAGCTGACCTCAGCAAGGTGGCCAGGGGGCTGTGGACTTTCCAGGAAGAGGCCTTTGAGAAATCAGAATGCCCCATGATCTTAGGCCTAGAACATTCCACTGGAGAAGGCCCCAGAGGGGGCATCCAGTCAGGGTTTTCCTCCTAAGAAAAAGCCCTGACTGGAGCCACTCAGGAGGAATTATTTTTCTTTATAAATGTTCAGCCTGTTAAAGAGGTTTGCAGTGAGACACAGGCTGGAATGAGGCAATTCCACAGAGAAATTACCACGGGAATAACTCACATCTCATGTAGTTTTGTGGAGGATGTTTTTTCTAGGATTTAACTTTTTCTCCCTTTTTCTTTCAGTTTTTTATTTTATTGCCATTTTTTGACATTAGGAGAAATTGAAAACCCAGTTAGATCTCACAGCATCACATTTCAGAAGTAAGTGACAGAGGCAATGGCCAGAGTGTGTCTAATTTGTGCTTTTCACAATGACACCTTGACATCCCTGTTTAATTATGGGGCACTCCACAGAGGAGAACAGTTAGGATAAATTGCTAAGATTAACATTTTCTTTCCCTTTGTACGGAACCACTTATCGGTCTTAGAAGGCAATAAAAGCTGATGATGAAATTGGATGGAGAGAGAATGGGTTTGATTTTGTGACGCAGGATGCTTGGATCCTCAGAGCAACCAGAAAGGGCGAAAGGGAAGGCCAGGGTGAGGTTAGACCCAGAGACAGAGGCCTGAGGCCGGGCCTGGCTACAAGCAGAGCTGAGCCCTCAGCCCTCCAAGGACCCTGACTTCAGGCAGAGAGAGCATTGGATTAGAAGCCCGGGATGAGACAAACTTTGCTCTTGATGAACAGCCCTTCCTCCACCCATTGGGAAATGTAGGAAGCAGATGAGATGCATTCCCAGGGTTTTGTTTTGTTTTGTTTTGTTTTTCTAGGATAACAGGCCTAGTGACATTTAAACATTTGAGTATCTCAGTCTGTCCACTTGTAACCATTCTATCCTGTGACTCCCTAGTGGCTTCAACTTGTACCAACTTAGAAGCAGGAACTATACTTTATAGCAACTTCCACATACAAATCTATTTCACAAATATCCCAGGTTGCACAGAATGCCTCAAATTCACTCCACCCCAACCTCATCCTGTCACCTTATTTGGAAATAAGTTCTCTTGCAAATGATTAGAGATTCTGAGATGAGATGATCCTGGATTTATGATGGGCCCTAAATCCAGTGTCTGGTGTCTTTGTAGGAAGTGGAGGAGACCCAGAGGCCAGGGATCACATTCATAGTGGAGGTCCTTGCCTAGGGGCCCCAGGAACTACTAAGAACGAGAAGAGGCGGGAGGACCCTCCTTCAAGGGATGTGCCCTGTCCTCACCTTTGTGTAAGGCATCCGGCCTCCAGAACCATGAGGAAATGAACTTCCGTTGTTTTAAGACATCATATTTGAAATGAGTTGCTGTGGAAGCCCCAGAAAACGAATGCACCTGGCAAGGTGACTTGCAGGTGCTTAGGGCATGGTGCATGACGCCCTCCAGCTCTTACGCACAGGGATCCCCATCCACACAGCCACTGGCTTGCTCTGGACTTGCTCACCCTGGGATCTGAACCGGGAAGGGGCTGATGGAGGTGGCCCTGACCAAAGAGAGGGGGGCTCTTTTCGGAGGAAATTTCTGCCCTGATAAACAAATTCTGCCACAGTCTCTGTTTTATTGTAGGCGTCAGAGGCAGAACCTCAGACAAATGTCCCTTTATAAGGGCATGCGTACTGGGATAGCTAAGCTGACCCTATGCCTGACCCAGAGCTGCTCTAGTTGGTTGCATACCCGAGAGCCCCTAGGGTGCACTAACCGTTCATCCCCATTGTCTGTGGTGCCCATGTAGGCTGAGCAGCAGGCAAATGGCTGCCAGAGTTCTCCAAGCCTGTAGTGCTTGGTCTGGGTCAAGAATAGTGTGCTTTCCTGTCCTCCTGGCCCTTCTCACTTCCCCGATCCAGACCACAGCAGTTCCTCAGAGGAGCTGCTCTTGAGGCTGTGCTAATCACCTATACAGCTTGGACCCACCGATGTCTTCCTCCCCACAGTGAGAGGGTCAGTGACACTCTGCAGCTGAGCTGTTTGCTTTGTTGGGGTGTGGACAGCAGTGACAGTGACAGCTAAGAGTTGGAAATGACATCAAAATTTAAAAGGAAAATGCAATCAGGTAAGACATCCGGTGTGCCAGGAGCCAACTTCATCAAGATATTTCACTCCTCTCTGGGATGGACTGGAATCCACTCTCAGTGGTCGCAAATGACCCAATCAGCATGAATGAGTGTTAACTCTCTCCTGCAAAAACAACAGTGTGTGGGGTCTCTCTGTCTTCCTGAGGGTAATGGTGTGAGATCAGAGTCCTTCAGTTGAGCCAAGGGCCCTCATCCCGGATGCCCAAGGCCCCCCTGGGACTCTGATAGGGAGCCCACAAAAAGTTACCGAGGTGTCGAGAAAGGGAGTCTGGAGGAGCTGCGCACCACCTTGCAGGTAGAGCTGGTCACAGGGCCTTTTTCAGGCCCAGCGTGCCTTGTTAGTCAAGTAAGCCCCACCCTAAGCTGTGCTGCCTTAGAGATGTGGCTGACCACTTGGGACTGGCCACCCCTCCTGAGAAAGTAGGGTTGTAGTTGTAAGGTGCTGGTAGCGTCAGCAAGCATTTCCTGCCCTCTTAAAGTGGAAGGAGGTCTACACCTTGGCGTGAGTGTGGACAGTTCCACCCAGTGTGAAGGTGACATGTGCAGGGGGGTTTCACCCCCTCCCTGTGGTGGTAAGGAAGGGCAGGGGCCGCCCCCACCTCATGGCTCTTAGCACTCTCTGCATTCTGACACTCTGAGACCCTGGGAACAGCAGAGCCCCCAAAAGGAAGTAACCTCGTCCCCAAATCACTGTCAAAGACATTCTTGGTCTTTACACACGTGAAGCTCAGCTTGAGTAATTTAACAATTAGAAGGCTTTCATGGCAGAAGCTAATAAGTCAGACACATGCCTTTCCTGAAACTAGAAATGTCTGCATGTGCTTGGAGCCAACTTGAATATTCTTGCAGAAATGGTTCATCGTCTGTTAAAGAGCAATTCTCAGTGCATTGATCTCACTAGCCATCCACCCTGCACCGGAAGAAGCTGGCAGTGACCAGGGAGCAGGGAGAGCCTCACTGCAGTAAGTGTTCAAAGTCCTAAAGTTGAGCAAACCACACAGGTACAGAGGAGAGAGGTAAGCACAGCACGAGGGATGCTGGCCCAGATGGAGCTGAACACAGTTCTCCTTGTGGCTGCTCCTGCTCAGAAACATGTCACTGCCTTCACTGCAAACCATGAAGGCTGCAGTTCTAAGCTCTTGAATTTGCAAGAGGAATTCTGGCAATCACGGGATAAACCAGGCGTGCCAGACTCAGTGTGGCCTATGACCTCTCGCTACTTAACCTGTGAACCAGAATAAACCTCTTCACCTGGAACTTCCGCACAGGAGCGTGATTAACAAAATCACAAAGCAAGTGAAAACGGTGGTGTATGTTTCTGTACAGACTTAATTATTTAAATGCTTATTTTTTTCTAATTAAGCTGTAAAAAATGAACATACTCTATTTTTAAAACTGGAAACGATTTAGAAGCACATAGCATCTACCTCCTCCCCTCTGTTCTCGCAGAGGAAACTTGTCGTAACAGTTTGGCGTCAGCAATGAGTGTGGGTGACAGTGGGGAGGAGTCTTCCACTGCACATCCTTTAACACTTAATTCTGTCTGGTGGCTTTGTCCTCAGCATCCTGACTTGCAGAGCGAGCTCTGATGGTAAACTGATCTCCGGTCCCAACTGCTCCATGTGCAGGCACACACGCTTTGTTTGTGACTGGGACATTAGGCTGTCTCTAGGGTGAGGCCTCAGGGGGCTGCTAGTGATCCTTCCCCACGCATGTCCATGCAGCTGGTGACAGGTTTGCTACAGTGTTTCTGGGAATAAATGGGTTAATACAAGGCGTGGCTCCCAATTTTACCCAGCAGTCCTGGACAAGAGGCTACATCCCAGAAACACTGTCAGCAACTCTGTCGTTGGGTCTAGATCCCACCAGACCTGGGATGGACCAGCTGTGTCCCCACTCTCTCCCCAAACTCTGGCACTTGTGCATCTTTTCTGGCATCTGGATCCGTTCTTTCTTCACTGCCAGGGAGGACCGATGGGCTCTCTGTGCACCATGGGTTTAGACATCAGAACAACTGGCCACGTAGGTCATTACAGGCCTCAGAAAATGATGCATAAGGACATTCCAAAGAATGTAGCTTAAAATGGGAAACTCAGAAGGAAAAAGTTCTGAATGCCCAACAGTGAGTCTGAGTAAATTGTACTTTATCTGTTTGCAGCCATTAAAACCACGTCCATAGAGAGTTGTGGAGAACATGGAGAATGTGTGTGTTCAAAGACCAAGGGATGCAAACAACCCTACATTTTCAGCGATGGGTTAGACAGAACTCTAGTGGCCTCAAACTCTGAGACTCTTCAGGCGCTCCTGAAATCCCGGGGCAGTCCCAGCATGGTGCTGCATGACCACGCACTCCTGCAGGAGAGAGAACAGTGTCTCTTGCCCAATCCAAGCCACTTCTGCTTCCCCATGGCTGTTTCCGTCCTGCTGAGGGTGCAGTGTTTGTGGGCGGGATCCAGATAGGCGATGCAGGTTAGGGTCATGAAGTTTGTGAGCAGTAGGGATGTTTGTGGGGGTTACTGTCACTTTCCAGTAAGGCATCCCAGCCATGCCAGGGTGGGCGTGGCCTGCAGGGATCCCTCACCCAGTGTCATGATGCAGGGTCCCAGGTTCTGTTGTGACCAGGATGACCCTGCAGCCCTTGGCATTGCAGGAGCAGGTAGGGGGCACTGGGTCATGCGGGGATCAGGGGAAAGTGTGAAGGGTCTGAATCTGGTGGTGAGAAACTCACCCCATCACTGGGTGTGTCACACTGTAAGGGGAAGAGGTGTTTCTCAACACTGAGAGTCTATGTGAAGGAAGGGGGTCTGCAACTCCCCCCCATGCATGCCAGACACAGGCGTGGGAAGCAGTCATGCCCTCCAAGGTCTGTGAGGTGCCTAACCCTAACCATTGTCTATTTCATTTTAGTTGCTTGTAGACACACAAAGGATTATTAGAGTGGTAACAACTTATAGGGTGTCTGGTTCCTGGTTATTGCAATATATTTATTTCAATTTTTGGGTTGGGTCTTACTATGTAACCCAGCCTGTCCTCAGACTCTCCATCCTCCTGTATCCACCTCCATGGCCAATCCATGTGGTGAATGGAGGGGATAAAGGAGGGTGAGTATGGTCAATGTACAGAACACACACACACACACACACACACACACACACACACGAGGAAATCTGTGCAATTCTTTTTGGCCAATGCAACAACGTTTGAGGACCCTTTTTTTCTGTTCTTCTTTTTCCCTTCCTTCCTCCTCCTCTCCTCCCCTTTCCTCCCCTCCCCTTCCCTCCCACTCCCTTCCCTTTCCTATCTATAAACTTAGCCCTCTTGGGTGTCATTTCAGGAGCACTTATTCTGGACAAATGGAGTTCATGGTTCCCCTGAGTGGCCATCCTCATTCAGGCTCCTGTTCCTACGTTGGTGAGCCTCGTCTCATCTTGTAGTCTGGTAACACCACTGGCCACATTTGAGTTATCTCCTGTCAAAATACAACCCCACACATAGAAGGGAGCAGAACTCCTGTGCCCCAGGCAGCGATCTTCAGCAATGACACTACAAACCTGCCCATGTACAAGGCAGCGTTGTTAGGGCAGGTTTTGAGGATATGAGCCAGAAATAACTTTGATCCATGATGCTACAGTAAAACCTTAACTATATTTCCATTCTTCCAGAGAAAATGTTGCAAAGTTGTTTTTGTTTGAAGAAGCGTTTGATGAGAACAAATACCAAAAACGTAGGAGCCAAAGGTAACGTGGAAATATGGCAGGGTGTTCTTATGCTAGTTTTTTTGGGCTTTGTGATAGTTAAGGGTTTTTTTTTTTTGTTTGCTTGTTTTTTAAATATTTGGAATATGTGGTGATTTCTTGCCCCATTTTCCATGAAGGTTCCCACTTGTATCTCATTTTGTTTCTGAAACTTCAGATTGTTTTTTGAGAAGAAGGCTCCTGCCTGTTAGGACTGTGGGCAGCCTGCCTGGCCATCTGTGTAGGTAACTTCTATTCCAGTCCATCTTGTCTGGGTGAGCCCTGCATGTTGGTTGGTAAAGACGGGAATCTAGTGAAACACTCAGGGTTACCCCTGCTGTCCCCTGCTGCTGGCTTGGGAATAATTGTGTTTTTGCTTCATTTTGTAATTTGTTTCTTTACAAAGTTCCTGTAGTTTGTGTCAGAAAAAAAAAAAAAAGGAGGGCAGAGGAGGAAAGGAAACCCTTAGCCCATACATCAGGAGAGGGACAGAGCAGATCACTGGCTGAGACCTGAGATGAAAATTACGATTTCTGATATACAGGGACCACTCAGGAAAGACAGTGTGCAGAATGGGCCATCAGGCAGAACAGGGTTCTTCCAGCCTGGCTGTGCCTTTCACCGGCAGCACCGCCCTGTCTTTCTGCTTCCTTGGGGCTTCCCCTCCTCTTTTGAGGTCTTCATCCCCATCCCTCATCCTGCCTCTCATATTAGGGTAGCTCAGGTGCCCTTTCTAAGTTCCTAATTATCTAGAAGGTTCTTCCTCTTCTCTTTGTACAACTGGGATCAGCAAAAATAAAATGCAAGCTTATATGAAGAGGTGACTGGCAGACAGCTTTTCATAATAGCACAGACAATTGAGTTTTTTGTTTCTAGATTGTTTATTAGTTCAAACAAGTTGCTTGATAGTGGCATCTCCATTTGGGAAGCAGAAAAGCAGAGACACTGGGTAGTGTCCCCAGGTATGAGAAGGTGAGGTCTTGACTCCCTGCTCTTTCTGCCTTACTGCCAAACTACACAGTGAATGCTCACTCCAGGCATGTCACAGCAGTGACAGTGGAGCTGGACCTCCAGTGTTCTAAGACCAGGATGGTAAAGGAGACTCTGCACCTGGAGGGCTTGGTTGTGTGCATGGCATGAGTGTGAAGTTGGCCCAAATGGGAGAGGCTAGACATGACTCAGGCCTGGTTCCTGGCTGTGACCAGTGCCCTCTGACCCTAGTGCTTCATCTTTCTATGGAAGAAGCCTGCAAGCCCTCCATCTACCCTCTTCGTGTGTGCAACCATGGGTCTGCCTGGTCTCTGGCTCAAGGAGGGACAATGTTCACACACTTTGAGACACGGTGGCTTCAGATGGTGCATCACCTACTAAGAATCCCCAGTCCAGGGGCAGAAGTCAGATCTCCATCTGCATTTGACAGATGTTGAACATTTTATCAAGATCCATTCATTTCCTTTCTTTTTGTTTTTGTCCCCTGCAATGTGAATGCCATATGTATTGGGGTCTCAGGGGGAGGCTGATGGGAACAGGGACTTCAGCAGGAGGTCAGGGTGGCTGGTGGAGCCAGCACTTCTTTCACTCACCCAATTCTGTGCACCCCAAGTGCCAGCCCAACACAGGCTCTGCAATGAGCTTCCCACATCCCAGTGACAGGGTTCTTCGAGGAGCCCACAGCCAGTTGAAGCAAAGGAACCATGGCTGCACTTGCCCTTCACTGTGCTGAGCAAGGGGTGACAGAAGTATCTGTGCTAGAATGGACTTGGCCCCAAGTGCAGGAGACTTAGCAGGAGCACACTGCGTGGCTCTACCAGAAGATAAAGAAAACATGTTGGGAAGGGGTAGGACATCCCAGCGGGGTCAACTAAGGATGGGCTGTGTGCCCAGACTACAGCTCCCAATGTGGGGGACTCCTGACATCTGAGGCAGAGGAGTCCCTACCCGGTCCCTGGTCTTTTCTGTAGAAAGCTTTGGAGAGGGTACTGGGGAGGTGCACAGGAGGTGAACTCCTGTGGCCAGGTTTAGAAAGGATTCCAGACACTAATCGTCCTTGGGAAACTCGATTTCCTCCCTTTCTGTTTGATTTCATAAGCTACCTCCTAGACCCTCAGGCAGAGGGGTTCAGTATACTTGGCTTACCCATCCATGCATCTGGTTTCCGGCCTGGGATGTGCCCTGCATAAGGGAGGCAGCCACCCCCAGCATGTAAGGGAAGTAAAGGCTGACCTTTAGGCTTCAGGTACTCAGTTCTGGTTCTAGGCCTGCTTGCTCTTGTGTGATGCTCCATTTATTATCAAAATATGATATGTAACAATATCTTCCTGCTCCCATGTCACCTCTCTTTCTCGTGCCTTTAAGAGCAAGTCACGAGTTTGCTCTCCCCTGACGCATGCCTGTGCTCTGGCCAGCAGCGGCATTTGGATGCCAAGGGATCTTAGTCCAAGCCCTCGGTAAATGGCACATTGAAACCTTCGCTGGATTTTGTCACATGTGTACATCATTACTCAAATGTCACCATCAACCTCCATGGCTCTTTGATGTTAAAATAGCATGTATGTACATGCACAAAAGAGTCTAATCTCTGTAGAAATGTGTGCATACATGTCCAGGAATGGACTCAGAGACTTTCAGGTGGTAGCATGTGACTAGAAAAGCATTTCAATGAAGAAAACACAGCACCCACCTGATGAAATACAAGGTCCAGGTGTCATGAAGAAAATGAAGGAAACCACAAGGCATCATTGCCTGCTGGTGAGTGAGGAAGCCCTTTCCCAGTACAGCAGAAAGTCAAGCCTTCCTAAAGACAGGGATGGAAACCACCTGAAAATAAAGAGACCTGAAAACAAGCAAAGCCAAGGAAAAGAGGCTGGTGCAAGTCCTGTCTTAGCAAAAGGTCCTAAAGCTGAAAGGTGAACAAATGCAGAATCTGAAAGGAAGCTGGCAGGGGGCATGGAATACCAAGCTCATGGAAGAGCCTATGCATGTCCTTCTAACTCTTGGGAACTCTCACTGGACAGTCGGTGAGGTCCATGGGGACAGGAATTGTACCTGTGTGTCTCCTTCCCTAACTCTCCCAGACCAAGAACCATGCCTGACACACAGCAGACACTCAACAAATATTTGTGAAAGGAGGAAAGAAAAAGGCAGTGAATTCTTACTGAGAGATGCATGATCATCTCTTAGATTGACACAGGTCAAAGTTCAATGCGTTGCTGTGTGGCCTGGGTAGGAGGCCAGGCAGACCTCTCAGGTGAGCGTGTGGTCAGGAATTAGGAATGAGAGACATTGTGAGACATCTCCCTCCCAGTTTGTCAAAGGAAGGGTAATCAGAGACCTGTGTGTCTGGACCCCACCATTCTCCTTCACAGATGCTCACAGGAGCTCCCTGGGGTGGGAGATGAGGTGTGCACAGGACTGCTCTTTGCAAGAAGGTCTCTTAAGTTCTGGAAACAATGCTCCTGTCTATTCATGTGTGGTCACATGCTGACCCTCCACACAGGGGATAATGGAAACCACGAAGGAGGGTTCTGTGGCCTATGTTTACCTGGATTTCAGAGATGTGAGATTTTGTAAAAATATGCAAATCAAGTGTATATTACCGTGCATTTGTGTACAGAAAAAACATTTGCTGTAAATCCATAAAACATTAAGGAAAGCCACACATAGATTAAAACATTCATGGCCTCCTATAAGAGTCCTGTGGGTGGATTTGGGAGTGGAGGGGACATTTCATGCTATCTCCATCTCTACATTTGGAGTTTAAATCATGTGAATAGAAAAATATATCTGTTAAAATTTAAATTGATGTTTTAAAAGTATACAGAGTCTTGGCCCAAGTACAAAGTGATTTACACATGTGAAAAAGAAAATCCAAAGTCAAAACTGTTTAAGCATTTGTTTAAACATCTTTGGATCTTTGCAACTTTCTATAATGGCTGTCCTGAGTTAATGGTAATCGTGTGTCCCTGGTTGAAGGTAGCAATTGCTTTGTTTCTGCTACCCTGATTAGGCATTGGGGGGCTGCCTAAAACTTACATTGTTTGTGTGGATTCTTGCCTTTTGCCCAGACTGTCACTTCTCTCACTGCTCTGCCTGTCTATTTCCAGTGTACATTAGGTAATGGTACAGGCAAGAGGGATCTTTGATCTCCTGGTGAGAACTCCGAAGCCCGTTTTCTAGGTGTTCTGCATGGAGACTAGCAGAACATTTTCATTTTTATTGTGTTCTATTGTGTTAGGCAGTACTTTAACTCCTACTATTTCAGCTCATAAACCTTGCCATCAATGAAACTAATTGCATCAGAAACAGCTAGGGAACTTCACAGGCATTTGAAACACATAAATAACACCACCAATTAGCCGCCAAGGCACTGGAGCTCTCCATCTTCTTGTCAAAAGCTGGTGAGCCAGTTGCTCTAATTGTACCCAAAGCAGGGAATAGTGAAGTCCCTTCCACCCTTGCTTGGGAAGTGTGCTGGGGACAGGGAACAGAGTGGCTGCCTTTGGGAGGCAAAGGGCATCTTAGGATGGAGGGCATGCATTCCATTCACTTCCCAGAAGCCTTCTTTTCATGAGGCACCAGGCTAAAGAGGTGAATTAGGGAGTGGGAAGACACTCACACTGCTCCCCAATGTGTTCTTTCTCCCCTCTCACCAGTTAACACCAAGTCCCCAAAGCAGTGTTTGTGAATCAGGACCTCATGGGTGACAACTGCACCAGCCTAGTGTGATAGCTCCATAGAAGACAGCAGTCCCATCCCTGCATCTAGGGTGGAGTTGTGGCTGAGGACAGTAGAGGAGGCACCAGGAACCCTGGGAGATCCCATCACCCAGAAAGAGCAGGTGTTTTTCACCTTGGGTTTTCCACCATGGAGTCACAAGGGATGAAGTATGGCAGTGACCGTGATGTCCTTGCAGATCTTTGCCCTGTGAGCACAGGACTCAAGAGCTGTCCTGAGCAAAGCCATCAGTTTGGATATCAGGAGTGGGGTACCAGACAGAATGCTCCCTGTTGGGGCCCACAGACACCCACCCTCAAGTCTAGGACAATGGAGGGAGACCTCATGGCAGGGCTTTGGATTTGCTGGGACCTCAGGGGACATAAGTATCTATATAGATATGACAGGACACACAAATGTGCACAGGTGTAAAATTTCCTAAAACAGTGCTCTCTCATCATTACTTAGTGGTGTGCTTGTGCCCTTCTCGAATTCCTTGGGGGGCACCAAAAAGTCTCTGAATAGACCTGGTTAGGACAGGGTGTGTTTTCCTAGCTGTAGTAATATGAGGTCCACTGCTACTTGTTGCCCGGTTTCCTGCAACCATCCTTGTTTCTTGGAGAGACCTGCTTTGGTGTCTAGCAATCCTTCCTGCCTATTCACATCTTAGAATGCCAGTTCCCACTGTGGTCTCCATAGACCAGCTGCAACCCAGTTTTCCCTTGAGATTGGCACACCGGGAGCCTGCCCTTGGTAGTGGAATCCTTAGATGACTGGGGGTGGGGGGAAGGCTTTGCTCCGGGATGGAAAAGCCCACTCCAGCTGCTCTGCTCTTGCTAAGCACTGCCTCAGTTCCTTGTTTATTTTTTGGTTTATTGTTTCTCTCTTGCCAATTGCTCTGCCTGTGGGAAGAGCAGATGATAAGCCTGTTTGCCTTGGTTCACTCTTTTATGTGCACATTCAGTCAGCCATACAGCATTTATGAAGCAACTATTTTGTGTCGATCACAAAGTTGATTTCAAATAAATTTAAAGATTAAGAGACATAACTTCTCTTTCCACAGAGCTCACAGATAGGAAATGGAGCATTTAAGTGTGATGTGCTAGAATGAAGGCATGTATAAGGTATCTAAAATCACAGAGGGCAGTGCAGGCTTTGCTTGGCGAGGCAGGCTGGGGGCTGGGTTTGCAGGGGATGGGGTATTTGGTACCCATGATGAGAAGAGGAGAAAGACTTCTCAGGCAGAAGGGGAAGCAGATTTCAAGAATTAGAAGTTTCTCTCTGCGCAAAGACAGAGACGGCGCCAAGTTTTGAGGTAACTACATGCAAAACTGTAGGCCAGCCCAAGGAAGGTGCTCAAGTTCCAACTGTGTGGAAGGATTAAGGACAAAAAAATGCTGGAGATGAGGTCCCTGTCTTCCAAGAAAGGAAGACACAGGAGCCAATAATTTTAGTATGATCTCTTCAGAGATGAGAAACACAGAGCGGATGGCAGAGCAGAGTTCTGCCTTCAAAGCGGGAGTCCAGCAAGCCAGGAAGGATGAGTCCCCAGGTCAGCTTGGGTCAGTTGGAAAGAGAGGGGAGTGTTTCTAGAAAAGTGGGAACATAGAATTGCTGCATGTGGGGTGCATGCTTGCTAAGAGGTGGGGCAGAGCAGTGGAGAATTCCTGGAGAACAAGATACCCTTGAGGGAGAAATGGAAAAAGCTTCTGTACTGCAGAGGATGAGACAAACCAGTGAAGGGTAAGGCAGGGTCCAAGGTCAGGATTGCTAACAGAAGTTCTGGCTTGTGGGCCACAAATTCTGATTTTAGTTGGCAATAAGCTGGCTTCTTCGGGAGAAAAGGGGAAAGGCAAATCCCAGAAAGGAACCTTTGTGTGTGTGTTTCCCAAACAAAGGGTCTCTTTTTACCAGACGCTTCACAGTAAGTGTAGGATTGATTGTTTTAAAATTTTAATACCCTTAAAAGGAAAAGGCATTTTAAAATGTAAGTTCCCTGGAAAATGTCTACTGTACTCTAAGGCAGAGCAAGCCCTTATTGTGGCCAGTGGCAAAGAGAACATAGTTGTTTTGGGCCTCTTCCTCCCCATCGTTTGAAAAATGAGCCTGTCCTTGTCATAAAGATGCATTCTGTGTGTACTTGAGCTGGGCTGGCTTCTTGATGCCTTGGCAGAGGAATCATTCTTTCAAATGATGGGTGGTTTGCTTTGAAGCCAGCCCAAATCGGATTGTGCAGGCTGACATTACAAATCAATGCTGTGCACAGTACATCCTTTAGCACAGACCGGCAGTCCCAAGCCTGTGTTCGTTAAAGGTTATGTTTGCCTTAAACTAATTAAAGCCATTTGTATCAAATGACTAGAATAACTTTCCTTTTGAAAATAGAGAAAATAACCAAAAGAAGTTGGTTAAAAAAGAAAGTCTGAGTTAATTTCATCAACTGAGCAGAGAACTGCACTATTAATTTTATTACATCTAAACGTGAAAATAAATCAGTTAGGTGAGGATTGCATTTTCATGTAGATTAGTCTGTGAAAGTCAGCACTGACTCCATCCCAGCTGTCTGGAGAGCGTGCCGTGCACACCCTGAGGTTTTGTGCGTGGAAATCAAAGGCAGCCCAGCTGAACATGCCAGTTCCTGGAGCTCCCCTGAAGTCGCCTGTTGTTTCAGTCCTGTAGAGAATCCCCACAGTGAAAGTACTCTTTTGTGCATTGGGCACACTCCCTCCCCGTAAGTACCTGCTCATTTAAAACATGCGCATGGCCGCATTAGGAAGAATTCATCAGGACTCATGATTTATGTCTAAGAGAGTGTTACTTACACACACAAAGGACACACGAAGACACTGGCCCCTGGTGGTGAGCTGGCTTGGATGCATTTTGCCCCAGTAATTGCTAGGATCCCATCATCTGAGCCCCCATCTCAGGCAGGTGTTGACGCAGGACTGCAAACCAGCATCTGGAGCCACAGCCCGAATCTTTCACGCTGATGGAGAAACTGAAACTCAAGAAGGCAAGTAACTGTCCCCACACTTCAAGGCTAGCGAGTGCTGAGGTGGGTATTGACTCCCGGCCTCTCTGATCCCAAGCTGCAGCCCAGAATCCTCCCTGAAGCTGACGGCTGATGCCCTGATCCCTGATCCCTGATCTCCCAGACCAGGTGGGGGCCAGGCCACTGGCCACTGTCAGCTGAGCGTGGCTGCAGCTCTCTCTTTCTGGCCTCAGTGGTCCTCTTGCTCCAGGTCCAGGGAGAGACGTGAAAGGGTCATGTCACCTCGGGACCAGGGCAGCAGAGCTTCCCAGACTCTAGGGCCACTTGCTCATGTCCAGTGGGCAGTGCAGGGGGCAGGAGCGGGTAGGTGGTGCTGTGCCTGTCCTGACCTGAGTCCCAAAGTTTCCCAGTCATGGAGTGGTGCACCAGGCTGGTGCACCTCCTGAATACAGCATAGAACCCCAACACCCAGAAACCCCTCCCTTCTAGGAAAGGACAGCTAAAAACCAGGATTTGCTCAGTGATCACAATAACCCTGTTCCAGAAACATGAGTTTCACAAATCTTCTTTTTATGCTACAATTGCTTTTAACATTGAATCCTATTTTTAAAAAGTGTTCCTATTTGATAAAATTTAATGATGTAATTTAGAAAATGAATATTCTTAATCATGCATTTCTCTTCTATAGTTAACCGAAGGCTACACAAAAAGGTACTTTGAAGATAATTTTAAAATATGCAGTTATGAATACTCATGCTAGGATAACTGAATAGTTAAGCAGAGTGGCCACACTTTATTCTAGCATTGTCAATTCACACATGAGAGAGGCCCTGGCCCCTCTTGAAGTCCCCTTTCTTCTACGAAATAGAGCTTTAAAAACTCTCCAATGTGAAAATAAAATTTAATTGTTCATTTCCTTATATTTGTAAAGCACTACAGAAGATGCTATGTGAAATATATTCTGAGCCCTAACACTAAGCACTGTATTAACAACTTAGTAAGTCATTGTCTGCTCATAGTTTTAGCTCTTGGTCTCTCTGGTGATGGGTAAGATTTGGGGCCGCTCACTTGGAGCTGGGCTCTGGTCCTCTCTTGCCCTCTTCTGTCACCTGACCCTGTGTCATGTCACAGCTACCTCAGCTCTGGGACACTGCACCCATAAAGCCTTGCCTCTGTATCACTGTATGTAGAGACAGAAGCATATCTATTCTGCCCTTTCTGATCTCTTCCCCATCCTTGGGTCTCCGTGTAATTGTCCTGTCCCCCGCATCTCAGGTTATGTCATCTTTAGAGTTGGTTGGTCACTAGGCACCCACAAGACCAGCAAGACTGTGATTTTCATTGCTGTCTGTCCCCCTGGCTCATTCCAAGTTCAGAGCAGGCCCATGCTTCTCACTGACAAAGGAGGACAGTTGTGTGCCACGACCTGAGGCAAGCTGCTGTCACCGACACAGAAGGGAGAATGCTGACCTGTCTGTGGTCCTTTCTGTGGGTCAGTCCAGAAGCAGCTGCTGGAGTTGCGGGTATAGGGTCTCCACCTCACAGAAGGACCCCAGTAGCAGTGTGGCAAGACTACAGTGTGCAGCCATCCTGGCACTGTGGAGTGTGGTTTCAGGTTCTGGTCCTCTGCTGTGGAATGGCAAATTTTCACTAACCTTGAAACCCAAGTCACAAGATGAGAAGAAATGACTGGAGCAGCTTCTGCCCTCCATGGAGGTCATGCTGGGGGAGGGGTCTTGCCTGCACTTCCGGGGTCATATGCCAGGCTGGCTCTGTTCTTGGCTGCTGACCAGGCTGGAGAAGGTGGTGCCCAGTGGCCTCCAAGGGATGGTGGGCTTTGCCCCTTAGACAATCTTCAGCCACTCCTCATTCCTCTGGTAGGACATTCTGGGACCAGAAGGAAGTTTTAAAATCCAATTAAAGTGATGTATGTTTTGATGCTTCTATTTTTATAGTTCAAGCCAAGAGACCCCACAGTTTTGTCTCTTACTGTGTCCTAGGTGTCCAAATGGCCACCTTCTAGAGGTGGCTTTGTGCCCAGAGGCCCAGGTGGGGCCACCAGCCTACCATGCAGTGTACCATTCTGGCTCATGCTGCAAGCTCTCGCTCCCCTCATTGTGTACATTTGCTTCTCTCCCCACGTGGAGGAAAGGAGCAGGGGTCCCCAGAGCATGACCCCAGTCAGTCTCTCTGCTGTCAACAGAGGCAGTGAGGCAAGATGTCACCATCATGAGCCAGAACCTCGGATGACAACAGCCAAGCGTGTTGCTCTAATGAACACATAAGAGTTATCTGATCTGTGAATCCAGAGAGGTGGTTAACTTGGCTCTACTGGAATTGCTTGGTTTTCTCATTACACAATTAATTTGTGGCTTTCTGGAGTGTATGGTGACATCCCATCTGTTGATTCTGTTATTTCACTTTATGAAAGAGAAATGTCACTGGTGACTAGTCAGCCCCTGGAATGGGGACTTCCAGAGCAAGTCCTGAGGATCCTGGAGGGCTCCAGAGTGGGGGCAGGTGTCAGTCCAGAGCCATGTGCTGCTTGGGACCACAAGTGTGATCAAGGGTCACTCAGGGGTTGGGGAGACCGCAGATTGGGGTCTGTGGAGACTCAGGTCTCTTCCCCTGGCCAGAGTCACATTCAGGAGACCTCCCTCCTCCAGGAAGTCCCCAGAGCATACACGGTGCCATCTGCTGATCTTTCCAGCTGTCTGAAGACCACGGGGACTTCAGGCTGAGATGCTTATGATCCCATTTCTCAAAGCTCAGCTGAAAGTAACAAGAGACATTCAAATACAAAGCCATGGTTGCCTTTTCCTAAGCTACGTCAAGGGCGCCAGGCTGTCAGCTGACTTCTTTCCTACATTAGCCCAGGAAAATCCTCATTAAGCTGCTGTCATTTTGTTTTAAACACACAATCTTATTCAAAATGAAACATGTGACCTGCAGGGCAGGGTTGAGACACTGCCCCCTGGAGACCACAACCTCACAGCAATTTCCAGAATCCCCTGTCTAAGGCTGTGTGGCACCACGTGGGCAATGTGGTGTGGAGCCCACTGTTCGGATTCCATGTCACCTCCCTGGGAACAAAAGGAAGGGAAGAGGCTCAATAACTGTTCAAGAATGTAGAGGCCACTCAGATGAAAGGGGCCACTCAGTGCCAGGGGCCATTGCTAAGGGTAAAAACTAAGTGGGAACAGATCTTAAAATGCAGCAGGTTGGAGAGGCCACGGGGTGGAGAGGCCTGCTGCTCTGGGCTAGACCTGGAAGTGAGCAGCAAGCAGGGGAGGCTGCACACAGCCTCTTTCATGAGGCTAAAATCATCATTCTATCTGCCTCTGTGTGTGTGTGATGTGTGTGCACGTGGGTCTCCTTGTGTGTGCACATGAAACGTGCCCATTTGTGCGTATGTGTGTGCCTGTGTGTCTGTGTACCCATCTATGTGTGTGCACACAAGTCTGTGTCTGCATGTCTGTACCTGCTGGTGCAGTGTGCCTGTGTCTCTGCGTATGCACACCTGACTGTGTGTGTATGTGCACCCTCAGGCTGTCAGATCTTGGGCACTCAGCCCTCTGGCGTCAGCTCACATTTCAGGGTATACTGTGAGGAGCCCACTGTCCCTTTCATGACAGACTGTTTGGAGAAGTACTGAGTACCAGGTGTACCGGCTCTAGCACCTGCGGGGTGTGGTGGGCGGCTGGGCCTTGTCCTTCTTTCAGTAGTGGTAATTCTGCAATGCCTTGAGCAAGGGGCATGGCTTAAATAATAGCCTGATACCAGGAGGGTTTAGGCTCTTTGGGAAAAGGTGAGTGCTGCACTTTGCCTCCCACCAGAGTCAGAGGAAAATGCCTTGAAGGATTGCCTCAGCTTTATATGAATCTCTTCCCCTCTTCCTGCCCCCTTCCTCTCTCCATCTCTCTCTCTTTGTCCCTATCTGCTTGTCTCTCTCCCCACTGCTCCAGCCCAACTCCATTTATCTGTCTTCTTCCCTGGTCCAAGCTTGTGATCAGGTCCTACATGGCTACCCTGTACCTGACACCAGAATGCTCACAGGATGTTTAATTTCCCATAGAAATTGTCTGATTTAGTGAGTCTTTCCCTCTAACATCTCTACTTTGGGATGAAGAATACAGCTTGGGTTGAAAGGTTTGAAATTGCAAAGTAATTACCAGGAGCTCATTCATTCACTACTGAATGCATGTTCATGGAGGCCAGAGAGGGGGCTGGGACCAAGATCTCTGGGACCCACTTCCTCTGGGCACAGCAGGACACAGCCTGCACCCTGCACTTGGGGTGGGTGGCAGCAGGCTATGTGACTTGGGTGCAGCCCTCTGGGAGGGATACAGCAATGGACAGTCCTTGTCGTGGATTCTGACATGCAGTGGGAGCCTTAGCACACCCGTGTTCTTCTCATGCTGTCCTGTGGGAGCTGTGCTGTGCTCTCCTTCCTGCAGCCAGCACTGAGTGCAGTATTCCTGCTTCTGTAGCCTGAAGTGATCCCACCTCTTCTATGGCCGGCCTGCTTCAGAGGCCAAACTGCTGAGGGTTCTGGAACACTGCAGTGTAATGACCTGTCACCTCAGTGCTTCTGTCCAGCACTAACCTAGGGTCCTCATAACGTCAAAAGGGTCAGCAGAGGAACTGGCTAAGTCAAATGAGTGTATTACAGGGGTGGCACCACCCTTCAGGGCTGGGTAACCATACAGTGCTCACCTATTGAGTGCCCCACCGCCTGCCCTCCTGTCAGAATGTTTTACTGGCTCAGGGGAATCCAGGAAGAGAAAAGTAGGTGGAAAATTAATTTTCTCTTCTGCTTGTCAACTCTGAAATCATGACCTGTGAAAATTTAAGAGGACTCAGAAGTGATTTGCGTTTCAATGAAAATGATTGCCAACTGTGGTGGAGTCCATGGAGGACCCTGGGTTTCGCCTGCCAGCTGCTCTGAGGAGCAGGAGGCCAGGGAGGCCACAAGACCCTTCCACAGCTGCTGGCCAGGAGCTCTGACCTCACCTCTTCAGGGCCTGCCATAGAGCCTCGGCCGGCCCCTTCACATAAGCAGTGGTTATCGTATTGCCTTTGCTCCCCAGGAGAGGCTGTCTGTGGGCACTGCCAGGTGTGGCTGCTGCTGTGATCCCAGTTCTATGTCTGAGTGGTGTTGGGACTGTGTGTTCTGCAGTTGGGTTCTTAGTCAGAAGGTCAGCGACTTGTCCAGCCCTTGGAGCTGTGCATCAGAGGGATTGGTCTGGCCCCTACAGATGTCAGGCTTCATGTCTGCACTACAGATGTCTGGTTCCTTTGTCTTGGCTGCATGTTCTGAGACTTTGCTGCATGGCCCCTGGGAGAGGAGGGAGACAGAGAACTCCAGGCTCCATAGAATCCCTAAGGCATGGCCACCCTCCCCTATCCTGTAGCCAAAGTGCTACACTGTGAGAAGTTTCTCTGGGAATTCATTTCTGCCCTCCCTTTCCTTCCAAATCCTGAATTGCTGTGTGGGAAGCCAAGGACAGCTGCTCTGTTGACCCATCCTACAAAGTTCTCACTGAAGGGCTTTGCCTCTGTGACATTATCCTGAGGACAGGACTCAGTGGGGTCTGAGCTATGATCTCTGCCTCCAGGTCTAGGAATGGGGGAGGGGAGGCTGACAGAAGAAAGGGATTTTAGGAGGGTCCCCATCCACCCTCCTGCTTCATGGATTCCTTCTGCCAGCTGCAGCCAGCTTCCCCTCCCCACCCCCCCACCCCCCATTGCAGTAGCTCTAGGCTCCTGGGCATCTCCTGTCTTTATCCTCAAAATCTGTGTCTTCCAGCTCCCGCCACTGCCGGGGAGGCAACTTCTACAGTTTTCAGCTCAGGTAGCGTTAGGACTGGACTAGCATGTGCCCTCCCCAGGAGGCAGTTCCTTTGATGTTTCAGTTCTTATTGTGCAGGTGATTCCGACATCAATGCGCTCACTGAGTGTCATTAGAAATACACAGAAGATCCCATGTGACGTTTTTACTATCTTACGCATGAACTGCATTTTCCCCTTATTTTATCATCAGCTTTTCAAAGGAGCTCAGTGCCACTTACACCACCAAGCAACGTCAGCCCTCCTTCCTGGATAACTTGTAACCTGGAAAACTGAACACCTCACCTGCCTTCCCCTCTTAGGTGCAAATGAGGTCTTTGTGTCTAATTTGCATGAGCGCCCTGGGTATTAGTTTAGAATGGGGCTCACTGGGAGGCAGGGCACAAGACTAAATGTCCTTGCTAACAGTTCTCCTCAGCCAGTTCTGTAAGTAGGCTAAGCCACTTGTGGTCTCAGAGGAGGAAACAATCATCTGTGGAAACTGAAAACAGCTTCAGAGACTCCAGATGGTCATCCCTACCTCCCACCTGTCTGGCTGGGCCTCCTCCCCAGGGCTGGAGGTGGCTGAACAGAGCCTTGGACTTCCTAGTCCATTTCCCCAGAGTTGCCTCTTCCTTTCCTTCCAGTATCCATGTGGTGCCATGTGGTGTTTAGTGTACGGATTTCCTTTGTAATCCCTTCTCATAATGGCAGTGCCTTCTCCCAGGGAACTCATGTCATCATCCCCTTCTCATCAACTTCCTGAACACCTTGAGGTAGTCACTGTCAAGGTCATGTGGTGGCATCTTTCTGTGGATCGAGGGTCCTCTTGGTCTAAAAGCAGCGGGTTTCCTGGCTAGTCTCAATGTCATTAGAGGAGGTTGATTCCAAAGGTGCTCTGTAGCCACCAATGGCTTTCAAAACAGAAAGACTGACTCTCTGACCTGTCCTTAGAGTCTGTCAGAGCCCTATGAGGTGAGGTGGACATCCTCAGGCACCAGGGTCTAGCCACAGCTTCTATTTCTGTGGGGCACACTCCAAACCAATGCCCCTCACTCTTAGAATGACTGAAATAGAGGAGACTGAAGAGACCCATTCCTTCCATTGAATGGAAACTGAGGCCATGGGGGAAGAGGTCAATATTTATTTCAGTAAAATTAGATTGACTTTCCTTTGAATCATCCTTTGAATTGGGAAATGCTTATCTATTTCTTATATCTTTCTGACCAGGTAGACAATTTTGCCTTTCCTGTGGAAGCTTTGCATTTTGATACATATTTTTTAATTGTTGGTACTTTACTCAATGCCAGTAGCATTTTCTGAAGTTAGGCCACACAGTTTCTGAAAAACCTTGTTGACCAACAGGATTTCAGCTGCCTCATACCGTCTTTCATCCCAAGACTAATACCGGATGACAACAGAAACCTTTGAGTCTTTGAGATTCTCAGAGAACAGGTAGCTTAGGCCTACATTAATGACCAATTTGAGAAATGCCAGAACCCTGAGCCCACTTACTTAGGACACCAGCCAGTCACTTCCCTCTCCTTTCAGAAAACAAGATTGATTGCTGAGCTCCAAGAGTTTGCAGAGCTAAGTCATCCCAGGAGATGGAGCCTGGTTCTCTCTCCAAGCTGTTTTCCAGGGAGACAGTTATGGCCACTGGGCAAGGCCAAGGGTTCTGCTAGTCCCTTCTCATCTACCCATCAGTTACTGCAGCTCTCAGGGAGCCCTAACTGCTCACATTGCTTCCTTCACCTCTCCCTACAAACAACTAGACTGCCCAGGATCCTGTGGGCACTAAATAAACAACTGCCAGTCGACCTCCCCCTTGGCTTTAGCGTTTGCCGCGTTAGTGCTGATCCTCCCAGGCTGCCATGGGACTTCCATTTCTCCTTGTCGCTCAGCACTACCAGGAGGAAAATCCAAGTGAGGGCCATTGGGGAGCACTTCAAATCACAGAGTCAGGCTTGATCAATAGATGGATGGCGGGGAAGATATTACCATCATGCCTTGCACTCAGTGTGGAAATATATCCTGTGCTCCCTCAGGTACGTAGGGGCCTGAAGTCTTACAACTTGTTGATTTTCCTCCATAAACTAGTTCTCTTTGACACTCTGGGGGGTACTTTACAACATCATCAGAGTTTGTGGAGAGGCCCAAAGCAAAGAGTACTTAAGCATGTCAGAGTGGGCTCCGGAAGTGGCCCGTGGAGAGCCCTAGAGTGAGCACTTCCAAGGTGGAATGGCCGAGGTGCAGACCCAATTATGTGTGTGAGCCCCAGAGCCTACCACCCACCTCCACGGGCCTGCAAAATCAATGGCTGCTAAAACGTGCCAGTGATGAAGGAAAACACTCAGGGCGAGGCACAAATATTTGTCACAGGTATTCCAGGGATGTGTGCCTGGATCAGAGGCTTTAACATAATCTTCAGTGCTAGCTTCTCCAAGATGTACTTGAGAGGGGCAAGGTAAATCCGCTCTTTGCAAAAGCCAGGTCTTAATAGCTGAATTTTATGAAGATCAACTCTTTTCAATAAAAGATTTTGTATGTTCTCTCAAGATAATGGGGGATAAACTTAAGCGATGCTACATTCATTCGAGAACAGAATTACAGGCATGTGGCCAAGCTGTCAACTTCCCTCGTGCATTTTTGCCTTGCATATATATTTCTGTGTTCTTGGGAGATGCATACTTGCCTGATGATATGACTGCTATCTTCTGTAGGTAGCCACTGTGCTGCGAGCACAGTCAGAGTCAGCTTCATTCCCTCCCGTCTTCTCCATGGGGCTGGCTCTTTGGATAAAATCCAAATCAAAGGACACCAGGCTTATTCTTGATTTCACTTCCAGTCACAGAATAAATAGATCCCAGGTCTGTAGTTAAGTATGAGGAATCTAAGACAGTAGTCAAAGTGTCCACTTTCTTATGAAGTTTGGGTTTTCTCCTCCTATCCTTAGGTCCACTCTGGGGTGGGTCACCATGGGGGAGGAGGTGATTTTAATTTATTTTTTAACCCCTCAGCATGAGGCAGAGGGTCCTGAGTTCCCTCCTGGCCAGCTCTGAAGCTTCTTTGACGCTGGGCTCCTGGGGCTAGTGGTGTCAGGATAGCCCCCTTCTGTCCCAAAAAGCTGCTTTGTGGCTGCTTCAGACACGCCCTCTTTGTGACTCACATGAGGTCCCCTGGATGTGGCTGGCCCAGACCTCCTGTGGTGACTGTTAACATGCCCAGACTTCACTCCAAACCTCTGCTGGTCCCTTTCCCTGGGCCTCGCCCCTGCAAGTCCTTCCCGGGCAGCCTCTGCTCTGGTGTCTCACTCAGGGTCCGACTGAGCTCCCTGGCTTGCAGGTTCTAGTTGTGTGCTTGTGTTTCGTACAGTGAGTTGGGAAGAAGAACGTACTGTCGACCTAACTGAACACCTCACTCTTGCATTCTGCCTTGTCTCAGAAGAAAGCTTTGTTGCTGAAGGCTTTCAGGGCTGAGTCTGCACTGAGGACGGGAGAGAGGAGGTAGCAGGTGGGGAAGCATGGACAGAAGTGGCTTGGAAGCGGGTGTCAGTGAGCTCTGGACTAGGTGTCCCCACACAGAACATGAGACTTTGGGGAAAGCGTGCATGTGATTCCAGAGGAAACTTCCTCTCCCAAGACCTCTGGCTCCAGAGCCAACTCGTCCCTTTGCCTCCACATTTCCACTTAAGTGCTTCAGTTTCTGTGCATTTTTCCTCAGTGTCATTTGGCAAATGACACTTCTTAACCATTTCCTGTGTCTTAGCCCTTCTCTGTAATGTACATTTTGTGACCTGCTGATTCCACTTTGTGGAGGAAGATGCAGAGATGACAAGGGGACAGAATTGCCCAGCATGGACTCAGGACAGAGACCCTGTCCAGCCTCCTCCACGCACCTTGACAAAGAATGGGATTTGGGGAGTAGTTCCATGGAGTTCTGGAAATCACGATGTGCCCAGCAGCTCTGTGTAGCATCCTGAATGATGAAATATTTCCTCTGCCTTCAAGTTAGTTTCTTGACTTAGGTTTGTCCATCCAGTTTGATGGAAAGTTGATGGCTTCTTCTAAGGCCCACCTTTTTTTTCTTTTCTTTTTTGCTTATACTGGGGAACCAACCCAGGGCCTCCTATATGCTAGGCAAGGGCTCTTCCAGTGACCTGTGGCCAGGCCTGATATGTGTGGTTGTTTGCTGTCCTGTGGTCAGCATATCAGGCTTCTGCGTGGAAGGAAGAGGTCTGGGCAGAAGCTTAGCCTTGGATATACTTGTAGAGATGGAGTGACAGGAGGACACCATGATGTCAGGGACACATGCTTTGTTTGTCTGCCAATAGCTTGAGATAAGGGCAATTACTCTTTCAGTAGCAAGGACCATCCCCTGTTCCCTGCAAGGGCCTGAAGGTCTGGCAGTGGAGGATAAGGGCCCTTGCTATGACCTTGATGTCTGCTGGCTACTCATCCATCTAGTCGTCGTCAGATGGAGGTGATGAGCCAGACATGATGGTTTGGCTACTGCCTGGTCCAGATGCACTGCCTCTGGGGTACAGGGGATTCAGTGCACGTCCAGCGCTGCCCAGTTCTGCTGCTCCGTGTCTAAGCAGACGCTAACTGAGCATGCTTAGTTGAGGGGCTTTCTCCCCAACACTCTGTAGAAGGAAGTCCTGCAGCCATCCACTCTGCAGGTTCAGCCTTCCAGGTGCCCACAAGGGTCATTATGGCAACCCCATATAAGGTCCAAGCCTGTGTGTTCCCTTCCACAAAACTTCACAGAATGTGAGACAGAGGGTATGGGGTCAGCAGTAGGTTGAGGAGGAAATGATGAAAGGTGAAAGGTGCCAGTTTGGCCTCCACCTTTGCCCTTGCTTTCCAAACCCTCCACACACCAATGTGTGGGCTCCAAAGAATTCACTAGATGCCTTTTCTCTGTGTGTGTTTGCATGTGTGTGCACATGTGCTTGCAGGGGTTTGTGTGTTTATGTGTGTGTTGGTGTGCACAGCTGTAAAGTGATTGTCTTGCTATTTCCCCTCCCTCCCTTTTGTGGACCTTCCCAGCTGAGCTGGACACTGGGAGATCCAGGTCCAGTGTTTTCTGCTTCTGAACCATCCTGTCCCTCAAACCCACAGAACACATGTAGGTCTTTCCCTCGTGATCTACTCATTTATTAGGTTGGTCTGTGGTTAGACGGTTTGGGTTTTTCTTTCCATTTCTGGTGTTAAAAGAGTGATCACTCTTGCAGTCTTTCACCAAAAGTGCTGCTACTTGCACCATTTTGAAGGTTAAGTAGATTTTTTGAAAAAAATGAAAACTTAAAATCGTTTCCATATTTGGAATCCCATGCTTTGCCTTTCTCCCCCTTCCCTCACTGCACACACCTACTTTTGAAAACGCTGTCTAGTCCGGCTCATGGAAAAGTCAGTGTCAACTGGCAATGAACAAACCCTGCCTGACCAGCCTGGAGCCCCCCTGTCCCCTACAAGGCTTGGCCAAGGATGCTAATAATGGCTACCAACTGTCAAAGCCTCAGCAAGGCTGGTCCCACTGAATTGTGCTGGTCTCTTGTCCTTCTTGGGGTAGACCTGGGTCTTATCCACTCACAACCCATTGTGGCTTGGCCATGAGGTGTGGCAAAGGGTGATCTATGCTGAGTACAGACCTAGACAGAGCTGGGGGCAGTTTGAAGTCACTGAGGGAGCTCCTGACTGCCCAGGTCATGGGGGAGCCTGGGAATTCAAGAGAGCAGCCAGAGGCCTACAGGTCTTGGCACAGCTCCTCTGCCCTGAGTCTGCCTGGGCGTGGGCCATGAGCAGTGCCTGGCCACTTTCTCCTACCTCCACCTGCTTGCCGAATCAGCAGGAGAACTTTCCCCCATGCTGGGTGGTCCTTGTATGGAGACAGCTAAGTCCCTCCCTAAGCACCACATTCCCTGTGGGTGTGCTCCCTGAGCATCTCCATCTAAGAGGCTGTGGAGTCAGGCTGGAGCCAGACAGTGCTTTTGAAGACAGCACTGCCCAGAGGCACAGGCGTGCACTTTGGGGGTAGACAGAAGGCTGTGTTGGAAAATGGCCCAGGTGTGATCAATACCCCCCCAAGTCAGGAAGAGGCTTTGTCCCTAAATTGCCATCAACAATGCCACAACTTTACAACCTTCCTGCAGAAGGCACAGGGGTTTTCCATCCACTTGAATTCTAAAGCCACATTTTCTCTTTGCTCAATTTTTCCAAATGTGACTGATGTAATAAATGGAGTATTAATGACAATTCTTTTGTTCAACAGATAAAAGCAAAGAGCACAGCCGAGCACCCCACCCTCCTGCACTGATGCTGCATGCTGCAGAGAGGAAGAGCCGGGCTGAAGACAAAGAGGACAAGGTAGGTTTTGGCACTTGGCATGTTGTAGACACAAAATCCCAGGCTTGGAGGATGGGGATCGGGGCCAGGACGCCCTTATACCTGTCTCCTTCATGGATTTGTGCAATGGCCAATGCCTCCCTCCTGCCCGAGGGAGCAGAGGGCCTGGTGGGGCACCACAGAGCATCTGAGAACACAGCCCCTGTCCTCACCAGCTTGGTCTGCACTCAGGTTCCCTCTCTGTTGAGAGGGAATAAGCCTAGCTTCCCATTACCACCACTATGCCCATTTTCAGAATTAAGATTTTACATTCAGATTTTACTGTTGAAAGCAAACCTGGGACACTTTTATTTTTCCTAAAACATTCAAATTTTAGGCCTTTCTCTTTGCCTGTTTACCAAACGGACCTTTAAAGACTGAGCAGAGCAGTGCTGGATGTATTCTTTACAGCACAGTCCTTCCTCTGAATAATCCAAGGGGGCCACTTGTGCTGCCACCTTTGAAAATCGCAGATGGCACGCAATCTGCCCTCACCCGTAAGATGCCTGGAACCTCTGGTCCAACTCAACATCTTGTTAACATCTCTCCTGCCTTACCTTTCTCAGGTCTTCCTGACTCCTGGCGCTGTGAGTTTTCCATTGTCCCTGGCCTATGCTCCCTATGAGCCTTAGCTGAGGACATAATCACCACGGCTCACCTTTTCCAGGGTCAGTGTGGAGCAGTGAACGTCCATCACAGTGTTAGCGCAGATAAAACTCTTGCCTCTGACGTATGCCTTTTCTGTGGGAGATTAGCCTCCAGCCAGAATTACATCTGAATTACACAGAAAGCCTTGCTAGTGCCGTCCACAAATACTCACTTTATCACTCGGTTCTGGGAGTCAAGTTCACTTTTATTACTTTCGTGTGAAGCAGGAGTTTTATGCCATGATTAGCCATTTCTATCACCAATAGGAAATCATAACCCGCGTGCGCCTCACACAGAAGAACTTGGTAATTAGCCGGAGGGAATCCTAGCATTGCCAAATTGAAATGTTCGTCCCCATCACAAATTACACCCTTCCATATTTACGTGAATAATTAGCAGAGGTAATCTGGTACTCAGAGGCTCCTCGTTGAGTTCTATTATTCAATTAACTTCATAGTGAAAATTCCCCCCCACCCCGTTTTCCTAATTGGATTAGTAATATAAACTCTGGTCTTAATGTACGGTTTTTTGAGACGAGTGTTTCTGAGTACTCCCCATTCAGCTAACTATTGATCCTGACCTTATTTTCTCACTGGAAACAAAGATATTTGCTACTACCAGAAAATCCTAAAAACAAAACCACACAAAACTGTTCTTCTTTTCTTATAAACATAGGGATGATTGTATAAATCCCAAATCCTTTATTAAATGCTTTTAATCTGTCAGGATGAGAAGAGGCTGGGAGAGCCCTCAGTGAGACCTAGATGAGCACACAAGAGTGTCTTTCCTTGTCTAGGTAGTTGTCCTTCTCAGGTCCACGCTCCTACAGAGACAACACAGGCACTTTTCTGGCCCTGTCTGATCCCCATCTTGGGACTTCTCATCCTTCTGTCTTGGTGGGGGTCTTCCAGACTGGCTACTCCTCATGGATAAGTGGTCAACAAGAGGCAGCTTCACTCTGCTATCGAGGTTTTGCCAAAGAGCCCCATTTGACAGCATTAACTCCTTAAGATTAGTTCAACTCTTGGCTCTTAAATTTTCTTAGCATTCTTTATCCTCTTTTCTCCTCATTTTATGCTTCAGTGCTTCTGTAATTTAGCGCTTCCTTTCCAACTATGAAAAGTGACAATGAAAATAAACCCTGGCCACAGTATAGACCTGGGACCCTGGTCACCTGTGCCATCTCTGCCTGGCCTTGGTTGGGGCCCCCCACCCAGGGCCTGAAACATTGGCTTCATTTAGATTTGGTGGATCAAATGATTGATTCTCTTCTCACATACACCGTCTCAAAAAGTACTAATATTAATGCTGGTAGGCACAGATTCTAAGATGTTAGGATGTTATTCGGTTTATAAAAAAATCTCAGCTCAGAACTGGATTGTTACTACCCTTTAATGTCTCACCTGATTTTCCAGAGAGAGAGGACACAGTGTCTGTCCCAGTATCCTAAGCTTGAGATTAAAACCATGCAAACAGCTGGCTGTGTTGGTACATGGCTGTTCCCCAACACTCAGGAGGCTGAAGCAGGAGGACCTGAAGTTCAAGGGCACACTCGGCTACATACCGGGACCCTACCTCAGAAAAACGACAACAACAAGCAAATAAAACACACACCCCGCAGCTAGACAGCTGGGGAAAAGGAAGGGCTCTTCACTACCAGAATGTATGCTGTCCGCTGTGCCTCCATTTCTTTCTTGCAGTCAAACTTGTGCTGTTGACTTTTGACCTTTGGAAACTTCCTCATCCTGGTTTTCCACTAGTAGAGACCGGTTTTGTCAGCACAACAGATTGCTTGTGTTTGTCACCCACTGGTGCAGCTAAACACGTCAGTCAGATTCCTGGCTCCGTGTTTAGGGGTTAGCATTGTCCGTGTTTTCTACCTTCAAACAAGGTTTGCTGCTCCCTGCAATCTACTTGTAACTAACACAAATCAAGTGTCCTAATCATAGTTCCTTTTATTGGTGGAGAAATCAAATCTTTGTTCTCTTCTAGGTGATTCAATGTTCAAGCATCCCTGTCTTTCTAGATGGTGACAGACAGAGTGGCACTTTTCAAACCTAGCTGGACACATTGACAATGATGCCCTTGGGTCCTGCCCCAGCCAGGTGCTCCAGAAAGGCAGGGAGAACCCAGAAACTGTAAGGTCCCTGCCCTTACCTAAGGCTGTGGGCTTATCATTTCCTCCTGCCCTAAGGGACCTGGGTATGCCAGTCCCAGCTGTGTGTAGAACCCCTCTCTGCTTCAAGGTTCTCTGCCACTATACATGGGTTTTGCTGGCAGAGTGACTGCAGCTGCTGGTCAGGCTTGTCTCTGGAGATGAATCCATTGGGGTTTTCTGCCCCCAAAGCATTTGGCAACTGAACCATCCCATGACTCTGCACCTGTCTCTGGCTATGGAAAGACAATTCAGGCTAATTAGGGGGTGCCTTTGTCTGAGCTATTCCACACAGTCTGCTGTGTCACCAGTTCTACATCTTTGGCAGGACTGCCCAGCCAGACTGCTTTGCTCTTCTGAGCTAAGAAGTCAGTTATCCAGTGGCTGCTGGCTACAGACAGGTCTCTCTGAGGAGGCTCAGTTACCACTTACTTGTTTGCATAACTATGGATGAGTCTAGAACTAAACAAAGTGCTCTTTCCTTCTCTTTCTGTTGAAAGGAGCCTCCATCCATGCTAGTAAGAGGGGAGGACAGTGCAGCAAAAGGCAATAGACCTGTCGCCTCTACCCCAGTGCCTGGATCTCCCTGGTAAGTAACCCCAATCCCAAGAGCAATGAGAAACAGTGTTGTCTTATCCCAGATTCTGCTGGGAACAAGAGTCTGAAGAGAAAATGCTCCTTAGCAAATAATGCTTTAACAAATGAACTTGAAACTCATGGCAGGTGTAATTCTACACTGATGTAACATTCTGCAGAAAGAAAAATGGCACGTAAGTGATAAGTTCTCCTGCTTTGATAGATTTGTGAGCATGTATTAAAACAGTAATACTGTTGCATATATACCAGCAAGAGATAGTGGCTCAAAGTAATGTAGCATGCCGTAAGCTTCAAAGGATTTTCTTCCCTGTCCTCCCAGCAAAAGCATAACTGAACGGCTGTTAATTAAAGCCATGTCTGACTCTCTCCAGTTGCCCTGTGAGGATTCTGATCTCTGAGTATGGCTTGCTCAAAATACCCTCCATGAGGGAGCTACGGTCTTTGGTTTTTAAAAATGCCCTTTTATAATGGAGTAATTTGGAACCAGGATAAAAAGGTTATTATAGTAAAAATTAGTTTTAGAACCTGAAGATTAGAGTGCAGTGTGCAGCTGGGAGGAACAGCTACTAATTTAAGAAACAGAAATAGCAGCCGCTCGCGTCAGTGCCTCTCACCATCCAGGCAGAGAATGGCCCTCTGATGGTTTCAGCGTCTCATCAGCCTTGCATGCTAAGTGGGAACCTCCCACTTGGCCAGGGCCTACTGTACTCTGTGGCTGTGCCCTGGCCACCTGTGTATGATGGTTGACCTGCTCCTATCTGGAGAGGCTGCCCATGGCTGGGTGGGGATCAGACCTGTGCACTGGCCACCTCACACTGCCCTTTATCTGAAGTTGTCCTGCACCTGACAGTGCCTTCCCCAAACCTACCAGGTCTCCAGAGCTCTGGGTGTGTGTGATTCAGCCAAATCCAGACTCCAGCTACCAGGGGTTATGAGTTGGCATAAGACTGCATGGACTGAAGGTTCAGTCCAACAAGACTGCCCCATGGAGAGGCCAGCCCAAATGGGGGTCCCAGCAGGCTACTGCATTCTGCCTAACTCACCACAAGTTCAGGGGTCCCTCCACTTCCCCTCGGCTATGTTTTCAGGCCTCTCACAAAGGCAGCCAAGTGGAAGAGATGCACAGAGAAAGATGGTGGGGTGCGGGCCTGAAATGTCAGGGACAACCAAAGACACTACTCTCGCTTGGCAAATCCCAAGAGTCTTGGGAGCTCTGTGCCAACATCTGGAAGAAAGACCATCTGTGTGTGAATGTTTATCCACCATAAAAGCTGTTTGGGACCTTGCATGATCAAACTCAAGGCTTGAGTGTGCTGCTAAGGCAGCCAGTCTTGTTGAGGGGTTGGGATGGCTCAAGAACAGTGTGGCCTGCCCTCTGGGGATTATAACTGTGTAGAAAACATGGCCTTCCTCCATATTGTGCCACCATGCAGAATGCTGAGTGAGAAGTTAGCAGGGTTCCTAAGCTGTGGCCCTCCTCTCGTGAGCTACAAATCATCCAGTGTCACCTGATCCCTGATTGTGCCATGAAGGAGCTGCAGCAGGTGCTCAGGGCAACAGAATGGGGCTTGGCCCAACTGGGTTGGAAGGCCCTGACTCAGGAAAAGAGTCTTTTATGGGATGTTGTGGGTTTCTGAGGGTGGAGCAACCAAGTATAGGCTACTTCCAGAAGATGGATTGACAAGGGTGTGGTGCAGGTGGTGGGAGGGCTGTTGGATTAGCAGGGGTGGCTGAGCACGTGGCCATTAGATGAAGGTATAGTTGGAGAGGGCTTCGACCTGGAGGGAAGAGGCAGAGCCACAGAGGCCCCACCAGATGTACTAACATCCTGGTCTTTGGGAGGCTGCTGGTGTGATGGTCCTGCACCTCTTCTCTCTGACTGGCAAGACTGATGGAGAAAAGGAATCCCTGACGTAGCCTAGCTGGGCAATGGCCTAGGGTATCACACCATAGGAGGAAAGCTACATTCCCATAAGTGGACAGAGGAACTCCATCTGTGGAGATCAACACACTGTGTGAATCAGAACCAGTCATCTTGGCTGGGACTTCTGCAGTATCACAGAGGCAACGAGGACATGGCTAATGTTTATTTCTTATGCATTCTTCATTTTGTTATGCGTCTAAGCTCAGTTCCAGAGCTCCTAGCTTTGCTGAGCAGCCCTTGGGCTACGTTTGTGCATGTTGGAAGACCCCCACCAGACCTGAAAAGGGGATCCACACTTCTGAAGGGTGGAGGGGACCTGGACACTGCAGGGTGAGGGACAGGTGTTGCCATGGTGCAGTTGAGAAGGGACTTAGCCTGTGTCTGGAACTCCATCCTCATTAATCTTGGCATTGCAAACATAGAACCCTCAGGGTCCCCATCTCCCAGGGATGTTTCTCCTCCATGGGGACCTGCGACTGTCCCTTGATTAGCTCAAGCATCACTGCCCTGATGCTCCTGAAGTTCACAAGTGTCAGGCTTTCCCCAGCCAAGTTGGTACTTGGGGGGACCTCCAGGGGCTCAGGAGATAAGAACATAGCTCCACCCTCTTCCTTCTCTTCCAAGGCCCATCTGGAATGGCAGCTGGCTGTGTAAGGGCACTCTTGCCCAAGTAAGAGTATTCCAGGGGCAGTGACCACCTTGAACTTCTGCTAATCAACTTCATTCAACAATATGAAATTCGTTGGTGGGCTGTGCACAGAGCCAGCAGGAGTAGTGTTGGGCGGTTCTCTAGCTGCAGATTCTGCTTCCGGGGCAGTTGCCCATGGTGAGCTCTTGGTGTTTAGCTCAGCAACAAGATGGTCAGGATGAATTCACCCCTGTGTCAGTTCCACAAAGCTCATACTTGGCTGGTGGGCTGACTGCTGTTCACCTGTTTGCCCAGAGCTGATGGGAGGAAGTCCTCTCCCCGTGTACCCTGACCCTTTATGCCACTGAGGCCCTGAAGCTGCTGTGACAGGAAGCAAAGCAGGATAAGGTCCTGTACTTTGGGTCAGGCCAAGGTGATCCTTTTGGAAGTGGGCAGAAGAATGGTGACAGAGCTGAGACTCTGGGAGTCACAGTCCAGACACCAGGTTCCTTTGGGCACTGCCAAGAGGCAGGATGAGCAGGAAGATGGAATAGCCTTGATGGCTCACAGACTGTCTCTTTACCTCTCATGGCCAATTGCCTAGAGCTTCCTGCTGGAGTCCAGGGTGGGCTGGGGCGTTCTTACGGGCCCGGGGCAGTTTAGGTCAGATCCCGAATGAGACACTGTGGCAGCAGATTTGAGACCTTGGGCCAAAATTCTCCTAAGGAAACCTGACTGCTAAATGATTCCATGTAGATGGAGCTATTATGGGCTCGGAGAGGATGCCCATGAACTCACAGAGCTGGCTGGATGCAGCTGAAATCACAGAAAGGAGGTAGGAAGTTTGGGAAGCTAGTCAAAACAGGGGAAATGCAAGTCAAATTGTTCCTACTCTTGGTTAACGTTTCATTGTAGCTGAATATTTGATCAAATTGGAGTTGAGAAATGGGATGTTCTACACAGGACCCTAAATCTCAGTGTGCAGTGGAAGGAATCACAGGCTTTTGAAGGTGAAAACTAACAGCATTTTTGTGATTTGCCTCCAGTCTATAGAGAACAACCCAGAACGTGGTAAGGATGTAGAAACTGGCTTGAAAGTGTGAGAGGAGAAGGGGTGTTTTCCCCGTCCTCTGCAGGGCCGCTCTGTGCTAGAGCGCAAAGGGAACCCAAGAGCGGTGACAAAGGCAAGCAGCAGCATCCCCAGTCATCCCCCACTGTGTGATTCCTCACATTCTAACTGCCAAGAGAGGCCAGACGCATGGTCTCCTCGGATGTATCAATGCAATGCTAAAAACATAAACACGAAGTTAACCCTTGACGGTGAACCAAGACAGTGACAGAACCGTCCCCTTGTTCTCTTCACTGTCTGTGCCAACCTGATCATTAAAGATGGCTTCAGAGTCCAGAGGCACATCCTCTACCAACTCCACAGTTCAGAAACACATGTAGCCCAGGACGGTTGGGTGGGCTCAAGTATTCCAGAATGGAGGCATGGCACTTAAAGAGGAGAGGAAGTGGAGAACATCTCTAAATGACAAGGCCAGGCTTGCGAGGCCATGGACGTGCAATGGCCTTCATCTCTTGAGGCATTTCTTCTTCTTCTTCTTTTTTTTTTTTTTGTGGTACTGTGGTTTGAACTCAGGGTCTACACCTTGAGCCACTCCACCAGCCCTTGTTTGTGACAGGTTTTTTTTCCATATATGTCTCAAGAACTATTTGCATGGGGCTGTTTTTGAACTGCGATCCTCCTGATCGCTGCCTCGTGAGTAGCTACGATTACAAGTGCGAGTCCCTGGAGCGTGACTCCTTCTTCTTTCTATAACCTGCATTTTTTGACCCAAATGGTACTCTCATTGGGATGTAATTAAAATGTTTTCTTGGAATTGTTGATGACGTGGGGAGATTTCAAAGGTAATTTGTAAAAATGTAAAGTCTAGGAGCTTTTGATTTAAATGGCAATAAATGTCAACATCAATGATTACTTAGTATCTTAGAGGGTTTTTTAAAATATGATGGATTTATAAGTAATAACTGTTCTTGTGAATTTTTTTAAAATGTATTTTGAACATTGGTTTTCCCATCACATCATTATTTTAGAAGGTCCAGATTGATGCCACAAGTCACCTATTAAAAGCACAACACCACGGTCTTTGCCAGGTGACTTGGGAGAGATACATTGTTCTTTCAGGAAGACAGTGGATGTCTCCTAGAAAGATGGAAACTCCTAGCAAAACCAACTCACACTTTTGTCCTAAGAAGGAGAGGTATTAAATGGCACGAGGCTCCTGTCTAAATGAATGTGAGGCATTCCTCAGGTGTGGGTACCTGGTGTCACCGAGGGCACCAGTGGCTCATTGCTCATTTCTGCAGAGGGAAGTGGGCAGGATGGGCAAGCCGTGGCACATGAGAGATGGGCATTGGTAGAACCACGGCATATGTTGAGCACGGTGACATCCTGTGAGCAGCAGGGTAGTGTTCGAAGTCCCAGGCATTCTCCTTGGTCCCCTCGACTGTATTTGATATTTTCATACGTGTTGATGACATCTGTTGGTTACTTTGTAACTATTGACTTCCTGGGTATAAAGTAGATTCTCTGGATTTGTGAAAATACAAGCACCGAGACTGACTTGAAGGGAATTTGTATCAAAGCATGCTCTTTGGAAGGTGGCAGAACAGTTCCAGAGAGAAAGGAACAGTTTCCTGAGGCGTGACACAGATGTGATGCTTGACAGAGAAAGGTGATTAGGCATCAGGGTTTTTAAGAGACGTGGGCTCGGCCACATCAACCCATGTCTATTTGTCGTGCTGTTGCTTGACATGTGGCCATACTCGCTAAGCTTAGAGACAACACCACATCACTCTTCTTTGAGTCCATATCACTGAAAGGAAACCAAATGTCACTTTGTCCCCTTTGCATAATTGAGTCTTTTATTATGTCAGGGAAGGGACAGGTGAGGTGTTACTACCAGGTGGGGAGAGTAATTCTGAGTTAAATGTCAAAGTGCTTAGTTACAGCAGACAGAGGAAGAGGTACAAGTAGGCTGCCACTTAGACCCATGCTTAAGTGGCCTCGGAGGTGGCAGCCCTAGGACAGATGGAGAAAGGAATGAGCCACTTCCAGCTCACTTGTTTTATTTGTCTCCTGAAAGCCACACTTTAATCGTGAGACAGTGCCAGACCTGGAGGATCCACTGTTGGTGGCTCACCTGTGATTCTGTCTCTCCCAGACCGAGGAAAAGAATCAGAACAGCAGAAGAATCAGGCTGGAGCTGTTGTGATTTGATGACAGCTGGGGCCCTGGTGAGCGAGAGCAAAGCCAAGGTGGCCTCATATCTCCACACGGGCAGATCCTCCAGGAGCTTGGCCTCAGGCTCCCTGGAGCCTTTGGTTCCTTGGAGATGATCTGGGTAGTGTATTAACACTGAGGGTTCTGCATCCACTCTTGGAAAGTCTGAACAGACAGTAGGACAAGGCTGAATGTGTCCATCAGCTCTTGCTGATAATGGACTGTGGTTTAGGCTACGCAGTATTTGAAAATGAGAAAATAAGAGGACATGAAGTACCTAGAGATGGACAGCTGCAACTACCTAAGGGTTTATGCAAGGAAATAAAAAGGCCAATGCCTAGGCTCAGCTGGGTGCACCTTGGGGAGTGGCTCCCATCACCTTCCGGGTGCTGCAGTGAGAGCACAGCTGAGTGGCAGGCAGGCACACCCAGCCCTTTCTTAGCATGTCTATCCTTTGACCTCTACTCCAGAGGGAAGAAGTAGGGACACTGGCAACATGAAGGGCACCCAGTCACTGCTTTCAGGAGCTGAGGCCCTCACACGAGGGGATAAGATGCCCATGTCCTGAAGCTGAGGGGTGTTGCCCCAAAACCTAGCGCACCCTGGGCACAGTACTGCTGACAGTCACGATGGCTGCTTCCATGGCTGGTCTGCATCCCTGTCCATTCATCAGACAGAATGTCCTTTACCCATGTGTGCTTCCTGGAATAAAAGGTGGTGAAGGAAGCTGTGGCCGGCAAGGCAGGTCTCTCCAACTTGAATCTTAGGGAGTCTGCAAGCCCCATGGTCCCCTTGCCCTACCTGCCAAGTGCGCTAGATAGGACCGCGAGCCCTGCCCAGGTCAGCCCCTTCTGAGGACCAACTCCTGGACAGAGCGAAACAGCGAAGTGCACAGGGGAGCTGCCTGTCCTTTCTGAGGGGTCTCTGCACAGGCAGGTGTGACCCAGTGCACTCTGGGCTTCACCCAGTGTTCAGGACTCCTGGGACAAGCATGCAGGGGCAAAGTTCAGAGCCACGAGCCTCAAAGTACCTTTGGTAGGAGCAGATAAGTAGATGTGAGAGGCCAGGCCTGAATTCGTGCCCCCGGTGGGCTGTGGTGAAGTTTGAGAGCAGAGACTGTTCTACCCCTCTGAGCTTGTGGACACAGAAATGTGCTCTTTGAAGGGAGATTGTGACAATCCTTTTCTACAACAAAGCAATGGAGCAACTCCCGGCTTTCATTTGATAAAGTCTGTATCTTCGTGTACTAGTACCAGACTTAAATAACGGACACACTAATTACATCCTCTGGGATATGAGGACATTTAGAGACAAGAGGAATTATGGCAGCCATCCAGGAATTATGCAGCATGATTGAAAAAGGGGAGCTATCCGTGTTACTTAAAATGGGCATAAAATGATACATAAAATTAATTTTGCATGTTATAGCTGGCTCCGTCTAGTTGAAACCGACCGTGACAAGTGGATGGACAGATTTCTCTTGGGAACCAAGTTTATTTACCTGCCACCAGCCCTGAGGTTCAATTCCTCTCACCTCCCCTGGGCACAGGAACTGTTTTTTTGTAAGTTGGTTGTAAATGTGCACTGTGTTAATTGTCCCCTCCCAGTCCCCAGCACTAATGCCCTATTAAGTCCCTAATTAGCTGCTCTCCTCCCTGGCTTTAGAAGTTAGGTGTTGGCAATGTTTCCTTGCCTTACGGCATACCAGAGAGCCTACTCTTCAGGATTAAGATGCGCCTCTCTGCACCTGAGCTCCAGGAAGTAGAGTCAGTGATCGAAGGCCGGGGATATGTGTCCAAATAAATATCAATCCTCAGATATAAAGCCTTTCTCTTAAGTTAACAGCAATGCTGGGAGCCAGAGGGGAAGTGCCTAGGAGTGCAGTGAGGAGTGGGGCTTCCATCAGACGATTTTGTAATATCACCTCCCAAGGTCTCCACACCTCTTACTTTAGGTAAAGAAGCCTCCCAGGTACAAGACCTAAGGCCACCTGCAGAACTTTGTGGAGACTCTGGCTCCCTTGACTTGCTCTAGTCTTTGGTGAATGTTTGCTTCCCCATGGAAAACCAGGGCACCTGGAGTAATTCTGGCCACAAGAGGCCAGTGTAACCTGGGAAGCCCTGCCTTCCCTCCCTCCTCTACAGGAGGTCACATGCCTAGCAACAGGTGTGTGAGAGGCCTTCTGTGGAACTCCTAGGCCATCAATGCACAGCTTCCTGGACCACCTGCACTGATCTGCCTGCCAAGATGCCCCTGTCCAGACCCACCTTTTCAAACCCACCTTTCAGATCCACCCGTCCACCTGTCTGCTTTCCCAGACTCACTGACTTGCCCTCAGCTGAGTATCCAGTTGAGAGGAGAGCTGGAAGTTATTGCCTGGAGCCCACAGTTGACATCTGTTGCTCCTAAACTAGCAGTACACCACATGGCTCCTGCCCATCCCACACCAAGCCTGTCCTCGCTCACCTGTTCTCAGCTTCCTATTCCCCTTGGCCCTGTCCTTCCTCTGACCAGAGCCTTTTCAGAATTCAGTGTGCTGCCTCAGCTAGCAAGCAAGGTATCACAAACCACCTAGGGAGGCCCATCTGTTCCGTATTAGGAAAGCCTGCCAGTGTCTGGTGGGAAGGACTTGGATTAGGTCAGGCCGAGTCCATCTCTGCCTCTGAGGCGCTGACTCTATGCTTCTTCTGGGTCCCAAGCCCTCCCCTCAGCATCTGTGTGCCACAGGCCTCCAGCATCTTAACAATTCTCTCATGAAACACCTGTCCTTGGTGGCATAAACATGCCAGCAACTCTCAAATCAGTGATTTCAATTAACTGGGCACTCCTCAGAGAGCATTTCTTATTATTACCTCTGTCTTGCCAACGGCAGGCCCTGCTGGGAGGGCCTGGTTCTTGTGCGTGAAAATCCAGAGCACGGGTATTTGGTAAGACACGCCTCATTCCCTCTAGGCTCCTGGAAAGCTTTCTGCCAGTGCTCTGTACACTTCCCTTCCACCAGGCTCATCTTTGGGGGTTCCCCCAGACATAGCACCTGAGACAGAGATGCAGATGTCTGCAAGTTACTGTCCCTGAGGAGGACCCCGGGAAAGAGGAAGGAAGGGGACCAGACTGCCTCAGTGAGGGCGGGTAGTCTCAGCTGGAACCCAGCTGTGCTCTGGACCATGATGTGCACCAGGCACTTAGCAACCCCATTTACTGTCCTCAGACAGTCAGGGCCTGCAGGAGCCCAAGCAAGCCAATCTAAGACCACCATGATGGATGCCCCTAGAGGGTGAAGTAGAGGGGCCCCAACAGTGACCATGACCAGGGTTCTGACACCTGATCAGGGACCAGGAAAATTCAGAAAGAAGACTACAGCATTAGAATTAAGGTTGGAGGGGCTAGTCCACCAACCTTCTTCTACAAACGAGAATGCTGAGGTCCATAACCATTGCTCCATTCCCCCATTTTTTGCAGAATCAGGAAAAAGCTCTCCAAAGCTGGAGTCCTAGCCAGGAGCCCTCTGCCTTCAGACACTCTAGAGGAGGGAAGTGCTCATAGGATTGGGGTGCGGTGCCCAGGTCACAGGTGTCTGTGGATGCTAAGGTGGTACGGCCTCCTTACAGGACAGTGGTACCCATCCTGCCTGTCTACTGTGGCTGGACCACGAGAAGCTGCCCTTTGTTCTGCTGGGGACCTCAGACTCCACATAACAGTTCTCAAATCTTTAGTGGACAGACAGTGTTGCAGAGAACAAGAGATGCTTCCAGAATTTCCCCACTCAGGCCAAGTTCAGTCAAACATTATGAAGAAAAGATAATCCAAGCAAGACTTGCAAATGGACCACTAGCTACCAGAGCTCCAGTCTCAGGCCATAGCCCAGGCCAGGAAGCCTCCTGAACTATAGTCTGCATACGGAGGCTGGGGTGGAGCTTGCTTCTGTCCCAACAGCCTGACTCTAGGCAGGAACCACCACGTATCAGTCCAAAGAGTGCAGTTTCAGTCGAGTGTAGTCAGGGCTAAGAAGAAGCTCTGGAGTCCACATAGGAAGCCCTCCATCACCAGCTCTGTGTCCCAAGGGAAGGAAGGCAACTCCCAATAGGGGTCTATGCTCTCTGCTGGCCACACTTGGTCTGGGGAGTCCATGGAGCAGCTGAATAATATACAGCATGGCACAATTACCCTCAATTTTTTTATGCCAGTGGCTGCTGTACTAAGCAGGCGTGCAGCCTCCCTCCAGGCCCCCAGAGGATAGAAATCTCCTGTCCAGGCACCTTGGGGGACAGGAGGATTCTTAGATTTGAGCAGGGAAGGGATCTGACCTCCTTGGCAGGGATCCTGGCTCAATTAGCTGGCCTTCCCTTTGTCTGTCAGCCCCTGGTACAGGCCTGGGCGGTGTGAGGGCAGAGCCCTGGCATGGACACGACGCTCTTCTGTCCTGCTTCTACTTCCTCTAGTAAGGTGGGCAGTCAGAATGAAGCAACTCTCAATTGCTTTCCCCACCTGCAGGATGGTAGCGTAAGACCTTCTTAGCGTTCCCAGAAGGTCAAGTCATGCCCAGTGCTGGAGGTTATGCCAACCAAGAAGACAGGTCACAGTCTTCTTCTAGGAGTTATGGCTAGGCCACTGTGGTCAGTGCTCCTGGCACACTGACGAGGGTTTAGGGCACTGCTATTGGCTGCTGACACCCCACCAGACTGAGGTGTGATGCCCATAGGTTAGTGTACACAGTTTGACTCCCTGAGGTTCTGAAGGTCAAAAGTCCTTAGCAGTTGCTGGACAAGGTGGCTATTTAGTATTTCAGCTGCTGGAGAGTCATGACCTGTGGACTTAGGTGTTCCTTGTTAGCCAGGCATGGCAGAACCAGAGAGGTTTCGGGAAATAGTTTACAAATGAGTCCATCCCTAGATCTGGGCCGAGAGATGCCCCAGAGGGCCAAGGTCTGAACTCAAATGTCCATGTTAACACTGGGATAGTTGGAAGTACATGAAAGAAATCCGCCACTGGGAGGTTGGTTCCTTCAGGAGAATGAAGGGGAGACTGTGTACTGGTCTTTCCCAGTTCTGGAGGGAAGCTGCCAGTGACACTCTCTGCCTCTCTGTGTCTCCTCTGATTTCATCCTCAGGTTTTCTTCACAGCCTCTGGTTCTTTGCCTCCCTCCTATAGGGATCATTAAGGTCCTACCTGGATGGTGCAGGCCATCTCCCCTTCTCAATATCTTAATCAAATCACATTCACAAGTCCTGGGGATTTGGATGTGGACATCTTTGCGACCATCATTCTGTGCACCACACCCCGGACAGGACAGCAAACGCAGTGGACTTTCTCAGGGTCATTTCTGAGAAGGGTCCCAGTCAGTCTCTCCAGAGTTGCCAGCATGCAGAGGCCCAACCCTTGGGCCCTCTGCCCATCCCAAGGAACGTAGCTAGCTGGGTTGGGCATGGAGTGATTTTCTCTGTGCAAAGTAGAGTAACCTATATTAGCACAGACCATACAACTGCAGGCGCAGTGTGTGGCCTTCTGGGGTGGGATATGAGCAAGATGTTGGGGACATGAGCAGTAATGAAGGACACTCCCACTGCTCAGTGATCTTCTCTTAGAGGGAAGCAATAGCTGAAAGTTTTCTGCATGTGTGTTCCTGCCCATTGCCATGTGAGAAGAATCATGGAGCTAGAGGGACCCTCAGAGGCTGCTGCCAGAATCTGAGGTCCAGGGAAGGGGGCCTCAGAATCTGAACTAGAATATCATTAAATTGACATCAGAGCTGCAACCTTGTGTGGCCTCGTTGAGGTACTTAGCTTCTCGAATTTCAGTGTCGTTGCCAGTAAATGGAAGGTCATGGTAAGTCAGCCTGTTAATCAAATGAGATGACAAAACACCACAGAAGCACTGGTTTGTTGTCACAAGTGACCTTTGTGACCTGGAGAGTTCAGTTTTGAAGGTACCTTGAGTGAGGGGCACATGAGTGGCTTTTAAACCAAGTGTCTTCGGGAGTGACTGAGGTCAGTTTTCCTCCAACAGGTGCGTGGTCTGGACGGGTGATGATCGGGTTTTCTTCTTCAACCCTACAATGCAGCTGTCAGTCTGGGAGAAGCCCATGGACCTAAAGAACCGTGGGGACCTCAGGAGGATCATGGAGGACCCGCCCCATAAGCGCAAGCTGGAAGCCTCAGCAAGTAACGAGGGGCAGGCTGTGTGACGCTCTTTGAGGGTTTACACTTGCTATTTCTAAGGGGGCATGGAGTGGGAGCGTGCTTTTTCTGCTTCTGTTGGAAACTGATTAAGGAGTCATGTTCACCACTGTAGAGTCAGTAACTAAATTTTTGTACCACTTTCTGCCCAAATCTTGACCTTGCCAAGCAGTGGGTTTGGGCTTCCCCTTGCATCATAGGTGAGGCCATAGGTGCAGGAAGGTGCTCATTGTCTGACCACTTGCACTTCCTGTCCATATGGCCTCTAGCCAGCCCTTTGCTTCAATTCCAAATGTCTACTCATCTCCACTTGAGAGGCAGATGTGCACAAATGGGAGTGCATTTCCTTCTACCCTGCAGCTCTCTCCAGCCCTTGGACCATGTTGGTTGGCACATGGCTGTGTTTGAATGGAAGCCTGTGCAGGAGGAGCAAGTATCCTCTTGGGCTATAGAGGAATGAGCTGCTGGGCAGGGAGGCAGCTGCTTCTGACTGGGGCTGTAAATCTTGTCTCACCAAGAGTCAGAGAAGAGCGTTCCACCTTCTCAGAAAGGCTCCCTTCCAATTAGAGCCGATACATTTTTTATGAGCTACTTTGAGGGGAAGCCCAACTCCCCCTACTCTCTGAGCACTCAGATTAAAATAGCTTCGCTCCACCAGAGACATGTGCAAGCAGCAGCTGTCTCCACCTTGACAGCAGCACGTGTGACTGAAGGGCCAGGCTGGTGGACATGGGATCTTGACTCTTTCGAAGAAGGTGTTTGTTTAATTTTGTAACAATATTTTTGATTTCATATTATATAGGACTAATCCAGGATGACATCAGCCTATACTTCCAGTTAATCCAGAGGCATTTAGAAGCTGGTGCAATTAAAGCAACAGCGCCAAGAGTCAGGGAAATGGTTGCTCTTGCAAAGCTGGTATTAGTCTTTTAAGACGGAGAGATGACAAGTTCAATACATTTATTTCAGTTCAGATAATAAGAACATTCTCCAGAGAGCTTGGGTCAACTGATGTTGGGAAAAGAAAATTGTTCTATGTGCATTTTTAACTATAAAATCTATAAAAATGTTCCCCTGTTCAGAGACAGTAAGGGCTGGATTTGGCAATTTCATTTCTTCCTTGGATCAAATGGTATTCTAATGTATATTAAAAAGATGCTTTGGAAACCATTGCAGAAAACAGTCTCTCAAGGTCCCTGGGCAGCAGAATAGTGCACAATTTAGGAAGAACAAGAGAACTTGTAATTCTACAAGACGCATTAAGGTACAGTTTATCCTGACAGTGACTTTGTTTGCTTGGTAAAGGCAAATAATGCAGTATGTGCCTTGCTCCTTTCCTTACTGGTGTTCTTTCAGATGATTGGTTGCTATGTCTTTTTTTCCCAAAGAATTAGTAAGAATGTGAAAGAAAAGAAACTTACTGAAAGTTAAATGCACAACTGCTCTCCCATTTCCATTGTGTGGAACACATCGGGCCAGGTCTGAGCAGAAAGAGGGAGCTGTCCCCAGGTCCCACAGGGCTGGTCATCTGCTCTCTCGAGGCCTGGGGACTGCAGACCAAAGACAGGACCCCGGATTGTATGAATCCCAGGTCAATTCTCCACTTCACTGTACAAACGAGAGTCTCATTTCGTACTGCCAAGTGCAGGGACTAAAGTCTAACAAACGCAACAAAAATGTCTGATCAACTTAATTTAACCTATCATGGTATTTTTGTCTACCACCAACTTTAGTATGTAGAACTACTTACTCTAGGCAGATAGACATGTAATTAAAAAAATACACACAATTACAAAACCATTTTTACTTTACTTCTCTTATAAAGAGAAGGAAAGATGGTCTTAAATCAGTCAAGTTTTTATATAATTCTTCAAGATATTCGAATGAGTTCAATTCTTGATATCTAGTTGCCAGGGTGGAATAAGAACATAACTCCTAATTTCCTGAGATCTACCCGGAGAACTTTACAGACAGACAATTAGAGAAGAGGGTATTTCTGGAGGACTAATTAGCTACAAGGGGCAGAGTGGACAACCTCCAGCCCTCAGCAGCCAGTGGCATTTTCCCTGGCTGGTCATTCATCGTGACCTATCAAATGATTTTGCCCTCATTATTATAACAGGGTCCGGGGAGATTGCTCTTGGTTGGGAATTTTGTTTTCTCATTTTGTTCAAGTGTGAGCCATTCTAGATTTGAGCATATTAATCCCTGTTTCTAGTCCGAAATGGGACAATTAAGTATTCCAATTGATTCCCATTATTTTTCAAGAGGCAAATGCAACAAATTGATGTTGTAAAGTGGCTGCCCCATTTAACTGCTGTTAGGTCCTGTGTGCGTGGGTGTGCGTGCGTGTGTGTGTGTGTGTGTGTGTGTGTGTGAAGCCATGGAAGTGGTAGCTTATAGTGTTAGGGAGTTTACAGGGTACAGGATACAGAACTGTCTAAAGTGCTAAGCCATTCATCACTCAGCAGATAAGGAGGGAGGCTGCTTTTTCATTCTCCTAGCATTGCTGAGGGGTACGAGTGAAAGCCTGAATTATTTTCTAATTACCTTACAATGCATCCAGATTTTTTATGGCTCTGTAGCTTTGCCGTTAGTTGGGAATAAGTGCCTGTTGAACTGAAGTGAAATGAGAAGCGGCAGTTTCACCCCAAGCTCATGCATTACACACTGACATTCAGGGCGGGGGGGGGGGTGCTATGAGCTCTTCAGTTTAGAAGATACTTGCTTCTGCCTCTCCATCAGGTTCTGTGTTCCTCAAGCCTACTAGGGGTGCGTCCTTTTTCCATTTTTATGGTAGCGGGAAGATGGCTCTTCCTAGAGATGGGGAGGACTGTCTCAATAGTCTGGCTCATGGACCTGCAGCTTCATCTCCTTGAACCCTGCCTGCACTGTCCTCAGAGGTGCATCCCATTCCTGCACTGGGAGGCCTGGTGCAGCCTGGTGGGAAGTACAGAGGTGATGGGGTACCCAGCCATTGGGTTGTTCCTCTGGGGTGGAGAAAAGAGGCAGAGAGAGGTAGGCAATAAACACCCCACCTGCTGTCTCCTCCTCCTCTGTCTCCGGCCAGTGCTTCCCAGTGGCCAAGGAAGACAGGAGGCCTGGGGATAGAACTGAAGAGGTGGGTATCCACCCAGCTGGGAGGGTGGAGCAAGGAACTGCCACAATTGGCTCCCTGAGATCCTCCCACAGCCCTGCAGGTGGCTGCCATGAGTATTGGGTACCAATTGCTGGTGTAATGAATTGTCTAAAAGGAGGCCTAAAACATGACCAATGGACTGGCTCACTTTCTGGAGGACAGAAGTCCAAGGTGAGTCTCCCAGGCATCAGCAGGATTGTGTCCTTTCTGAGACCCTGGGAGAGATTCCCTTTCCTCACCTCTTCCAGATTCTAGAGGAGCCGACTGCCTCTAGGGACCCCAGACGCTCCCTCTATCCTCAGAGCAGCAGGGTAGCATCTTCCAGCCTCTCTCTGACTCTGGCCCTCCCTCCTCTCTCCTGCACTTGCAAGGGTCTTTGTGACTATACAGGGCCACCTGAATGATACAGGATGACCTCTCACCTCAAGGTGAGGCTGCTTAGTAACCTTGATCCCTCTTGTCAAGTAAGCTAGCACATTACTAGGCTCCAGGTTAGGATGTGACATTGGTGGGAGGGAATTTCTATTCTGCCCCCCACAGTCTTTATTCCCACTTTACAGAAGAGGGAATTAAATAACATGGATGAGTCAACTTGCTAAATATCATACTTCCATCACGTGGGGATTTGCAGCTCAGTGAACCTGACCCCAGATCTGAGGAGGTCAACCTGGCCCAGCCTCCTGATGGCTGCTCCTTGGGCCTCCTAGGAAGAAGTAGGGACAGGCAGCCTTGGCCTGACACTCCCTCGTCCCCAGCCTGTGATGGAGATGGCAAAAGCTCACTTGGCTTCAATTGCTTTGCAAACATTTTAGTCATTTATATTCATGACAAATGTGAATTCATAATGACATTCATTTTACTAAGTAGGATATAAAATCATCCCATGAGTAAACACAGCTGTGACTAGTGAATGGGTCACTTTCCCAAGCCTTGTTTGGCTGAGACAGTGTATACTGGGGTCCCCACATCACAATGGGACCAGATGGCTGGGGCTCAGCAAGACTGGGGTCTCTGAGATGCAATACCAGAGCTTTCCTGGGTGTGCAGAGTGCTTCAGGTCAACCTGGCAGGCTCTCCCCACATGGAGTCCGTCCACTGGGGCTCTGTCCTGGGGGACCTGACCCTCACCTGGGAGCTATTCTCTGTGTTGGGTGCCTCCAATGGCGCCAAGGCCTCAATCTGCTCTTTGCACAGCCATGGCACTAGGCGCTGTGTTTTCTAAGCTCCATTCCAGTGTCCACACTGGCCAGTCTCTGTATGTGACACCAGATGATACAGGTGATCCTTCAGACTCGTGCCTGTACCCAGGCAGGGTGCTTGTTTGATGCTGAAGGATTTGCTGGGTGCCTCTTGCTGGGAAGCACCAAGTCCAGTGTGTGCTGGCCAGAGGGGTCTTGAAGTTCCTCTCTGTCCAATGCTTAGTTGTCCACCTAGGCTTCAACATGGTGGAGGTGACATCCTTTGAGGAACTTGGTATAAAGGCCACTTAGCCCACTGTAAGCCTCTTCAGTGACCTCTGTAGACACCCAGAGCTCCTGCAAGCTGCACATCCATGTTTGCTCAGATCCCCGGATCAATCCTGTGTGCTCCTGGGAGGGCTGCTCCCAGACCCTAAAGTGGAGCACGAGTCTGGGCTGCCCAGCAGAGCCTGTGGAGGTGCAGAGTGTGGTCACCACCCGAGAGGGGGCCTCAGCCTGAAGGAATGAACTGGGGCTTTCTGTCCAGTTCCTGGGTGGTGAGTGCTGCTGCTCTGGGAAATGTTGTGTCCTGTAGGAGTTACTGCCCTCTGACTTTCCAAGTCGTGCCCACCTCGGACTCAGGTGCACCCACACACCAAGGATCTCACCTAAATGTATGCTTGCCTCACCCAACACAACCCACCTCCACGGTTCCTCAGGAAGTTTCAGCCATAGACTTTGCCCACCCTTCCTAAAGGGCGAGGCTTGAATGGTGTAACCCTTTCCATGTCTGGAAAGGAAGATGTTAGGCTCAGAGTCTCAGGGGACTTTGCACTGGCTGATCCAACCTCACTCCACAAACTCAATAACCTAAAAACAACTGTGTATGTTAGTGTATATGTGTCTCCACATTTTTGCAAGCACATCTATTGTGTAATTTAGTGTTACTGGAATTGCCACATCAAAAGGTCCATGCGTCTTGAATTTGTGACCAACACTGCCAGTCTTCCTGTGAAGGGACGAAGCAGCTCTCGCCCCCACTGACGTGCGCCACTCATTCCTTGTTGCTGTTGGTATTTCTTTAATTTGGAGTGAAATGGAACTGTTTTTCACAGGTTTCTTGGGCATTTGCTTGCTTTGTGCTTCGGTGAAATACTTTAGCACTTGTCTTTCTATTGTGTTAAAAGAGCTCTTGTAAGTCAGGACATCAGTGTGTTTGGGCTTCCGGTATTTTTCCTTGCCTTTTGATTTTTTTTTCTTTTTTCTTTTTGGTCACAAAACAAGTTGTTCTTGAATTTTTTCTTGCTGTGGTAAAATATAAATGACATGAAATTTACCATGTAACCATGCTGAATTGAAGTGTGCAATTCAGTGGCAGAAAGTGTGTTCACAGTTTTGTGGGTCCCTCCCCACTGTGTACTCCTAAAACCTCAAAACACCAAACAGAAACTCCCTAGGCCTCCTCCCCGTGGCCCCTGGCGACCTGTCACTCACCTCTGCCTCTGTGGACTTGCCTCCTCTATTACATGCCTCAAAGGAGCAGAAACAGACCATCCAGGCTATTTCACGAAATAGAGTTTCTGCAGGATTTATTCCTAATGTAGCCGGTATCAGCAGGTCCCTCCATTTTTGACTGAGTGATGCTCTGTTGTGTGTCCATTCCACATTTTGTTCATCCATTCATCTGTCCATGAATGAGCAGATGAGCTATTTGATAACACTTGAGTACTTTCCAGGTTTTGGATATTGTGACTAAGGCTGCTATAAACATCGGCACACAAACACCTGTCAGACACCCTGTTTTAGAACTGCTGGCTTATGTGCTAATTCTTAACTTTTTGAGCAGTGGCCAAAGTGTTTTTCACAGTGGCTACAGTATTTCATGTTCCCATGGGCAATGAGCAAGGCATTCACGTTCCTCACCTGCTGGATGACATTCGGGTTTTCTGTTCTGTGTTGTCAGTGTGTGTGTTAATAGCCATCAGAGAGGATGTGAGGCATTTGATTTACTTCCCCTTAATAACATTGAGCATCTTTTCCTGCATTTCTGGGCCACTTTGTATTCTTCTTTGGAGAAATGGCTATTCAAATCCTTTCTGCGTGCTGTGTGGCTTAAGTTGTGTGAGTGGTGGGAGATGATAGATAGATAGATAGATAGATAGATAGATAGATAGATGGATAATAGATGATATATATAGATAGATAATAGATGATAGATAGATAGATACAGACAGAGCTCTATCTATAGATCTCTGGGTCTATATCATCAGATATATGATTTGCAAATATTTCCCATTATATGGGTAGTCTTTTCCCTCTGTTGGTAGATTTTTTGAGTCACAAAAGTTTTTCAGGTTGATTAAGTCCAACTTACTAATTTCCTAGTTGAATGTGTTTTCAGTGTCATATTTAAGAAATCTTGTGAAGTCCAACATCTTACTTCTCTTCTAAGGGTTTATAGTCTTAGCATTTTAGTCTGTTAGAAGCCTATTTCAAGTGAATTTTTTTGTGTGGGCTTCCTCAGGGATGGTTTCTGTTCGGTTCTGTTTACCAGGTGAGTGGCCATACTCTCCTGTTTCTTTGTATTTTTGGAAACTTTTGTTCAACTAAGCATTTGGGGCACTGTAAGGTGAACTGTGGACCTCTTTTTCCTACTTCATGGTGATTGCTGACTTGGCATGTTGAGGGCTGGAGTCATCCACTGTGACTTTTCAAGTGGCCTTTATGAAGTATGTCGTCTTTGTCATGTGTAGTCTCACCTGTTTCTGTCCCTTCATCCCTGGGGGTCAGCATGATTAGAAGTGCCCAGCAGGCCCCAAGCTCTGAAGCAGTGGACTCCAATCATCATTCTAGCTCAGTGATGGTTGTAGTGGAAGGACTGACCCTGACAGCTCCATTTCCTCTCTGGCCTTATAGTTTTAAAGTTAGTCAAATTTACAAATGTTTTCCTTCATGGTGTCTGGATTTTACATCTTGACAAAGAAGACTCTACTCATGTTGAGATTATTCAAAATATTTTTTTAAAAACCTCTTTAAATAATAACCAACATTACAAACAAATTTCTTAAATATCTGTGTAATTGTATGACCTCATTTTTCACATTTCAAGAAACTTTCATGTTTCCTGTTTGACCTCCCTGGTGTGTGTGCTGGAGTATGGCAAAAGGAGGGATTTGGCTCATGGCTTGTCTTTGTGTTTCTCATCTCCTACTTCATCTGCCTGGAAGACAAGTAGATGCCAAAAACAATTCCAGTCACTCTTGAAAACCAAACCAGAATGTCACGCCTCAGAATGCACCAGCAGAATGCTCACCCAGGGAAGGATTTTCAAGCCATGAGGTGTGGCAGGAGCAGGGGGGATATGAGATCCCACACTCCAGGATTAGGGGACAAAGCAACAGTGAGAGTGAGTTTCTGGAGTGTCACATGGAGGCACACACATGGACATGGAGGTTGAGACAGTGCACAGAGGTGAACCCAGTGTGACTGTGCTGGACTGGGTACCTGTGGAACCTGAGACATGGGGCTAGACAGGAGTGGGGCTCGGGGAGCAAGGGGACTGAATTGGGTCTTTGGGGGGTCTCTGGCATAGAAGGGTTGAGGTGGTCCTTGCTGGAAGGTTGTAGACAATGAGGCATAGACTTTCTGAGCTTCCTCCCCAGTCACCTAAGTGGTAGAAAATGTTTTCTTCACTAGTCCAGTGGCTTTCAACTGGGGTTGGTGCTTACACTTCTGGGGACGTTTAGCAGTTTCTGGAGACATTTTGGTCTTTAGACTTGGAGGATGCTGCATGTGGTGCACTGGTAGGATCAGAGACACTGCTAACCATCTTCTAGGGCCTAGGACAGCACCCACAGTGAGGGGTGACCCACCTGGATGCCAGCAGGGCCAAAGCTGCGAGTCATGATCAGAACCCTGGACACACCTGTGGCCTTCCACCCACCTTCACTTTGGAAAGACTGGTGCTGCCTGCGACACCTCTTCTGGTAGATACTCTCCATGATGTGTGATGGAGAACTGATGGCCGCCCTGGAAAATTCCCAGGCAGTCTTGCCCATAGCAAGGCTTAGGAAGCCCCCGGTGGTCCCTAGGCCAATGGATGACTGTGCGTGTGTAGGAAGTGGGATGGGTAGGCTGTCAGAGGAATAAGGCTGCTAAAAGGATATACGGTAGGCTTAGAATGAGCTGGAAGCCTCCAGAATCTGTACATCTCATCTTACCAACAGCCCCACACCCTACTAGAGAGCAGAACCATAAACAGATTGAGTGCCTGTAATTGAGGAACTAGGATTCCAAACACAGGACATGCAGAGAAGTGTTGGGTTTTAAAAGAAAAAGCAAGGAAGTCTACATGGTGTGGAATTTGCTGTCTTCCCACAAATGCCACACTCATCATGAGTGGATTTTTAAGCCTCCCAGGAGGGAGATTGGAGACAGCAGCCCTGGGAGGGTGTGACACTGGTGGCAGGTCTCGCAGGCATGCTCTGTCAAGCCCCTTCTTTTCACCACTGACTTAGGAGCAGGTGGCTTCAGAGGGAGGCAGACACAGGAGTACAGGCTGAGTGGCTCTTAGGATGCTAGGATCATTGATCAGCCCTTCGGTTGACAGGTCACGCGTGACGAGGCTCCAGGACCATCTCATATTCCTTCTTCTTTCCATCTTAGAGCCGTAGGAAACATCAAGGCACCTTTCTACATTTTCATTCCAACATCTCATGAAATGTTTGCAGGGCCACCATCTTCAGGATGGGAATAAAGGATAGGGTGTGTCTTCTAAACAACTTGATTTTGGAGCAGATGCAGTCAGTGTAAAGTGCACACAGCAGGCAGAGGACCTATTACTGCTGCTGTGGATGGAGAAAATCCAGGAGCACTCGGGCCATTCTTGATTTCAGGAGCCCACTCTCAAGAATCTCCCTCTTCACTATCCAGTTAGCATCAGGACAGCCCAGGAGGCTCACCCAGGAGAAGGTGTGGCAGACGGGGGAGGGAGGGTGCATCCCGAGGGCAGGTCAGAGAATTAGGGTTTCTTTGCTACTGAAATATAAAAGAATGTGTGCCAGGAGAAAGCCAGCTATACAACTGATACCAGTGTTTAAGAGAAGTCTGTTTTTGTAATTGCAGATGAGCCTGCTCGAACGTGAGCTGTCTGGTGGCTTGTCACAGTACTGAGCACTAACTCTCAGTTGTATTAATTTGACTTTTCTTTCAGCCGACAGCAGTGATGGATCCAGTTCAGAAGATGGCAGGGAAGACCAAAACGTGAAGACCAAGAGGAATCGGTAGGTGGTGGTGTCCTTTCCTAGCTTCTCTGTTCTTAATGGATACTTAGCTGGTGTAAAAAATTGTCTTGACTACATTGATTTTGTGCAAAGAACTAATTTAACCACTACCAACAGCAGAAGACCTTGGATTTTGTCTTGGCACCTGTTCTGGGCACCTTGTTTTTAGATTTTTTTGTGTGTGACAATGCTGGGGATTGAATCCAGGGCCTTGTGCATGCTAGACAAGCACTAATTTCCCACTGAGATAGTCCCCAACTGTGAGCACCTTTTCAAAGCAAGTGTCTGTAGGCTCTGCACTCAGGGGGACACTGTAGCCAGTGTTGGGCCTGTCGTATCCTCTGGATGCCCCCACGTTCAACCCAGGCTCTGCTCCTGTTGTCATGTTGGAGTGGTCAAGGTGGTCTCAGAGCTCAGAGCAGCCCTAAGTTTGGGGAGGGCATTCTGGCTTGATGTTGCAGCTCTGTGTCTTGCTTGCTCAGTGACCTTGGGAAATTAATCCAGCCCTGCTCTTGGGGCTCTCACTTGTAAATAAGATTAAATGAATCCTAACAGTACCATGAGGGGCTGGCTACGTGAGATGCTGAATAACTGCACATGATCCTCTGTGACAGGAAGCTCTTCACCCACGCTGGCTCGTCACTGTGGGGCAGTGGTGGTTGCAAATACAGGATGAGAGAGTCCTCTTAGGCTAGGAATGACTTCCCCTAGTTTTTCCCACAAGGCCACTGGTCTGTTCCACTTACACTCTGCGATTCACATAAAGAGACAACATAAGTGTTTAGGTTCCTCAGAGCAGGACAGATGGAAGGAAGCATGTGGCAGCTGGTTACCATCTTTGGAAAAGAATGGTGAGTTTGGATCTAATGGCCAACCCGACAGCATGTCTCCCAGCCTGTGTCCTGAGCTCAGTTGTTGGCCCGGGCGGGACCTGGATGATCGTGTGGTTGGAACATGGGTCTTGCCTCTACCTGGCAGGTGTGTGTCTACTCGTGCACCTGACTCCTTTATAGGGCCTTTCACAAAACTCCCATTTCTATGGCAGAAATCCCACTGGTCAAGCATATTAGCAGTGTAGGCATTTTCTCTTTTAAAAAATGTATTTTAGAAAAAGTATTGCTTTTGCTGGGGCACACATTTGTTATAACAAAGAACAAAATGAAATTTTGACTCAGAACTCATATCCATTTTCACCTCCTCAGTCCTTCACTCTGTGCTGTTTTAGCTGAAGACAAAGGTGAGACCAAGAGCCAGGCTAGCATGTGCCTGACCGTGGAGCTTAAGGTGGACTCTTCTCTCCAGTGGATGCCCCAGCTAGGCAGCAACAAGATTTAAGTGAGTTCAGAGCCAAGCAGACACCCACAGAACTTTCCAGAACATTGTGGAAGGCTAACTGCTGTCATCTCCAAGGTCTAGAGACTTCTGGCAAGAAGTAGGGTCTCCTCCTCCCTGGGCTTCTGCCACCTTGGCCATAGCACTCTGGAGGCGGTGACCCCTGTGTGGAGGACTGGCTGCCACACGGCAGGGGTAGGGATCTGTGTGGTGCTGTGGTGAGTCCTTCTAGCCAACCTCAAGGGCATCCTCTCTTGCTGCCCCACATCTCCTTAGGAGGTCACTTTGGAGGGCCAAAGGGCACTAGTGTGGTTACAAGGAATGAAGATTGAATGTTTTTGATATGGGCAGGGGCTCCAGGAATAGGCAGAAAGGGCTGCCTCTTGGCTTCTATGTCCCCGCCATGGACATTAGCCTGTACACGTCGACACTGAGGGGAAAGGGAATCAAAACAGTGGCTTGATAGATTGAGGCTTGTGTAGAAAGAAAAGCTCTGTGGATCCAAAGCAGCCCATATGTCTCCTACATCACCCAGCCATCCCAAGGGACTGCCTTCACATTCCCAGCTGATGGCATTTAAATTACATCAAAACATTAATTTTGTCTTTAGTCATCTGAATGACTTGCAGAATTGAAAACTGACTTTGGCACAAGCACAGGTATTTTGCACAGAGCTGCCCCAGTTTGGGCAGTTCTCTGTGTCCATGTCTGTCACACAGCTTTGAAGAGTGTGTGAAAGAGGGATGCATGAGCACATGCAGGTGTCCCTCCGTGCTCACCTGGCACTCACCAATGGCCGCTGTGGTGAGACTGCTCTTCTAAGAAGCTCTTGCAAGAAGATGCTCTGCAGTAGCTACTCAGTCAGGTGCAGGGCCCCACATGTTCCACCAAGTCCTTTCTGTTCGTTCGCGAGCCATCGCACAGAAGCCAGGCCTATTCCATTTGGGACCTGCACCATGGAATGGTTTTCCCAAAGCTTGCTCTGCAGGGATGATCTGTTACTCCTGCCTCAGTGAACCCCTGGGCAGACCAACTGCACTTGACATTTTGACTCATCTTTGGGAAGGTTATTGTCAATGAGGTCAAGGCCTCTCATGCTTCTGAGAACTTCATGTATTTTATGCAACAGAATCTGGCATACATAGTAGGGAACATGCCTCCACAGCGTCTGCTGAGATCAGTCCACTTTGACATGCCCTTTCTGTATAAATAACAGATTTTTTTGCTCATCACAAAGCACTTAAAAATCCCCCTGTGATGTATGACTGCTGGGCAGCTGTTTTGCAATGTTTGAGAAACAAGGGAATGAACTCTGAGGACAAAGGTTCTGTATGCTAATCTCCACTCCTGTATTTCTTATGAGCTCTGGCACAGTTAACACATTTGGGGCATTCATACACATGGAATTACATTGATTTTTACAAATAATGTATGCCCAAATGATAATTTTCCTAAAATTCCCTTGGAGGAGAAATATGTCAGAACAACAAGCTTTCAAACCATGAAAATGTTTTAAACTACCTGATGAGTGCCACTTCAGAGCACTCATTATTTACTATTTAGTGGAATGTGTTCACAATGCAAGACCATCCATCTTCCCTGGGACCTGAAAATTGATTACCTGTTGCTTGTCCATTTTCTGAGCAGTGCCTGGAGCCTCAGCCAGTTTCTGAAGTGAAGGTCTTTTTATAGTTCGGGCTGCATTTTGAATGTGCATTCTATTTTGGGGAGTTGGGCTTTTATTTCAAATAATTGAATTATTTTAGGGACTCAGCAAAAGTACGTCGTTCGGTTTAAAAATAAGAATGAACGTATCCACAAAATATTTTAGAGAAGAAATCACTGTGAGTATGCACCACTTCTAGCCCCTTCATGAACTATAAGGTGTTACCAGTTATGGGTGAAAAGCTAAATTGAGAGCTTTTCATCACATCAGAGAGTGAAGTTGCTCTATCATGTTTTCAATTATCGTTGGCCCAATGACCATGTTAACATATTTATATCTCCATAACATTGGTGTGGACTTCTTGTACTATGAGTGACCAAAACACCTCTCCTGGTTTGGGTTGTTGTTTATTATGGTGGTTTGTAAATTGGGGGAAGTCAATTATTGGCTATGATGAGCATGGTCAAGTTGACCTCCTACCATAAAACCGGAATGTCAACTAGTCAAATAGGCTGGTTTCTTGGGGTCATATAGGGCTCTTGCTGAAGACCCAAGCAGCTGGAATGAGTAAGAGGGGCCGTTATGCTTTGCCCAAACCTGCCTCCATTACTCTACTCTTAGCAAACCAAGGTGTCTGCATGATGCCCTGTGCAGACCTTCTGGGGCTGGGATGTAAGGGAATTTCAGGCTTCCCTGAGGAGGTAATTCCCACAAGAAGTTCCCCTTTCCTGATGTCTACACTGCTCCTGAGATACCCTCCAAGGAACTTTGTGGTTATGACCCATCTACCTGGGGTTCTGCACTCCACCTGGGCACATTATAGGGCAAGGTGGGTCCTTTCAGAGCAAAAGAAGAACATGACTATCCAAAGGACAAATGCAAGGATTTAATGCTAGTATTTGATCCTTATAATATAAGACCAAGTGTGGAGGCTTTGCAGCTACCACCCCCAAGACTATCCCCAAGTAAAACCCACATCTGCATAGAGTCAGCTGTGGGAGAAGAAGAAAGGAGACACCTCCTGTACATCCAGAAAGCTCATCACCTGTGAAGAGGAAAGTAATGGTTAGTGAGCAGGCACGTTCAGCAGGCAGGAGGGTCTGCACATTCAACCCCTGTTCTCACAGTGCAAGATGAGCCTTTCTTCCTACACCAATGGTTTCTAGAATGACAGAAAAATTAAGAATTGAGAAGGTGGGAGACTTGAAATGTTATAAGATAATGTAATAATACAAGTGTACTCCAAATTAAGACTTATAAGTCACATCTTTAATTTGTCCCTGGATAGCAACAGAATTCTCTCCATCCTATCTCAGCCCCAGAGTTTTGTCTAGTTTCTGGGGACATTATGAGACAGGAGATGCAAAGGACAACAAATCACTAACCTTCACTTTTCTTTAAAGTTATTCTTTGTACTTCATTCATTCTTTTCGGTGATCAGTTGGTTCTACATAGAGACCCATGGCTTTAAAAATGGTATTGAGTCTGTGCCATATATCATTAGGGCATTTTACACAGGACCCTTCATTGACATCTGTCTATGAGAAGACTGAGAGCAGGAGCAGCGATTTGTCATAGGATTTTAATTTGTCTTTTCAGGCTGAAGCATGGATACTCCCAAACATTAATTTTTTTTTCAAAAATGGTCATGAAACTTGTCCATCTCTGAGAGGAGAGAGCACAGTTAGGAGAAGCACAGACACAGCAGAGGCTGCTTCCTTGCAGGTGGGGACAAGCGGTGTTCTCTTCCAGGCTCCATGAAGCATTTCACTCAAATAGAGAGAAGTCTTAAATCTGGCTGCCAGGAGGCCAGTCTAGAATGAGGTCTGGAGCACTTGATCCAAGTGTTCCTCAGTGATCTCTGTCTTCCACTTCACTTGACTCCATTGTGTAGTAAGGCCTTGGCCTTCACTGTCATCATATCTTCACACAGTGCAAGCAGGAGCTGGTGAGCCTCCTGGGGCCCATCCTGGCTGGCAGCAGGCTTGAGAACCCGTGAGAGAAAATCACGATGTCCACAACAGTTCTGATGCTCCTTTTCATGAAGGCGAGGGCCTGTTGCAGAAACTCCTCCGTGAGGGGGCGTCTGTTCACCCTGTCCATTCATGCACCCCAAGTGCCCAGTGTTTGCTGGGGAACCTGGGGCCTTCCTGGGCTCTGAAGCACAGCCCCCCACATGTAGGCAGGTCCTTCCCTGTGGCTGAAGAGCAGCAGCAAGCCACTCTCCAGTGGGAAGAAAGGAGGCCATGTTTCTTGTCCACCCCTGAGGTCTGACGCACCATCTCATCAATGCTGTGTGCAGAGCCCCTGTGTGGTTCGGATCTGGGCACTTCCCATCCCCAGCTTGCTCGTGGAATGGAAATATCTGGGACACCGTGAGGTCCACATCTCCTGCCAGCTGACTGTGCAGAGGAGGCTCTGCCCTTCCATGAAGGAAGGGTCAAGCTGTGGGAAGGCAGGCAGAGTGGACAGACGAATAGCTACATTCCACAGTATGTGAATTTTGCCTTCTCAATGTGTCATGCACCGAACAAATGTCTATCACTACCCAATGTTTGCGGGTCTCGGGGCCACACAGACCACAGAACAGGTGCCGTTCCATGTTTCTGGGAGCTGTTTTCCAAGACGAAGGGAATGTTAGAACTGGGTCAGGTGATCTGTGGTCCTGTACTCACTCTGCCCAAGCATCCTAGAAACTCACAGGCCACAGTGCCGCCATGCATGTCTGTGGGCCAGGCCCCTTCTCTCCTTGGTTTGGTTGCCCTGGTGCCAGCCTATTGCAGTCCCAATGTCTATGTCTCCTTCCCCATGTCCCATGGTCCCACTGTCCCCATCCAGTCCTTGTTCTGTGTTTGCACCAGCTCTCTCACTCTGCAGGAGCTCCTGACCCAGAGCAAAGCACATAGGAACCACAGCAAACAAGGTCTCTCATCATAGAGACCTATGCCCACCCCAGCCCTCAGCTGGACCAATCCCAGTCCTGTGTGGGATCACGGCCTCTCCTTAGGTCCCTGGGTGGACAAGCATGGGTTTCTGTCTGATTGGGACTGCAGTTGCTTTTCTGTTTCAGTTCCTGTGCCTGGATGAGGAGGGCCCCAGAAGTCAGGTGTCATTGAGTTGTCACCACAGCTGTTGTGCACCTGTCCACATTGCACTCCATAATAGAGCAGTGTCTATTATGATGTTTGTCTTGGGCTGAAATAGAGAGTGGGGCCTGGACAGGCTTTTCAGGGAGTTGTTGAGAAGGAGGGGCGGAGGGGACGTGTGGATCTTGGCTTCTCCTGAAGACAAGCCCCCAGAGTCCTCTTTAGATTAGAGCTGGCAGGCAAGAGCAGAGGCCACTGACCCACCTGAGAATCTGAAGTGCTTCCACTCTACATCTAGAGCTGGCCCCAGCTCTAGTCCAGAGTAGGACAATGAGCCTCTCTGGAAATGGGCTTTAATTTCAGCTGACAGTTTTAATTTCCAAATCTACTTGATATTCTCACTTTTGGAGTCTGGGGCAAGTCCTTTCTTCAGAGCTCCTCCATCCCAGTTGGCTGTTCATGCCGAGAGGAATTACAACTGCCATTTATCTCCTTCCCCTGGGAAGGAGTTGATGGGCCATCAAAGACCCGAAATGGTGGCCCACTGACAGCTATGATTTCTGAAACTGCTGCAGCTTTTGAAGTGGAAAGACATTTTCTTAAGTCACTTGGTTGCTCGAGAGGGTGTGCCTGAGGGGTGTGAAGCAGGTGTCGCCAGCATGTTTAATGCTCACTCTCTAGAGTACTCGATCACCTCACTTCCTGTCCAGAAGGAGGTCCACATTCAGCAGTCTTCTCACAGAATTAGGTTAGCCTGTATTTGTTGTGTGATTATGTCTCTCAGGGGCTCTATACATGTCACCCCAAGGATACAGAACAGTCTTGCTGGGTGGGGGAGGAACATCTCAGCACCTTCTCCATGAGTCTAGTTATCCACCACGGAGCTCCTCCACCCTGGAGGCATTAGAGCAAGGCGAGGTGGTTTTCTCCTCTCTCCCTGAAAGGCAAGGCTTTTTTCATGTGTTGATGATAGTAATCATTTGGTCTGATTGTTATGAAGACTGCTGAGCTTGGATGAGGCAGGTGGAGCTGGTTCAAGGAGACCAAAGGCCAACAGGGAAAGGAAACATGGTGCCGGTTCCTGAGGGGTGAACCAGGGTGAGATGGAAAGAAAGCCAATAGGTGAGGAGAGTGTGACGGAGGTAGACCAGGTACATTCAGAACACCCAGTTCAAGTGAAGTGATTTCTATCTAAGCAAGCGCGTTGTAAGCTGATGGAAAGAAGAGGACTAAGCACTTACCTAGCTAACACTCTGTTAAAGAAGGTCCAACACAATGGAAAAAACAAATAAGTATACACAATTGTGAAGTCATTGTTATTTTAACTATTTTAAAACTTTTTATTATAGAAGAGCACAATATAAAAAAAAAAACAGCCTACTTAACCCTCAGTACCCATTCATCTCTGGTCTTTAGTCCTCCAAGATTATTTGAAACAAACCCCACCTTATCCTGTACATTTCGTTTGGAAATATTTTAGGATCCTTGATATTATCAAATAGGCTCCCAGCCATTTCAAGTTTCCTGGACTGTTTTATTTCCTCTTCCTGTAATTTTTGGAATCAGCATCCCAATCAGGATCAGGCACTGTACTCTTTTGGTGTTTCTCCTAAGTCTCTTGCAAGTTTCTCTTGTTCCACTCTACTATTTTTAATTTATTTGTTCTTAAATGAGAATTTGTCTCTCTCTTTCTCTCTTTTTTTTGGTAGGACTGGGGTTTGAACTCAGTGCTTTGTGCTGGCAAGGCAGGTGCTCTATCACTTGAGCCACAGCTCTGGTCTACTCTGATTTGGTAATTTTGGAGATGGGTCTTAAGCTCTGTTTTCCTAGGCTGGCCTCAAACTGCAATCCTCCCAATTCCAGCCTTCCAAGGAGCTAGGATTACAGGTGTGAGTCACCACTGCCTGGCAGAAATGAGATTCTGTTTATAGCACAGAGTGTCCCATGGTTTGGTATATATCACTGCATCCCTGTGGAGTGGTTATTCACCATGTTTTTCTGTCCCCTGTAGTTTTTGTAAATTTGTGATACTTTGTAGATCAGTTAGGTCTGATTCTTGTAGGGCAAGAATATTCCACAGTGGTGATGAGTTCCTTCCAGCGGGAGGTGGACCACAACTGGCCCTCTGTCTTTCTGCAATGTAAGCAGGTGATTTGCCACCATCCTTTATTTCTTTCCAGATTGCTAAATGCATTTCATTTGCATTTTCTATCGTAACTACTTTTATAAAGAGAAATTTATCCTCATAAATGATTTGATTCCCTCAGGATATAGTTTGAACAGAAAACAGAGGATAAATGCTTGATTCTTTCCTTTCAATACCAAATTCCAAATGATGTACTGGTTCCCTAGCACCCTCCAAAGAGAAGCACTTCATTAAGAACTCCTGGACTTAAAGATGGTTGAACTGTTTTAATTCATGTGAGTTACTACCTTTATCCTTTAAAAGTAATGCTAGAATGTGTGCCATTCTTAGATGTTATTGGATAATTATCACAGGTGTGAGGTACACCTTAGCAAAATGTAGGTGAACATCTTTTTTATATAAGGAAGTTTTCTGGAGTTATGTTTTACTGTTTCTTCTGTTTTATTGTTTGCATTTTCTTGTTGGGAGACTCAAAGCTTACTCTTTGACTCTTCTTTTTTCTGTACAAACAACAATTTTTAAAATTTTTTTTAAGAAAGGAAAAATACAATGACAATATTTCATAATATATGTTATTAATGTATTAAAATTTTCATAACATAAAATTTCCAGTATTTTCCTGTAAAAAGTCATATGTGAATTAATAGAAAGATTTACTTCAAAGCAGTTCTTAAGCTTTAACCTTTTCTAATAAGCACATCATTTAAGCATTGTCTTGGATATGGGTCTATGGTGGTGTGGGCAGGACAGGTCTATGGGGCAGGAAGAGAGAGACGTGAAGCACTGTTAGTGTAATCATAGGTTACTTATGGCCAGGACATTCCCAGAGATATGTCAGTCTTCTTTGTCTTTGTACAACTATCATGGGCATACTTACACAAACCAAGATGGCTACCATGTCACCAGGCAATAAGGAACACAAGGGTGTATCCAGTCCTTCGCCAACTGAGCATTGTTACTCCGCAGGGGACTACAAGGGTTTTTAGTCTTTGACTCTTCTTTACCCTTCTCTCATGCCATCTCCTGTGGATTCCCAGTTTCTTCCCTTCTCCCCTTGTACTTCCGTAAGATACCTTTTGTGGCATCGATTCACTCTTGGTCTTTATACTTTAGCTCTCTTCCTGATGTTTCCCTTTTGTTTCTAATTATTTCCTGGATTTTCTCAGACCTTTTCTTTCAAGTCTTTATTTTGTCCAATATACTTTTTTTTCTCAATTTTTCTATTCTGAAACATGTTCTTTTGTAGTATCCCTCGTGTTCCTTAAAAAACTGAGCTTATTTTCAAGAATTAAAATTTGCATCTACTTTGGGGGCATTTCTGTTGGCCTTGCCTCTGCTGCTGCTGGACACATCACTTGGTCCATTATTCTATTATTTCTATAATAGTTGTGCTTGGCACTGGGATGCAGTTGTCTTGGTTACCCATGTTTAAGTGAAGTGGTGATGAGGGGGCGGGGCCTGGGATTGTACTCCTGGATGCTTGGCCCTGGTCCCCTTTCAGAAGCTGGGGTGATGGGGTGCTGTGTTTTGGAGATCTTTGCTCCAGAGCCTCACTTTCGTGTAGCCCTTTCGCTGTCACTGCTGTCCCTACCTGTTTAATTTATGTTATGTTCTGGTTTTGCTTTAATGCCAGGCATTGCCTTGGAAGGGAGAGTTCAGAGGCCTCACCTCTCCACCCTCCATCCCTCCTACATTTCCTGGATTCACCTGAAGATTGGATCCTGGAAGACCCCCCGCTTCAGCTGCTGTGCTTGTGAGCTTCTCAGTGGTGAAGCAGGGTGACTGCTAACCTTGAGACCTTGCTCACAGTGGCATCTGTTGGCTTGCTAGTGCTCAGAGCCTTAGGCGGTGCCTTCTCTGTCCCCTCTCCACTGCCTTGAGCAGGTGCCAATAGCAGACAATCTGTTTAGGTCTGCGGTCTGCTGTGCCCACTCCCAATTTGAGATCTTGGGGATGCCTCTTTGGCGTGAAGATGTTGTCCGAGGCATTTTGTTCTGTTATTATTACAGCTCTGTTTGCTTTTGCCTGTGGGTCTGTGGAGGTTAAAATAGCCCCCTGTCTTTGTTTTATTTAGCACCATGAGGTTTGTTTTTCTTTTAGGCCTTAGAATTCCTTGGAGTCCTGCATGCTGAGATGTATGTGACTGGACTGATTTCTTTCCACTTGGAGGCAAGAAGAAGGTTTTTTGTTGTGGGATCAAACCCAGGGTCTCGAGCATGCCAATCAAGTGCTACCACTGAGCTAGGTCTCCAGACTGTTATTACTGGTTTGTTTTTTTTGAGTTACTAATTAGTAACTACCAGCCTCATTTCAAATGCTGAGGCCTGAGGTTCCTGATCTTCCCTGGCTCAGGTGCACTCTGGTTGAGAGCACCACTACTCCTATGAATGCCCCTAGAATCTCAGACAGGTTGGTACATGTCCTCTCAGGCTGGAGGCCTAGAGAGCCCATGCTGCTGGCAGGTGGGCCAAAGAGGCGTTAGCTCCTTGGAGCCACCATAGTGAGTTCCCAAATGAAGACCTTCACCAGCTATGGTTCAGAAGCACCTTCTGGTGAGGGGCTCAAAGGCCTCATAAACACTGGGGGAAGCTTCCAGGTTTGGCCAAGCCAAGCACTGAAGCAGGATGGACATGACACCTGGTAGAGCGCAGGTGCTATGGCCAGTGCCCACTGCCCAGTCAACAACAAGGCTGAGCTCCATGATCCTTAGGATTCTGCCCCAACCAGAAGAGCTCATCTACCTTGAGCAGCAAAAACACCTTTGGACAGGTGCTGCACTGCCCAGGTTACCGTGGCCTCCTGAGAGGCAGAGCTGGCCTCTGAGAGACGAAGGCTTCAAGCACATCTGCCAGTGGGCCATCATCACAGTGCGAGAGTCCAGGACTGCGGTAGCTAATCTCATGGCCCCATTGCTGCTCATTTGCTCTCCTCTACAAGACAGTTCCTAGCATGTGATTTTTTTCCATAACCACGTGGACAGCAAATACAGGTAGACATAGGTAAATGTGACCCCTTTGAAGACACGCAAGGAGCCAATCAATGTCATGGCCTGATTGTCCTTGGGCAGAGGAGAGAAAGGGTTTGGTGAACATTCCAAGTGGGGACCATCCACATCAGGGACCAGTGGGGAGGCCAGGGCAGAACTCTGAGGGCTGAGGACAGCAAGGCAGGAGCATAGGAGGCTGGTGGACAGTCAGAGGTCAGTCAAGCGGAGTTGGAAAATAGCAAGGTTGAAGCCAGTGGACAGGCACCTGGAGGTCCTCAGTCAGCCCAGACCTGCTATTGCAGGTGGATGTTGAGCCCTGCCTCTGTTCACTGGGTAGGCTCATCTCTGTGCAAAGGCGGGGGGCAGCTGTTGCTGCCAAACTCACCCAGCTTCTTGCACCATTCCTGCTTGGGGCCTGCACCAGGACCCCAGAGTCAAGATTTTGCCCATGGCCATGGTCCATCCCAGGGCAGTATCCATCCTGCTGCCAGCATTGACTTTGAATTCCCACCTAAGTGGTGCAATGTGGGCAGAGCCAAGGCCCCTGTGCTCAGATCTTGCCCAGGGACCCACAGCCCTGACTGATGTGCCAAAGTGCTTTGCAGTCACTAGAAGCATCCCTCTGCACTGCACAATGTAGAGGCTAAAAAAACCAGACAATACCAATTTTTCAAAGTGTGTCTCATCTGAGATCATTTGTTACAACCACACAATAGGATGTCTGAGGCCCCATAAGGCAAAAAGACTCACAGAAACTTTGATTCCTGCAGAATTTTATATTGTGTCTAACACCAGAGTTACAGGCTGGTGGTATTCTGATGATAAATTCCCAGCTCTCTTTGCTGGAAGACAGAACAATTTTCCCCTTCCATTAAATCAAATGAAAGATGGTATGTCCCCCGGATGAACTGGGAAGAGCTGGTGTGGATGAAACCACCACAGACAATGAGAGCAAAGACTGAGTATCAACATCACTGTCACCACATTGGTACTGTTCTCATGCCAGCCCTCATGCTAAGCAATTTAAATGCATTTATCTAATTTCGAGGGGTTGCAGCACAGAGCTGTAAATGACTATCAGGTGTCCTTATTTCATTTAATTCTTAACAAACAAATCCTAAGTGGAAGGTGCTGTTATTATTTCAAGTTTACATATGAAATAAATGGAGAGGCAGTGAAATGAGGTCACTTGCCCCAGAACACATAGCACCTGAGTGCAAAGGCCCAGGGTCTTTGTGACTGCAGAGAGCAAACTTTCAATTAGTGCCAGCATCCTGCATCTATGTTCCACGATATAGGATCCTATTCTTTTTGCTGCCATTCTGTGGATAAAGAGTGAGGTTGGAGGGGTTGGTGCATATCCATGACAGACAGCTCTTGCGAGACTGATGGGGCTTCCAACCTTGCTTGAGTCCCAAGGTCTCACTCTGGATCCCGAATGTCATAGAGCAGTGATGATCAGAACCAGAGTACATGTGCAAAAGCAATTTCCCGTTATAAATGCCTTTGGCAACCCTGACCAATGAGAACAGAACTCCATGGCCATACATTCTGAAGCGTTTCACAAATGTGGCATGCTTGACAAATTCTGTAGTCACCAATCTGCAGTGCCCAGGGAAAAGCTGGAATGGGGAAAGACCGTGAGTACTAGGACTTGTGGACACTGTAGGAAGGACAGCTGAAGACTGTGGCCCCTGTTCCCTTAACAAGGGAGACCTAGACCTCAGCTACCTTTAGTGCATCTCCAAGGAAGTTGCAAGAAATAAACTCAACCACAAAATCTAATCCAACAAGCAATTACTCACTACTTTTCGGGCACCAAAAGTAGTGCCCAGTACTGGTGATGGGCAACAAATAAGCCCTTCCCTTAGCTGCCGTCAGGGACCTAGCAATGCAGTTACTCTCAGAGGCATATCTGAGAGTGACTTTTGAAGAGATGCTTGGAGCATTGCTACCACTGTGGGAAGAACATGCTTTAGGAGTTTAGTGGCTGGGCACTCAGGGTGGGTGCCACCTCTCAGGGAGACAGGTGACCAGGCAGAAGTTAAGGTGGCTCTTGTGGGTGGACAAGGGGCAGGAAGCCCACATGAGATGAGAGCTTCATGGCAAAGGCACAGAGATGCCCTGGAGGAGCAGGAGGATAAGATGACAGAGTAAGTTGTACAGATCAGGTCAGTGGGAGATGAGGACGTGAAGAAGCCTGTGGTTCTGCCAAGGCTGTCCTGAAGGCATGGAGGAGGGATCAAAGACCTGGCTCACAAGGCCGGACCACCGGACATGGAAGGCCTGTGATGATGCAAGGGCAGAAGACACCAAAGGGAGGCTCCAAGGAGCCTGCAAGCAAGCAGAGACCATGTTGTGGAGAAGCAGAGACCTCACATAGCCAATGGGGAATGTGCCCCAAAACCCCTTTGGGGAGGGACGGCACTGCCCTAGTGGGACCAGAAATGTCCTGTCCTGAGTGCTACACCCAGCAAACACTGGGCTTCTGGTTTACAGCCTCACATCTCTCGTTAACCACAGGAAGGAGCTGGGACAATCCTGAAGATGCCTGGCTTTCTTGGCCAATAAAGACAGACCCTGTTATGGTTTGAGCTGCTATGTTGAAGGAGGGCAAGTTGAATGAATGTGACACTATCATTTCCTAGCTGGCTTTCCACAGCTTAGTGTGACATAACAGGGCCCTGAAAATATAGTCTTGTTGGTATCCTAGAAGTCAAAGAACAGGGTCAAACATTCACCAGAGGGAGTAGCATGCTATGTCAATGTGCACTGACCATTTAATGTCAGTAAGCCAAAGAAAGAGAAGTGCTCTGGGTTTAGGACGCATGACCGAGAACGGCATGCCTCACCCCCAAGAGGGCTTCAGCTCAGGCCCAAGGCTGTATGACGTGCTCCACATGCAACCCTCAGCTGGCTCTGTGTGTCACTTGGGATATGGATGATTGATTTCAAACATACATCAGGAAATGGTCAGTCAGGAATCACTTCATGTCTAGGAAAACATGTCAGAAATATGTTTGAGAGATGCTGAGTCTTTGGACAGCATTGATGGAATAGCCATATGCCCTGTGCAACTCTGGGAGCCCTCAGAGGCTCCCACAGGTACCGTCAATTGCTGACTCTATGCTGAACTCATAGCTCCCAAGTGGGGAGTCAGGGCTGGGACAGTCCCTTATATAACAGAGCCCTGGGTCTGGGATGTTCTCCTGCGTGCCCGTGGAGTTCCTTCATCTTTCTCCTGCATTTGCTCTTGGTGTCCTGTGTGTGCAGAATAGCCCCAGATCCTCCTCTAGTTTTCCTGGGTTTCTTTTTTAATATCTTAACTATATAACCCCTCCAAATACATCATCCAATTTCTTATTAGCTGCTTGTTGTTATTCTCGGCCCTCCTTCCAGTAAGTCAGCCTGGGTGGGGAGGGCCCGTAGCCCAGTGTCCAGAGCAGGATCTCCTGCAGACACCAGCAGATCATGCTGAAGAGGGTCCCATGTACCCCCTTGCTACCCCTTTCCCATCAGGTCAGTGATCCTGGTCAAGACACAGGATGGCTGTGTTGGTTGGGAAGGGGCTCTAGAGAAGGAACCTGCAGCTAGCTCAGAACTGAAGCAAGCTGCCCAGGCTCAGGAAGCCTCCAAATGTCTGAGGAATAGAAGCAAATCACTGGATCTGAGTCCTGACATTTCTGACACCAACTGAGTGCTCCATGGTTCTGTCCAATTCTGCTACCAACTACCTTGAGATAGTGCAGGTCCCACAGGTCCAGGGCTCTGTCCCTAGATAGCTACATGTGGGTTTCCACTTGTCTTTGTCCATTGCCTGTTGTTATGACTGAAGACCACTGACTCCGGGGTAATTAATAAGGCATAGCAGTTTATTCAGCTAATGGATGCAGGTCTAAGGTTGACTTGGTGGGGCCTGCCTGCTGGTGCGGACTGCAGCATCCTCAGGGGCACAGGACTTTTCATGGGGAGGCAGAGCAAGCCTGTTAACTTGGGTCTCTTCTTATAAAGGCACTATTGCAACCATGAGGCCCTACTCTCATAACCTTCTCTACCCCTAATTCCTTTTCCTTCTGCCTTTTTTTTTTTTTTTTTGGGGGGTGGGACTGAAGTTGCTTACAAAGCAGGTACTCGATTGCTTGAGCCACACCTCCAGTCCTGAGCTTTGTGATGGTTTCATTACAGAGGAATGATTGATTAATCATTGGCTGAAAGACTGAATTCTGTGGCAGCCCCTTTCCATGGGGAGGGAAGCAGAAAATCCCAAGCCTCTACTCACATGGCAGGCCAGCCAGCACTCCTGAGTCACCTCATTAGCAATACCTCAGGTGAGGTGTGGTCCCAGCTATGGAAAGGGTCTCCCTGTGAATAACAAAGAGTCTCTTATCACTCAGAACATTCCAAGTGTGTTCAAAGCTCTCTGCCAGGAAGTGGGGACAAAGACTGGATAATGTGCTTTGCTGTATCACAGGCCTAACTCTTGGGGTTCCAGGCCACTTACTCTTTCCCACACTGCATTTCTCATGGGCTCTGGAGAGGCTGGCAATGTGTGGTCCTGTGCACTCCAAGTGTGACAGATCAAGAGTAACACATCTGTGTGACACAAGCTGGTATAAGGGGCTGCACAGCCTCTGGATCTCTTTCTTCCCCCCACCCCCTTGCTGGTGGTTGGCAGGGCCCCGGGAGTCGTGTGGCACCTGCAAACTGACACCTGTGAAGGCGGCCAGGGTGTGGGCATCTCTGGCACTGTCCTCTCCAGCCAGGATGAACTCACTGACTACCTGCAGGGCCCTGGCTGGTGGGACCTGCTGGAGGCTTCTGCTTTTGGCATTTCCTGCTGAACATTTTTATTGAAAAAGTTGGATAAAGACACAAGAGGCCTGTCTATCAAATTTATAGGAACTGCAAGCTTGGGAGGCAGAACTGATAAATTGATGGCAAATGAAGATGTTCAAATATTCAGCAGGGTGGAATGAGTAGAATTACGTGGGCTCGTGGCACAGTGCTACCATGAGGCATTTTCAGACCATCTTGTCCAAACCATGTGTTTTACTGCAGATAAGGTCCAGAGACTTTCCATAGTGTGGCTTGTGGCAACTGCAATTCATCTTAACCTGTGAGGCTCAGGAACACCTGAGTTTGCCATGACGTGTTTACAGTGGACCTCTCTTTAAACACGACACATCTGAGGTGGAGCTCCTCCTTGAACCTGAGTGGCCATGGTAGGCCTGTCCTCTCCCTGCTCAAAGTGGTGCACCATGGCCGCAGGACCCTGCTCTGCCTGAGGCAGCCTTCATTTCTATTCTGTTTCGTTCTGCCTCTGGGTACCTGCCACCCAGAGTGCCTTCTATTCCTGCAAAGCTGCTTAAATGATAATTTGGTGGGACTCCAACTAAAAGACCACCCCAAGAGGACCTGCTACTGCCCTGCTGCTCAGGGACTCAGCTCTGACTCTCTGGCCACAGCTGTAGTTTGTGTGCATGTGCCACTCTTCAGTCCAGACCCAACCAGAATACGCTGCAAGGTGTTTTTGTGTGTGGGGCAGGGGGCTCCTGGCTTGGCTGAACCTCCCCTGTGCTTGGTACAGTGCAGGTCATATTGTACACATGAGGATGCTGGGAGGAGGAGGCAGGAGGAATGGGTCTGAGAGAGTGACTTGCACCACCTCACTGGACCCTCCCACAGATTCATGACATTGGTGTATGGGAGCCCTGGCCTCCATGGTTTGCCCAGCTGAGGTTTGAACTGTGATCCTTCCAGCTCTATAATCTGTGCTTCCTCCTATGTGGGTAATACAGAGATGACACACACAGGCCTTGCCACTTGAGGGGATGGGTGGATACCTTGGACTTGAAGTGAAAACTGAACAGGAAAAAGCCAATTTCTTTTCTCTCTTGTCTGCAGCAGGGGGCTGGTGGAGAATTGTCATGTCTGGGCCAGGGCACCCCACCCCCGCCTCTGGATGGCTCTGTGTGGATGGAGGCATGTCTAAGAGCTCAGCATATCCTCTGGGCTCAGGCAAATGTGCACAGAGGGCTGGGCTGTGGGGCAGAATTGGGAGAGAAGAGGCCGTCTGCAGGGGTGGGGATGGTCACCACAATGCCTCCATATCTTTAGGTGGGTGGGGGTATTGAAGACAAGAAGTGCACAGTATCTCACTGTGAGGAGGTCTGGGTTTGAGAAATAACTGCTGTGAGTGACAGATTGGGCAAGACCAATCCCTTTCAACCTCTAAGCATCAGATTAGAAAACTTCCCAAGGCAACGCATCGATTTACAAAGGTTTCTGGAAAACCATGGCCCACCCTGTGGGCACCAATCGGTTGCCCTTCACCTCACCAAAAGTTGGGCTTGAACTAGCTTTACTTTTAACAAAAAAAGTGTTAGAATTTGCCTTGTACTTATAGGGTACAAAAGTCATTAAGCCAAAAGAACAAAAAATATACTAAGCAAGTTGACCTCGCTTCTGTCCAATTCCAACCGAGCTGTAACTGAGCACTCTGGAAGGCATTTGGCAGCTCTGAACAAAGTATTTTGTTGGATAAGCAATAATCTGGGCTCATCAATGCACCTGCGATGTTCCTGTTTATCTTATTTCACGTGACAATGATGCAAGCCTTGTATCTACACTTCTGTTTTCACCTAATGAAAATTTATTATACAGAGACCATAATTCTCTATCTTTGCAGTTTGATACAATTGCAAATCCACTGGTAATCTTTTTTTTCCCCAAAATTCCACATAATTGCAAGAACAAAGAATGTAAGTTCTCCTGAAAATAGTTGGCCTATAAATTAAATTCACTAATGGACAAAGCAACTCTTTTTGTTCCTTTGCACATTTTGTGTTAGTGTGGAATTCTCCATTTTACAGCCTTGGTAGGCAGAGACCCCTGTGTTAGACATAGAACATTGGTTAGTCTCAACATGGGCTAAAAATGGAAACTGACATATTTCCACAGTACCTGGGTCAGTGTGTCTGGCCTGAGTGCTGTCTGTCAGGTGCAGGCAGTTTGCAGCTGTTAGCCACATGGCTCCTCTTCATGATCATGAGTCAATTTGACCGAGTCCAGTAGAGACAAGAGTGTGCAGAACAGTGGCTTGGTGCTGGAATTGCCTGGGAGCCCCGACCACACCTGTTGCTTTGAACAGTCACTGCCGTGGGCCTGGCCATGGGCACGTGTAGGACAGGACCAGGCTGAGGAGTCACTGTGGCCAAAGCAAGCTCTTTTCCAGGCAACGTAGGCTGAGTCTGCACCACAGGGAAGACCAGATGCATCCTCAAGGTTGGGTGGCACTGACCCAACCCTGGACCAGGTCAGAGAGAAGGAGCTGGCATTAGAGTGACCATTTCTTATTTAGCAAATATTTTCTTGCAGCTGTAACCACCTAGGATATTAGAAGGAGGCTTCGAGATACTTCTAGAATAAGGCAGAGAGCCATGAAGAAATTTGTCCAGAGTCAGGTTACAGTGATGCACACATGGAGTGTGATTCGGAAGGGCTGAACTTTCTCCTTCCTTCCTGGAGAGGAAGGGCCCTTTCACCCCATGGAAGCCGCACAGGGAGCTGTGGTGAGCCACTCAGCCTGGCCAGGCCGGCTCCACAGGTCCTCCCACCATGCCTTACTGGTGAACCCCCTCCCATACACCGTGTGCTCCCTCCAGTTGCAGCAGCTGTCCTGGGGTCATGGCTGCACCATCCCTCTGCTGGAGACAGACTTCTCCAGGGACCCAGAGGTTCTGCTCTCTACTGTCCATGTATCCTGGCCACCATCTTTGTCACTAAATATGTATTATGGGCTTGATTTCAGGACAGGGATTTCTGGACCAAGGAACCATTTTCTACACATATGTCCAACAATGAAGGGAATCAATGAAAGGAGCCATAAAAGTGCTGTTCCCCACCACTCCCCACCCCTCACCACATCTGTGCAGGGACATGTGAACCTCATGCCTCGTCTTGTGGGCTGTGATCAACACAAGGACCTGATTGATGTGAAGGTGCCGTCTGCAGGCACCCATCGTCTTCTGCAGCTGGTGACTGAAGTCCACTAGGACTTCAATATCTACCTCCCCACAAGACACAGCAAACAGTTTGTACCCCAAGGATGTAGACTCCACCTTTGCCACCAACCACATCTGACTGTATTTAAAAAGACACTTTGTTTATTATCTCAGAAGAATTTTAAAGGTTGCAATGAAACCTTGGGTCTCCCCAGGCATGGGTAACTCTCTGTATCTTGTGTCCCAAAGGACAGAAGGCTGTGAGTGTCCTGAGCCAGATGAGGCACAGCAAGAGGACAAGGACACGCGGACACCGCCTCCCCAGATTCTCCTGCCCCTGGAGGAGCGCGCGACACATTTCCGAGATATGCTTCTGGAGAGAGGGGTAAGGAAACCAGAGCGACCGCCCAGGCTCACCACCAAGAGGGGCTTCCTTTTTCCTGGTGGGTCTGTAGTCAGGCTGAGTGACAGTAGGTGCTGAATGATTTGAGGACATAGAGCAAACCAACAAGAAAAAGGAGCTGCTTCCAGTCTTAGAGGAGAGGAGAGTAGGGGGTCCACAGGATGGAGTCAGCTGTAGCAACGAGCCTGCCTGTGTGGGGAAGACTTGGGCTAAAGTCAGGTGAACTCTGCACAGCCCCAGCTGCAGTACTGAAACCTCAGAGATGTCCCCTATGGATTAATGTGACTACTTTTAAATAAAGTTAGGATATCTTAATTGTGGTTGACTTCTGAGACCATTTTGAGTGGAGGAGGCTCTATTTGATTCTCCTTCCAATGACTTTTATTTCTCGCTTTGGCTTTTGGGTATAAAATGAGCCAGAGACAATATTGTGGCTTAGTTGGATTTCTTCACAAAATGAGGCTGAGCACAAAGGTAGCGAAGGAGCCTCTGTGTGAGAATAATTATAATGGGCACATGGCCTCATGAATACAAGAGCACCCTGGGCTCTTTCCTGCCCAGCCCAGGGCTGTGGGAAGACAGCAAGTGTGGTGCTGCCCTAGACCCGTGGACGTCCCTCCGAGAGCAGGCCAGTCTGAGCTGGACTCACCCACAGCCAAGCTGGATGCTGGCTCTGGGGACAGGAAGAACCCAGGCAGTCCCACTTTTTTGGGAGTCCTACAGGAAGGAGTTCAGGTCTCCACTCAAAAGACCTCTTTTCCTTCCCACCATGAATTTAAATGTGCACATGAAACAAAAGCAAACACTGCTATTAACGTCAGGAACTAGAAGGGGGATGTTTGAACTGAACAGTGGTGTCAGGTGAGAGTGGGCTTAAAAAATTTAAGCTGGGCCTAGAAACAGCAAGTCTGTTGCACATGTCTTCATCAGAGTACTTTCCCAGAAGGCCCTCCGTAGGCTGCCCTATGATACTCTGAGTGGCTCCCATCCTGCCATGTTGCTAGTTCTCCTGCCAGGCCAGGCTCCCTGGGCTGGGACTCCCAGAGCCAGCTGAGTCCTGGAGGATGCTCCAGATAGGGCTGGCGTCTCGCTCACGTGCCCCTGATCTAGCACCACACTACTTCTAGAGTCACCCAAAAGCACGAGGGGAAGGGTCTTCTAGAAGCGCTGCTGTTTGCTTTCCCTCCCTTGTACTCCTGCTCTCACAGACCCCTCTAGGGCAGGGTTGATGGATCATCAGGGAATGAGGTGGCACCACACCTCTCTTTCCAGAGCCAAGGGTCCTGTGCTGTGCCCTGGTGGGTGGAGTCCCCTGGGATTCCTGGAGGAGGGTTCACTGGCCCTTAGACTGCCTCACAGAGCTCCTTCACGACAGCTTCCCACTGCAAGGATGTTGTAGAAAGACACATAACCGAGTTTCTGCACTGACCTGGCCAGTCTGGTCTACTTGCATTTTATGGTAGACTTCTTTCTCTCATGAAACCAGATGTCATTATGAACTCTTGAGAAATATGAGCAAAAGATTCACTTCATCCCATTGTCTAACTGTTCCATCTCTTTATTTTGGAAACCAGCAAGCCCAATTTACCAACACAGTTTATACCTAAACTGCAGTGGGGATTAGTGCTGCCTTCCTGGGCAAGGAGGCTGGCAGGCTAAGCTTATAAGGGCTCTCGAACTTATTCAAATGGTCTTGCTTGACGGATTTTACTAATGAGATTTGCAGTGCATTCTTGACTCATTGGGGGTGGGCAATTCATTTCATTCTTTGATTCTGAGATTGTATATGAAAATCAGCAAGGAGAACAGGCATAGAGAGAGCAGTAAACACAGTGCCTGGCTCTCCCTGAGTGTGCCCGCACACTGGCCCCTGGGGCTTTTAGGAATCATATACAGCTCCCGGGTAGAGAAGCCCAAGCTACCATTACTACCATGTCATAAAGCAATGCCACTGCTTGCAACATCTGGACTTTGTAAAATATGCTGGCAGATTTCATAAGTTGCTCGTGTTCATAAGGATTTGATAGCTGAACTCATGAGATTTCTAGTTGCTTAAAGAATGAGACTTAGAAAGGTCACTTTTCATGGACTGAGTGATTAATAAGATTTTATATTGCATTTGCTCAGGACTTCAGTTCAGAAAACCATGTCGTTATGAAGGGTGAAGCCAGGCCCTGGGGATGTATAGTAGTTAAAAGGACAGAATTTGAACTATTCCAGGAGATTGTGGATGGGAAAGGGTTGTGTGTTGCTGTGGCAGGTAAGAGATGGGACAATGTGAGTTTCTGTTTCATTTATTACTTTTTGTACTCGTACAAAACACAGTGGACTTTCTCTGAAAACTTTCATCTACAAAAAGACAAATTTAACTGTATAGAAGTCATTAACTTAATTCTGCCTGTTGAGTAAATCTGCTGGGAAGAAGGAATATGTTCCTTCTTCAGTGTCCTTTGAAATAGGTAGGGCTTATCCAGGGGTAGGTAGCAAAGTCCTTTTGAGAACACTCGATTTTATTCAGGAACTCAGGAGCTGCTTCCAGATCCTCTCAGGTTCCCCCAGACTGACCCTTGGCCAGTTTTCCAACAGGGATGAGCCTTGGGGACACTGGTTGACACTGTGACCAGCTCTATGAGAACCCCTAGGGTTTGGACCCACATCTGTGTCAGGATGAGGAAGAAGTTCACAAACCATGGTGGTCTGTGGTCTCTACCTGGACAGAGACAACCACAGTCAGCACATGGTCAGCATGAAGCTGGTACAAATGACGCAAAGACTCCCTATTTGGGTCCTTGGCTAAGAGGGCAGAGGGCACCTTCACCCAGCTGTGGGAAGAAAGAGTGCCTTCCTCCCCTCAACACATAAGCACCATGACCCTCCCTGTTCTAGAGCTTTGGCAGGCAAAGCTGGCCATGCACTGGTGGCCCTGAGGTCCGGGCACCTATTCTGTCTGCTCTGTCCCCTACTCTTCCGGGGGAAGCTTATTTTCTCTATGCTCCTCTGGCTGTTCTTCCAAGTCTCCCAAGGCACAGATTGACAATTAAATGAGATAGTATTGCAAAAGTAGTCCATGCTTATCAGATAGTCTGCAAAGCATGAATACACAGTTTTTATTTGTTAATGAATGAATTAATCAATTTACACAGATATTAGAAGAAAATCACTGCAAATCCTACCCCAAGAGGCAATTATTAACACCAATGGGGTGCCTTTCCTTCCACACCTTTTTAAAATAGATTTTTAGGGAATGAGGGTGTGGCTCAATTGTGGAGGACTTGCCTGGCAAGTTTTAAAATTAGTATAAACTCTTGGAAAACACTTTGTGTGTGCGCAAGTGTGTGTGTGAGGATGTGTGTGTCTGCATCTGAGTGTGTAAGGATGTCTGAGTGTGTAAGGATGTGTGAGTGTGTCTGTGTGTGTGTATGGTGGGAGTGGCCAGCACAAATGCTGATCAAATGCTCTTCTGCTGAGCTATACTTCAGCTCTTGGAAAATAACTTTGATTAGGGTCCAGTATTCCATTCATTATCAGTTTAAAAATCCTACATTTCAATCACTTATATATTTCCTAACTTTGCTATTTTAAATAATACACTGATGATCTTACATGTTAGTGTGCGTATGTATGGGATTTGTTTCCTTTAGGCTATAAGCATTTGATTTCAAGTACCACATTGTTTTTGAAACAGTTGTTTTAATTCAGTGTATTCTCCCACCAGCAATGTTTGAGAATATCTGAGGGTTTGTTTTGGCAACACACTCTACCAGCACTGCATAATAAGAAGGTTAAATATTCACTGCTTATTATTTTTTAAATCACATTGCTCTTTTCTTCCATTTGTGGATGCTCCATGCCAGGAGCACGGTTCTCTTTCCCAGTTAGCACTTGGGGTGTGACTCTGGTCACTTCTCTAGCACAGAATGAATCAAGTTCTAACCACAGAGCTGTGCCTTCCCTTCTGATTTCTAAATGGGATAATAACTGTCCCTAGTGTGAAAGTAATGCTCAAAAGCAAATGAAGTCAATTTAGCATGGTGTGGAATAACAGCTTAAAACTATATTAATCTACGAAAATAGAAAAAGTGTTGAAATTGGCAAAAATCTTGGAGCATCAGAGTGGGTATGTACCAGGGAGGACAAGGCTGGTGACAAACACACCTTGTGGCCTCCTGGCTTACTTTGCATTCATCTGCAGTTCCTCTGGGCTCAGCTAGGCTCAGGCCACTTTCTGCATAGCAACCACTCCCATCTCTAGTGCCTGAGTGCAGCCCTGACCCAAGAAGGGTCAGTGTCAGAAGGGAGGACTCCACTTCATCATCCTTAGTGAGACAAATCTTGGGCAAATTTGGGTGTGTTCTTCGTGAGTATCCCACATAGCCACCATGGTCACCTGCTCATCTATGCACTCTCATTGGCCCTTGTCCTTCTGTGTGACAATTTCTGGTACTGTCTTGAATCACAGTTGTACCACCTGTATGTAAGCCCATGTTGCATGGCTGCTTCTGGGAGATCTGAAACAGTGACCATGGCCTCACCTCCAAGGATGAGGTAGGGCCTGGCCTTCTGTACCAGCCTGGTTCCTTCACCCTGGGGTGCGGCCACCTTTAATCACCAGACACAAGAGCCAGAAAGAGAAGTCACATCTGTGTGCACCGAGGAATGGGGTACAGAGGGAATGGGGCCCCTGCTCCCCACACAGTCTGAAGGCCAAGTCAAGGGGCATCAGAAGGGTGGGAAGAGGATGTTGGAGAGGGATAGAAAACAGCCAGTAGCACCCCAAAAATGAAGCTGTTCACAGAGAACTGGGATCTCTGTGATTGGTGAGAGACACCAATGGGGGCCTGGGAGCTGAGAAGGAGAAAGTTCTGGAAAGGAATCAGTAGGGCGGGGTGGGGTGGGGTGTCTGGTCTCAGAAGGCCTCGAGGAAGCAGAGAGTCCTCTCCAAGTGCAAGTGTGGAAGAGAAGCCGGGATACAAACCTGGACAACCTCTGGACAAGGGGCAGTCAAAGCCTCAGACACCCAGCACTCTAGAAGCCGAGGTCAATGGGCTCAGCCCCAGGGAAATTTGTGAGCCCTCCTCTGTGTGGCTGAGTGTCACCTGCCCTCAGTGGCCTCTGCCTACCACCTTACCTCAAGGAAGACAGAACTTCCACGTCCTGACTGAGACTGAGGCTTATGGTCTGCTTCCCTAGATCATGGGGACAGGCAGGGACAGGGGAGATGGACATGCAGACAGCAGAGAGGGTGCCCACATGCTGGGCAGATGCTAAGAGGGTGAGGTACACATCAGTGCCAGGGACCCAAGGGGCTCTCTCAGCAGCTACCAGGACAGGCCACTCCACATGCATCCTGAGATGTCTCACCTGTCTCTTTTAAGTGTGTTCTTAACACAACGTAATACAATTTGAACTATTGTAACATTACAAACGTATTCATTTGTTTGCATTAATAGAACCTAGGAAGGGACCAAGATGATCAATTGTGTCTTGTCCCCACCTCTGTCTGTGGGACACAGGCTGCAGGGAGTCTGTGACAGGGCTTCCAAGTCCAGTGTAGGGTCAAGAGATACAGTGCACTTGAGAGACATTGCTCCTTCCATAGGAAGTTTGCACTCATAGAAGGAAACATCACTTCTAATTTGATTAACAGTTGATGTTCAGGGTTTAATATGGCCGTTTTAACACACCAAGGAAGTAAGAGAACAAACTCATTTTGCTCAAGTTTAGTGAGAGTGTTAGCTTCTGAAGTAATTGAGTTTATGTCTGAGATGGAATTCAGCCACGTGGGGAGACCCTGTTGAGAGCCAGCTCCCGATGACTTGGCCGGACAGCAGCTGCTGTCCCTGGGACATCCTGGGAGAGCACAGGAGCTCAGGCACTAGCCCTGAGGATGGCAGAGAGGCTAGTGCAGACAGACAGAGAGATGGTCACAGACTCTTGCAGGGGCACAGGAATGATGATGTCCCAGATATCACAGTGAGTAGATGCCAGAAGCTCTGCATGACTGTGAGGAGCTCTGGACTGCGCTTCCTCATGGGTCTAGGGACCTGGGTCAGGGATTTGTCCTCAGGGCAGGGCTTGGCATTCAGCCTTTCCTCTGGCCCAAAACCTCTGATCTTTTCATGATTCAAGGATTGAAAATACACAAAAACTGCTTTTCAGATTGAAAAGGTGGTGGGGGGGAGGGGCAGGTAATGGTGTCCCTGGATCCTCCTGTCTGCCTGCCCAGGTCTGGCCGGGTGGTGGTGGCCCCAGGTGACTGCCAGCCATCCTGTGCTGATAGGGCTTGTGTGTCATGGTCCTTTGAGCCACCTCTGAACTCTCTCAACCACTTTACTTAAATGAAATCCACTTGTCTCGAAGCTGAACTGTCCCCTGGAGCCACACCGAATCCTTTTACCTTAGTTCCTGGAGAGGCTCTGGAGAAGCCGGGCCTGAAGGTGGAACAGCTCTCTCTGTCTGTCTGTGAATGGCCACCACCCAGGCAATTCTTAATGCACAGGACCTCAGTCACCTTCTGGAGGGTCTGACAGAGGCTCACCTCATCTCTTCACAGGAGGAGCCTGACAGCTGCCATGTATGGAACACACTTTGGGGACTCTTCCCCTCTGCAGAATCCCTCAGCCCAGTGTGGATGTGGATGCTCGGAGGAGGGTGGGAGTCTCGTGGGGAGCACCTCAGAGCCCAGCTGGCCAGAGAGCAGCCACCTTAAAGCTGGGAGAGGACCTAGGGCACAGTTGAAGGGGTGAAAGAGGAAGAAGGGCCATCCCAGACCAGTTCAGGGGACCACTGTCCACACTAAATAGTGGGTTAAATGAAGAATGCGTGAGGAGGGCCAGAAGCCCTCAAAGGGGCTAGTCCTCAAAGTGTCCCACTGAGAACACAGCGACATATCACCTGGGTGGTGGACAGAGACAGCCAGGTGTCCTCTGGTTGTCAGAAGGTGCTACAGGGATAACAGAGCAAGACTGGGGAGGGGTCAGAGCCCACAGTGACAGACAGCTGCAGGGGAATGACTGGCTTCTTCAGGAAAGGGTCTAAAAGTGACTGAAGGATCCAGTCAACTGAGGACCAAGTCACTAAATAGATAAAATGCCAGCAAGTCAAAGAAGAATTAGGTGAGCCCTGCCAGGAAAAGCAGAGAGAAACATTGGTTGTCAGTCTGGGAACCTGGGAATCTCAAAGGTGGTCGCACATCCTGGACAGCCCCTCCCTTGGATGTGGGCGGGGCCTTGAAGAGGGTGGATGTCTCCCCCTGGAGATGCTGCAGTGTCACATCCTCTGTGTGAATGTGGCAGGGACTTTGCTCTGGTGGAGGAGCTACAGGTGATCTCTCCTCTCTGGGCTGAAGAAATGGAAGAAGTCAGTTCCAGAACTCAAGAACCAAATCCTCTGACATCCAGTGAGCCTGGAGGAGGAGTGTCAGAGGAGCCAGATAACTCACGCTTAGACCTAGGAACCACGCAAACAGGGATAATCGATGGGAATCACTTTTACCTGCCATCTGTGAGCACTGATTCTGCACTGAGGGAGAACCTATGTGTGAAGTGGGCTCACCGTGCCCTGGTTACTGGCTTGCCTGAGTCCAGTGAGACTAAACACCATGATGCTCAATGCATGAAGTAGGTTTTTTACCTACAGAGAGCTGGCTGGGGACCACAGAAGACTTAGGACCCATGCAAGCCCAGCCCTTGGGCTTAGGACACTGTCTGGGCAGATGGAGTCTTATTTGCATGTGTCCCACTTGTAGTGAAGTCCCTGCCCAGAAGGCAGCCACCCTGGGCTTTCTACCCTGAGCGACATACCATGCTGGGCTAAACTTCAAAGGGCACCCTGCTTGTAGGGCCGGAGACAGTGAAGTGCCCAGCTGTTCTGGGCAGCTCCCTCCTTATCACAGGATTTCACACTTCCACACCAACAGCTCTTCTCAGGGAAGTGAGGGTGAGGAGGGGGAGAACTGGAGCCCGTGCCCAAGGCCACCTGGAGAGCCATGCTGCCACACAGCTGCCTACCTCCTGGTTAAAGGAGACAGCACACTCGCTGCTTACCTGATCACTCTGCAGTGTTGATGTGTGTCCGCACACGTGTGTGATGATGTGTCTTGTGTATTTGGTGCATACATGTGGTGTACATGCGTGCCAGTGTGTGTCCATGTGTGTGAATCCACACACATATGTGTGGTGTGTACATCTGTGTGGGTTTCATGTGCCCCTGTGTGCCTGTGCGTTTGTGTATGAGAAATATATGCGTATGAATGTTTGGTGTGCGTGCTTATGTGGAGCGTATGTGTGAATATATGTGTGTTTATGTGTGTACGTGTGTGCTGTGTGTGACTCTGTTTGTACACACAATCTGACTCCTAGAATGGAACTTCTGGGTAGTGACTGTAATGCACAGGCTGAGGGAGGTCGGGGACTCACAGGATCCCCTCTGGTCTCCTCGTAGGGTGCAGCCTGAGTCCACCTCACCTGGAGGGTGGTACAGGACTGTTCCACACACGACTGTCCAGCCTTCCCTTCAGCTGTGGCCTCTGTCCCAGTCCCACTGGACTCCCTCCAACCCCTGCACTCCCTCCTCCACCGAATTCACGGAGGCCTGTCAGCATGAACACCGGTCACATGACATAGGTAGTTTATCACTGTAAATTGTATGGGCACAGATGTCTTTTCTTCCCTTCCATATAGATCATAAGTTTCTTTAGGGACAAAGTTTATGTAGTATTTTAAAATTTATTTTATTATACCTCTAGACTTTCAAAAATTCTGAAAATGCTGGTGGAATTAGTTATATGACACCAATTCCCAAGCATCAGCGGCCCTCCTCCCAGCCTTCACAAGTCCCTTCTGACTGAGCTGGGCAGGGGCGGGCCACAGCTTCTGTGCATCATGGCTCCAGTTGCTTCTGTGGGCAAGTGTCCTCTGTTGAAGCAACATGGGACCATTCTGCTCCAGCACTTTCCCCCAGGCCCCACCCCCACAATCCACCAAGCACTCACCTACCCGAAGAAAACTCCTGAGTGGAGCCCAGGCTATCCTACCCAACAAAGGAGCTCATGGGTGTTACAAACAGGGCCTTGATTTTGACTATTAAAGACAGAAATTGTCAATTAAGGAAATCCATCTGTGATGATGTACTAGATAAGCGCTTTTATTGGAATGATGCCACCCCCAGGAACACTTGGAATATGAATAGAATTTTGGTTTTGTAAACTTTCAGTTAGCTTTGCCTCCCCTCCCTGTGCAGGAAACCATCCCCTGCTCAGATCCAAGAGTGGCCTTTCTCCTCCCATTGTACTCAGGACAGTGTCCAGACTCCTAACCACGTCTTGGACCTTCCTGCATGTGCCTCTGTCCCTCCGCCCCTTCCCAGCTACACCATAGGCGCCTTCACCTCCAACCCTCACCCTGCACATGCTCAACTCCTTGTGATGACTGCCTTCCCCACAGTTCATGAATCTCCACCTTTGTACAGATGGACAGCTCATCCTAGAATGTCCTTCTAGGCCCCTTCCAGAGCCAGGAGAAGTACCTGTGTTCCAAAATGGTCAGCATCCCAGACATCTTCTTCCGGCTGGGATGCTCTGAGTCCCTCAGCACCTTGGTGTGCCTGCTATGAGGCAAATACCCTCGTGAGTGACCATTAGTTCCTTCATCTGTCTTACTCTCTGCCAGGGGCTTCCAGATGTCAGGGCCTTGATTTATTTTCTCTCACTCTTCAGCACCCAACATGGGACCTGAAGGCATAGTTAATAGTAAGCCAATGATTTTAGTGAATAAAGTATTTAAAATGGGTTTCACGTTCCCTTGCTCTATCAGCTGAGAATCTGGAAGCAGAAACACCTCAATAGCAACAACCCAATTCCCAGCTGATGGGATTCTGTTTGTCTTATAGAAGGAGCCAGGGCTTCTTGGAGGGTTGGCTGAGGGGAGGGCTAAGGCAGGGAGTGCATAGATGAGCCTGCATTCCTGAGAATAGCCAGAAATGAGGAAGTACTCAAGGCAGGACGTGAGCACAGAGTTAAGCAAAGAGCAACCAATAGCTGAAAAGTGTATAAAACAGCACTGAGTGATAACCCAAAGCATCGACAACATGTGTGTGTGTGTGGGGGGGTGCAATGATAGAGAAATGGTGGAGTAGAAAAGTCAAGTAGGTTAGATGGATAAATAGCCCGTCAGAAGCCCGTCAGAGCGTGCTCTCAGCTCCTTGCACGGAGTTGCACTTTGTCGCCTCCTTCCAGCATGCAGCATGCAAAGGGGAAAAGAGAAACTCCTGAGGAGATGCCTGACTGACATGCACCTTAGCCAGGGCCCAGGTCCCCCCTCAGTGGTGAGTTGTGGGGATAGTGTGGCACAATGTGCTCAAAGTGACACATTAGCTCTGTGGTCATCTTCCCCAAACTTGTAACCCTCTCCCAATCCTGAGCAAAACCTCAGACAGCTCCTAGTAAAAAGGCATCCTACAATAGACCTGACCAGCACTCCTTCAAGGCCATTCAGAACACGGAGTCAGAAACTGCCCCAGTGTAGAGAAGCCTGAGGCAACGCTAGACTAAGTGTAAGCTGAGGCAGGGGAGGAAAGTCAGGTGAAGATGATGCATGGTGGACCCCGAGGCCCACTAACACAAGATGTTCACAACACGGGAAGCTGGGAAGGGGCATGTGGGAGCTTTCTGCCACATTCTAGCAAATTTTCTGTAAATCTAAAACAACTGCAAAATAAAATGCCTTACTTTAAAAAGTAACTTACTTAAAAACAATGGCTAAATGTCAGTAAAAAACATCAACTCAAATTATGCTATCCTGGCCTATTTACAGCTGTTACCCTTGGTTATGGCTTGTGGGGTTCTAGGAACTTTTACAAATATTCTGTCCCTTTCTGTGAAGTGATACTAAAGGGCCTACCTCCACAGACACAGCAGGCTGTAGGGCAGGGCACAGCCCGGGGAAGACACCCAGGGAAGAAATAGTGCCAGGAGCCTAGAAATTAAATTTTCTCATGGTCATAGTATTGATTTTCATGGAGGCTTGAAGTGTCCCACGCTTTTATGCAACGCTGGATCCTGGAATCCATTGCACCTCAATGTTCTGATTTTACCATTGATCATTTCAGCAGACTCCAGGCTCGGCAGCAGACACTAATAGCAGCTCTATTGAATCTCTCTCTCCAGGTGTCAGCATTTTCTACGTGGGAGAAAGAATTACATAAAATTGTTTTTGACCCACGCTATCTGCTTTTAAACTCTGAGGAGCGGAAACAGGTAATGTCAGTGCGAGGCAAGGTTGACCACTCTGGAATCCATTTGGTCCTGAGGGGAGGGAGCCTGGCACTGCTTTTCAGCTGGGGAGGCTGAGCCAGTCAGTGCCCCAGTGTGAGCACTGGTGACAGCTGGTTGGAGGAGCTGAGGAGGGTCATGCAGGGAATTGTGGTCTTCTGACCATCTGGTCATGACCCCTAAGAAAATACTCAGACTCAGAGATGAAGAGGCAAGTTTTGGGAAAATTAACCACGTTCCAAATGACTGCAACTGATACTTTACCGGTGCCATACGTGTAAGGTTAAAATTATATAATGATGGTCAAGTAGGAGACGCCCAGGAAACAATCCTGGTGTAAACAAAGGTCCCAGAAAAGCCAGGGCTGAAGGGACATGGATGCCCAGAGGCTCTTCTAAAGAGGAGCCTATGAGGGTCTGTCCCTGCTTGTTTGTGAGCGAGGTCACAACTCTACTTTGCAGTGAGGCGGACAGAGGGACTATGGTGACTGTTCATGGAAGGGGAGTGTTGAGGGCAAGGAGGGGCTGTGGGCACTGGGATGGGGGGGGTCAGTGGAGCAGGACTGAGATAAGAGTGGGAAGGACAGATTTCTGTGTCTCCAGTCCCTGCCCCAATCAGACTCCTTCTGTGAGGCTATGTCTTTCCTCCCTCAGCCTGTGAGTTCAGACATGATGCACTTGGGTCACACACAACCGTGGAGAGGAGGGTTCATTGCCAAGGTTGGCTTGCTGGGTGTCCCCTGGCATCTCAGCTGGCAGAATTGGACCTAGACCCAGCCAAGAGTAGAGAGAGTTGTGATTTTGTCTCTAACTCTGTCATTGGCTCACGAAGCCCCGTAAGTAAACATGAGAGGAGGCTGATGAGGCACACCCACGTGTTCTCAGCCAGGGTCCAGGAGCCTCCTCTGTCCCACAAGGACTGGAAACCTGCCCTCTGCTGGCCCCATGGTGAGGTTGGAAGAGTAAGGGGTCATGGGATCACCACATTACAATCTGGACTTGAAATTAATTCTTTTAGCTGAGTTTCACTTTCCAGAAAGAACAGTTTTAAAGTTTGTGGAACATGCTAGCAATGGCACCAAATAATGCCAGAACCCAGTGAGCTGAACTTGGGCTGTCTATATATTTTTTTTCTATGGGAGAGAAAAACAGTGATTTTAATAATTGATAATATTTCAGCCTTTTGCTGAATTATTAAAAAGCAAAAACTCAAGTTCTTAACTGTGAAAGAAAACACACAGTAAGAAGTTTGTTTATTTATGTGACAGAGTCGTTTTGAGCCATGGTGAAGATTCACAGGCTATTAAATGCCAAAATTCTTTGTAGAATCTATGGATTGTGCTATCACTGATGTGTTCTTATCATCAATTGTTCTCTCTGGGATATTTTTTTAGAGCCAATTATCCCTTTAAAGCAAATTGAAGAAGTCCATTCCCACCCTCCAAAGAAAAGCCCAACTTCCAGTGAGACCCCTCCAACAACCCCCAAGGCTTAAATCACCTCCCTCAGGAGGACTGGGAGCACAGGGCCCATCTGCTTGCCAGAGTGAGTTGACAGCCTCCTGGTGTCTGGCCACAACCCCCCTGCCTAAGATCATCTCAGGCAGTAGAGAAGCTGGACCTCTGTAGGCCATGGTCAGAGAGAGCAGAGAGTAACCCTCAGGGACTGCGCCCCTGGACCTGCAGGGAGGGGACGGGGTTAGTCCTGTGCAATAGAACCCTGGACCTGTCCTGTGCAGATAGGTCAGACTGGCTAGTCATCTCACATCAAGGGTCCTTAGTTTCGGGAAAGCTTTCTACTGTCCCTGTGAAATCATTAAAACATCGTGCAATATGGTGCTAGAAGGTCTGGTGGGAAGAGAAGGAAGCTGACCATGCACTGTGGCCTCCAGACAGCACTCAGGTCAAATGCCTGCGCTCACCAGTGGGGAAACACTGCAGTTTTATAAGGAGTGCTGCCGAAGCTGAACTAAAGGAAGAAACAGTGTTTGGGTTCTATTCAGAAAGCACAGTTTGATTTACAAATACACGGCGCGGGGGGGAGGGAGGGAGCAAGAATCACATATAGACTCTGTGCAGGACCTCCTACTGGGGTTTTCATGGGGAAGCTAAGGCACGAGGTGTGATTACCAAGAGCTGGAGAGGGCACAGAGAGCCTAAACAGAGAACCGGGGGGGCCAGGGAGAGCTAATCAGGCCTGTTTCTATGGTAACAAGCAGTGTTTCATTTTATTATACTGAGCTTACAGTAACGAGATAATGACCAATGCTATCTCTTTAAAAAGTCATGCCCCACTTTGGATAAAACTGGTATAATTTGTAAGAGGGGAAAAATTCCTGCTATATTAAATTACAGTGGTATAAATAAAGCAACAGAGAAAAGGGAGAGGAGAGAAAATTTATATTAGTTGGATAAATGATTCTGGGCAGAGAGGGTTGAAGATATTTCTTGCCAGCTCTGACCCCACTGCCAAGCAGTCTTTCTACTCATATTTAAAATTAATAGAGCAAACCCCCAGCTATTGATGTGGCCACACACATCTATTTGGAGAGTAGCCCTGCTTTCACCTTTTTCTAAATTATTTTAAGACAACTGAAATGTACCTTACTATTTGCCTTGAAGATAAAATAAGCCAATCATATTCTACTTAAATATATATGTGTGTGTTCCAAAATTTAAGTCCTATTTGTGCATATTTTACTCAATATCTTGAGTCCTCAAGAGGTGAGTAGTACTTTGATCTTATAATCCTATAAAGGTTTTCCATTAAAGAATGGATCTGAAACAACAAGACAAAACCAAGAGACAGCCAGGGTCAGCTTTCCTCCACCAGGCCTTCCCTCTCCCTCTTCCATTCCCCAGCAGGACACAATCCACATCCACATGCTTGGGTCAGATCTGAGGTCTTCACGGTGCACAGTGGCTACCTACTGACCATGTAGCATCATATGTGGATTTTATTGGCATTTTAATTTTTATTTGCATACATATTTAAACAATTTCCAGTTTATTTTTTAATGTTCTGAAGGCGTGGATGGTGTTAAGAGTGAGCATTGGCCTTTCTTCTGCCTGACTTTGTAGTCTGTAAGGGACAATTTTTCTAATGTGAGAACAGACAGCAATCTTACTCTGACAAAGAGAAGCATTTTATGGATGGTAGCAAAGAAAGATTTTACCTTTTTCTCTGGTCCCCAGTTTCCAAGAGAAAAACCTCTGGAGTCGTGGGTGGATTTTTTTCACCAGGTGATATTCATATGCTCGACACAAGGGGACAGGGTTTCCTTGGTGGGTCAGCATGCAGAACCCACTTCTTTTCAAAGGTGGGCAAGTGAGTGCCCAAGGTCAGTTCTCCTCCTTGGTCATGGACACACTGATTCATGTCATCCTGGACTCCCCGGAGGTCCTCTAGGGAGGCCCCTGGTCCACCCTGAGCCTTCCCTCGAGCATCAGGCTCCATATTCAAAAGTGGGATTTTTTTGGAAATGGGAGAGTTGAAATTTCAGATTCACTTTCTGTTCACAAGTACAAGTAATTTTGGGAGAATCAAAGGACAATTACAGAACCATAGGAAGTGAGTAGCACAAAGTAAGTAAGGTGTTACTGGTGCTTCAGCAGTGATGTGAACATTGACAGGCTACAGGCTACGTCACTCCACTTGCTGCTCCCAGTCCTACGTGAGAAGTGTGGGGGCATTTAGACAAGATCTCCCAACTGAGCAAGGCTTCTGTGACCCCACAGAGAGGGCTCAAGTCCTTCCCAGGACTCCTGGAGCAGCTCCCTAGGTGGGTGTCTGACCCCGAAGAGGGGCCTGCATGTGGGAGAAACACATTGGACCTCTTGAGAATCTGGGTCAGGTACTTACACTTCTCGGTCCACACAGAACCCCACAATGGAAGGGCTGCTGCATGCAGGCCCAGCCACCACAAAAAGAATGCTGCGCTCAGACTCTTGCTGGCTTCTCAGGCTGTGTTTGGGATACAAGACTCTGCTTCTGATTTGCAATTTCTTAATACTTTTTGTGTATGTGTTTTAAGATCTTTGAACAGTTTGTCAAGACAAGAATAAAACAAGAATACAAGGAAAAGAAAAGTAAATTGCTGCTAGCCAAAGAAGAATTCAAAAAACTTCTAGAGGAGTCTAAAGTGTCACCCAGGTATGGAGGGAGATGCACACCGGTGTTTCTGGGCTGGAAACTTACCAATTATGAGAGGAGATCTTTGAGACTATTTTGCTGACCCATCTGTCCTAGTGCTCTGTAGACACTGAAGGTGTTAATTTAAAGACCCGATGGGGACCACAGTCTCCCTTCTCTGTCTTGCTGTCACTGAGTGAACTTTGAACTTTCTGCCAGTCCAGCTGTAGTCATTGCATTCCTGCATTCCTCCCCATGAGCATCAGAAGGTCAGCTCACTGACACCATGGCTCAAGTCACCAACCCATGGTGAGCACTGATGGGATGAGGCCCAGCTTCTGATCTAATGACCACCCCATTAGATCAGAACCCTCTCTTGGTTCCAGATGGACCAGCAGGAAGCCCAAGTGAGGGCAAAGGACAGACTCTCTAGGACTGGTGACTTGAGTAACTGTGGTTGCCAAAACTACTATAACAAATAAGGCATTATCCCATGAGACAAAGACAAATAGTAAGAAAGCTGGTATTTGTTAGAAATTGCAAAAACACATAAGCTGAAATCTTCTATAAAGTTAGCCTCAATCAATTGAATCCTTAAAAGTGCAGTGAACTTGTGCTATTTTTAGAACTGTAAAGCTGGACGTGGTGGTCACACCTATAATCCCAGCACTTAGGAGGCTGAGGCAAGAAAACAGAATTATAAAAGTAAAGCTTTTACAAGAATAAAGATGATTGATTTTAGTATATTTTCATTTTAGGTGGGAATATGCAACACTATTTTTTAAATGGACATTAATTGATCCTTTCTACAGTTTGATCTGAAATGTGCACGGTCAATTACTGGGTGATAAGATCAGTGGTGGCTAGACAATCCTCTTAGGTCCTCTCCCTCTATTCAAAGGGCTTTTCTGGAAGAGAAAAAGTGAGCAGGAATTATCCCCACCATGAAATGCTCGGTAGGAAAGCCCAAGTATCCAGTCATGGGTGACCTGTGGTTCTAGCAGCGTGAGAAGTGGGCTGCAGCCCTGGCTTGGTGGTGCCTGCCCGTGAGCAGCTGTGGGTGGGAGGCAGAGCAAGACTGAGGAACCTGGAGGCTACCTCAGTTTATGCCCTGTTGAGATGAGTGGTAGACTCTCATGTGCCTCTGTGTCCTTATCTGAATAGAGGTGACCTCTCCAACCTCACAAAGTGACCGGGGTCATGTGTGGGGTCCTTGCCGCCCGGGCCAACAGGAGTTGCTCAGTGAATGACAGCTGTCGTGATGGCCCTCTGCAGTGATTATTGAAGACTTTCAACTAATATTCCCTTTCCTATCTATTTGTAAAATGTCTGCAATGAGCCAAAATCTTCCCTCCCATGGATTTGGGATGAAGACACACCACTCACACAGCATTGGTACACATACCACAACATAGACCCCCAGACACTCTTGGCCAGGTGGCCAGATCTGCGCCATTTTCAAAACTCTTCTTGGTGTCTTATCTCCATCTTCCATCACTGGGTCCAGAGAGACCTGGTAAGAAGTGGGCAGTTCAGACTGCAGGTAAGACAGTGGTTAAGCACAGCCCTGGAGCACCCTTAAAAGCAGCACCTCAGGGCTCCATTACTTCCTGCTGTCATCCAAACCAGTCCTGTCACCTGTCTCAGATCCTTGCTGAGAAGTCTTTGGGAATGGTGGCACAGGGTCAGTTCTGTTCTCCTAGATGCCCAGCCTAGAGCACCTCTCCACTGCCCACTGTGGGATGGACACTGAGGAATGCACTGTATCCTCCTCCTTCAGCGCAAGCTGGTGGTGCTAGGCCCAAGGTGCACTGAGGACACCCAGCTGCCTTCCCGGCACCAAGATATTTAGCCAGAGCCAGCAGGCTTGGCATGGCTGAGGAGCACAGAGCTTTAGTGCTTCCCAAACTCAGGGACATTTCTCTGCAAAGGTATCTTTGCTTGTGTTGGCATTGCCTCTGCACTGCCCCAGCCAGAAGATGCCCAGGCTCCTATGCAGACAGGTGGAGGGAAAAACAGACCTGGATGCTGAAATGCAGGGCAGGGAAGGAAGTGCATATAGGAGTCAGCCACATGGCACCACAATGGCTAAATCAGGGAAGGAAGGAGGAAGCAAGGGAGCTGGGGGGAATCAGAGAAAGGCACCTTTCTTTTAGAGAAACACGTAAACAAGCACCCCATAGGCAGAACAGGAAGATTCCAGTGGTGGAAGGAGTAGGGCTCAGGGCCGACGAGGAGGAGGGGTCAAAGGAAGATTCATCTTGTCTTCCAACAGCTGCATCAACATAATCTTGTCATATATAAAAATGCTACGAAGCTATTAGAATGTAGAAGGATAATCAAGTATTTTCAGGAAAGTACAAAAATCCTCTGTAGAGAGAAATGGGGAGGGTTGGAAAATAACAAGAATCCCTCTAACAAAGAACGAATGAATTTTCCATGCACCCTCTGCTCCCGTGGCAGGCAGGACAGAACTCCTCTGTGGCTGAGAGGAGGAGCTCCTTGGCTCTCACCAGCACCTGGGGCCTAGCCACTATCCCTGGACAGGACAAGGCTATAGCTGTCTCAGGGTGCTGAGCAGGTGTTGCTGCAAAAGACTGGCTGGTCCTTTTGCTCATTGCCCCAGCAGTGAGCATAGTCTTGTTGGTCAGCACTGGCCTCTGAGATTTCCTCCAGGTGGCTCTATGCCCTGGCAATGATGGCTTCCCTCAATGGATAATTGAGTGCTCCCCACCTGCCATGGCCACAGCCTGACACTAAGCATGGCCAGCGGAGGACAGAGCAGATAGGCATACCTCCATCCCAGTGGAGAGGCTCAAGTTAAGTTGTGCATCAGTGAACAGGATCACAACTGTGGGCGGGGCTGCCGAAGAGCCACTCATGGTTCCCTGGGCTCTGGAGAGGGTGAGTGTCCCAAAGAATGCACGCCAGTCCTGTTTTCTAGGAAGGAGTGGGAGAAGAAAAGAGAGAAGGGCCAGGTAGACAGAGCAACATATGCAAAGTCCCATGGCAGGCGTGAGCAAGAGTGAGGACAGGGGAAGACTGACAAAGACTTGCACAGTGGCAGTGGTCTTGGCGTTGGGAAACTCCAGGCTAGTTAGTGTAGAATAAAGGAGTTTGCAAGGGAAGCCAGAAAGAGCCCTGCAGGACCCTAGTGAGGGTGATGCCCAGTTTGGGGAGCAATTGCCTGTTGGCTTGTGGGTGTCCTGCCCCTCAGGACTTTCATCACCTCAAGCAAGGCTCCCTTGTGGTCAGGAACAGTAAAGGTTCCTTTCGGGAAGACAGCTCAGAAAACGCTTTCTTTTTCAGGACCACATTCAAGGAGTTTGCTGAGAAGTATGGCCGGGATCAGAGGTTTCGACTCGTTCAAAAAAGAAAGGATCAGGAGCGTTTTTTCAACCAGTTCATACTTATTCTTAAGAAGCGGGACAAAGAAAACAGACTAAGGCTAAGGAAGATGAGATGAGTTTGTGAAAATGCACCAAGATGGTGGGCAGCAAAGTGCCAGCTCCGAGCAGACGGGTGGAGGTGGCGGCCAGCCGGGGGTCCCCACAGCCAGGTGGCTGCAGGCACAGCGGGGTCGTTCTCAGAAGATTACTGTTTCATATTGAAGCTCTCTTTTGTACAACATTCCGAGTTTGATGCATTTCTAATTGCCATGATATGTGGATCCCTTACTTGTTTTAATTATGCAAATTACTTGTAATATACACAAATTAAAAATCCACTGCAGGTTTGTAACTAAGCAGAAACAGACACCATGGATAATGGGCTCCAGTGTTTTCCATCACTTCAAAGGATTACCTACCACTCCTCTGATCTTTACGAGTAACTTGACTGACTTCTGCAGGACTTCCGTGGTGTTAAGGGACTCTTACTCCAGTGTCCCCAAGTCTTGGTCTCGTTTCCTGAGTAGTAGCAATAGAGTTTCATCATTCGTCACCATGACAACTGGGCATTCAACATGAGGACCGTGGACCACACACAGGTGGCTAAAAATGAGGGTCACATTCTTTTTCCACAGGGGCATCCAGGCCAGGAGAAGGGAGTCGTGCCTGCTGCCAGAGGTCTTCTTTAAAAAGAATTATTTTGTACAAACCATCATATTAATATTTGAGTTATTTTTATTGTATGCCCAGAGTTTGCATGAGATTTTTCTCATCATCTTTGTATAAAAATTTTAAATTTTTTTTAATTATTAAATATTTTAAACCAGTGTGGTTTTGTAGCTGAGACTTCCTTTGTAATAGCAAGCAGCAAAATTCTTTCATAATGACATCTGGGCCTGGGGTGTGGATTGAGAGTGTGAGGCCCTGAATTCAAACTCCAGTACTGCTAAGATACCCGATGTCATGATTACACGTAGGGCTGTGCAAGCACTACTCACACAAAATCTGACTGTCACACACTCTCCAGCACAGGCTTGAACAAGGTAGTAAAATCTTAGCTAATGAGCTATGTTATTTAAAGTATTGGATATCCATTAACTTATTTCAAGACTTATGGAGTATCTATTTAGAGATACTCTCTCTCTCTGTTCCCTAGGGAGCCTCCTCTATTACCTTCACCTTGATCACTCATAACATGTTAGAATGTAATTGGACAAGGTGGGCCCACCTTTCCCGGATGTGCTGTGAATGCACCATCATCTTGTCCCACAATTGGGGAGGGTCCGTGTGAAGGACCACTGCTTGGCATGTTTGCTCTCCTGGTAGAGGCAACAATGTGACCATAGAATGTCAGGTGACTGCAACCTGAACTGCTGTCTGGATCATCATCTCTTCCACTCAACATAAAATGGGATTGGCTGAGCGTGTGAGCATTTCCTGTGAAATGGAAGCAGTGTGGACAAGGCTGGGCCTGAGCACATCAGGAAGGCACCAGTACCTTGCATCCCCTGGGAGTGCTGCCTGTACTGAGGCCTCTTCTGCCACCCCACCTCTGTCCCAACCTGCTCCTTGTCATCTCCCAACAGAACAGGAAAGAGGTGGGCCGGGACCCACAGTGGGATCTCGCAGTGCTGATCCATCATGGCCCGCTTAAGACAGGCTCCTAGGCTATGGGGAAGGTCAGCCTCTCAAGAATGGAACTTAAGGCTACAGAAGATGGCAGCTGTGTGATGTGTGTCAACGGTGTTGTGACATGGGGGCTGGGGCTGCTGAGGCCAGTCAGGGATGTGGAACATGAGACTGCCACAACAGTGACAGAAAGATGAAGGGAAGGCCATGTGTTTGTCCATTTCCCGTTGCTGTAACACAGTACCTGAGGTGGGCTAATTTGCAAAGATGTTTATTTAGTCCTTGAGGTCCCAGGGCATGGTGTTGGCTTCTGTGCAGCTCTGGGGAAGGCCTCGTGGTGGGTGGCATCACAGCAGTAGGAGTGGGAGGAAAGAGCAGATCACACGGTGAGGCAGGAAGCCCGAGTGTGGGGAAGGACCAGCCTTACTTGTCTACAATAATCCTTCAGCAGGAGCTACCTGGGCTTCCATGAGAACTATGTTAAGCCCTCTGTGGGCAGTGCCCTCCTCTGTAGCCTAATGTTACAGTTTAGACCTGAAATGTCCCTCACAGGCCCATTTGTTGAAGACTTTGTCCCCAGCCCATGGTGCCTTTGGCAGAGTTGAGTCCCAGTGAAAGGAATTTAGCTCTCTGAGGTGTGCCCTTGGAGGGGATATTGGGACCTCAGCCTCCACATAGTTCTTTCTTTTGCTTCCCAGTTACAATGAGGTTAATAGACCTCCTCTGCCATGTGTCCCCACCATGATGTCCTGCCTCACTAAAGGACCCAAAGCAATAGGCCAACTGACCATGGACTGAAACCTCTAAAACTATGAACCAAAATATATCTTTTATCCTTTTAATTTGATTCATCTTAGGTATTTTATTACAGTATCAGATCATTGACTAAGATACCAAATAAATTCCCTCTAGTCCTTACCTCTTAAAGATTCTACCACAGCTACACTGCCCACTGGGGACTAACCGTCACCACATGATCCCCATGGGGAAACACGGTCAAACCACATCCAAGCTGCAGCACTGGGGATGGACACAGAACGTGGAGCTGTGTATATCCACGCACTGTGGGATCCACTTCCCCAAACTCTGTCCAATGCCAGGGTGCACGGTGAACATCAGCCAGCGTCTTTCCCTCGCTACCTCAGATCTTGCTCAGTGACCAACATCAAGATGACTGTGATGGCAGGGATGCAGAGACACATGTGTTCCTCCACACTGGGCATCACGGCTGGTGTGGCTAAGGCCACCATGGCCCCTCTTGCTTGTCAATCATGGGGTTCTGTCTTCATTGATCTGATAGCAAGTTCTCATCACAGAAACACCAACCTCAGATGCAGAATCCCCTTCCCTGCTGGAAACACTTCCATATCCACCATCCCTGTACATGGAGATGAGCTGATATGGAATCCTATCCTGTGTCTTCTTTAACCAAGGAATTCATTGGAAGAGAAAGTTGTTGCAACAATGAGCTCGTGGCCACTGTCACTGGCATCCCCATGTGCCCTCTCACCCAGATTCAGCCAGCCTGACAGAGTCTGGAGGGCCTGCAGGAGGCCTATGTACAGTGAGCTGGTGCTGTGCCACAAGACACAGTGCCTGCCGTACCCCAGATGCTTGCTTATGGAGCTGCTTTTCTCCGAATCATGTGTTCAGTCACCAAGAACTGCAGGAAGGTGACCCCTCCTTCATCATTAAACTCACTGACCCACTTATGAAATTTAGAGCTCATCAGCCATGGGTGTGGAGAGCTTGGAAAGCCTGCTGCCCAAGGGCAGAGTCCACCTCCATCATGATCCTCGTGGGGTCTGGGACTGCTCTGAAGCAAAAGGTAGAGAAGGTGGTTGCTGAGCTGGCTGGGGTGTGACCCCAATTATTGGGATATAATGTACCCTAACTCTTACTCAGTGGGGACAGGCAGGATGTGTCTGGAGTCTCTAGGATTTGCTGGAGACTTAGCAATGCTCTTAGTGCTTAATAATGGCCAACAGGAAGTCAATCAGCTCCATAAAGTCAGTTGGTGAAGACTTGAGAGAAAGTCGGGATCACCATCAAGTTGGAAAGCAGGGAGGCAGGCTGGGAGAGGGTGGAAGGAGGCTGAGGTGTTGCTGGAGCTTGGTTATCTTCTCAAGTCTCATCTCTGTCTCTAGTGGGCCCCATAGGATAAGTCTTCGTGATTTACGTTAATTGCCTCTCCCTCCCCTCCCCTATTATCTCCAATGGCCATGACTACTACTTCGGGCTTCCAGTGAGCCACTGAGGCCGACTCACCTCACAGTGACTTGGCCCCCATTGGATTTTTCCAAGGGGGCTGGCCGTGCCTCATACATGCTCCTCTTTACATGGGATTTCCACACTGTGAGCTACGGGGCTCCCTTTCCTTCTCACTTTCTCTTGGTTTGGCAATGGGAGGGAGCAGCAGGAGACTGGGGATAGAGGAGAAAGTTTGGGGTTCATTCATCCCCCTCCCTCCTCAGCCTCGTTACCTCAGGCTGTGACTCTGTGTACAGCCCTCCCATAGTAGCGGCCAGCTGGGCCTCCCTAATGCCACCATTCCCGCTCCTTCAGTGGCTTGTCCATCTGCGTACTTTGTTGGTCCTGGCTTTCCCTTGGTGCTGCTCTGTTTCTGCCTGATGAGGGGTGATGTGTTTGCTGCCAGCCCCCGACCCCCGCATCACCATCATCAGCATCTCTGTCAACACACTCAACGGTGGCATCACACACCACTGCACCCAGCTACACTGGGCCAGCATTTGCAGGGCATGTGGCAGACCACGTGACCACTGCCTTGGTGCTGGATGCCCATCCCTCGGCACGAAGGAACACAGGGGCCTGGGCCCCGTAGGAAGCTGCTGGTGTTTTTGCTTCTCTTCCAAATGTCTGGAAATCCACAGTTTTGTTCACATAATCAAGATCACGACTCAAGAACTTGCTTAAATTGTGGATAGATGACAGATAATCACTACATCATTTTTACCTCCTCTACCTTCATACCTATCTGGGGCTCAATCGGCGCGTGTGATGGAAGGCAACCTCAGGTGTAATCAGGGAAGCCCCAGGGAGAAAAATGAGCTCCACAAGCTGATATGAGTGTGCTTGTGGACGATATTCCAATCATTTTCCTACTTTGTGGCTGCAGATGTGATTAACTTTTTCAGTCTTGTGAATATATTTAAAGCATTACAGAAAAACAACAGAGTATTTGAGAAGTTTTAAGTTAGTTCCCTTCCATTCTGCATGTGTTCATTTTAAATGCTATGAACATAACACAAATGAGCTCAATAGCAACCTCCAACTGTTAAATAATAAATAATAATAAATAATAAATACTCTGTCAGAGAGTCAGTCAGCTGACACCGAATCCCCACAAAGGATGTCAGAGTGCTGAGAGGAGAGAGGAAAGTCGATCTGTCCTTGATCACTGCATGCAGACCTTATCATGCTGCAGTGGCTGTGGCCTGGGTCCCACTGTCCCCCTGACCTCCAGGCAGGCACGTGCCTCTGACTGAGCCTCTCTGGCTTTCTTCCCATAACTTCCCTGAACTCTGCTCCTCTGCTCTTGGCGCTGGGTCCTCAGCTGACAAGTTTCTGTCCTCAGTACCCTTTGCTCATCTCCACTGCACAGTTTTCAGCTGCTCGTTGGTTGGTGATATCAACTTTGTCACTTTGCTGGCACACGGAAACTTCCTTGCCCAGCACACATGTCCCTCTGCAAAGTCAACCCTTAGATCCCCAGATGGTCCTCAGAGTATGGTCCCTGGGCCCATCCTGGCCTTAAGCAACAGTGACCAGAATGGGGGCTCGGGAGACTTTGGCAGACAAGCTAAGATGAAAAATCTGAGTGGATCTGTGACCCTGTTGCCTCCTAGTGGGTGTGGATGACAAATCTCTTAGTCTTGTTCATTTCCATATTCAGAGTTACTGTTCCCACCACTCATTTTCTTGCTGTTTCATTCAAATGACTGCTCCAAATAATTCGTTAATTCTAGGGGAACAATTTCATTTGCATTACTTCTAAATGCTTAAACTTGCCTAAATTTTCTCCATTAAGTATTTAAAGGGTGGCCCAGATCCAAGAGTCAAGATTATTCATAAAATGCTTTGGGATAATTAACTGGCAGTCTTGCTGGGGTCACTGGTGTGTGGCACGCCTGAAGCAGGACAGCTCTGTAGCCGCCATGCCCCACTCTACTAAGCACAGTGTTGGGGTGGGCTGTCCACGTAAGAGTGAGAGCAGGGCAGGGCTGGAGGGGTGGTGTGATGTGGGGAGAGGACAGAGCCACAATGAGGGATAGAGGGAAGAGACCATTGCTCAGGAGAGTAGAATGTGTTTGGGTGAAATTTTAGGGTTTCTTTTTGTCATGTGACATAACCCCTCTTTCCACCTTCTGTCTGTCTGTAGGACACAGTATTTGCAACATACATTACACTTGAAAACAATCCACACTACTCTAGGAATGGGAGATCAGTGTGGGTGTGACCCTCCTAAAGTTTGGGGACTTTCCACCGCAGGGCTAAGCAACATCTACCTCATCTTGGTGCAGGATTGGTTGTGGCCCTCGTTAGTGTACATACACACAGTCACACTGAAGGTCCCCAGCTCCTCTTTCCCTATGTCTGAAAAGGGTTGGTTCTCATTCCCTCCCCCTGAATCTGTGATTGCCTCTAACAGTAGAGGACAGGAGTGACCCAGTTGTGATCTGCCAGGCTAAGCCCCTCCTCCCTTAGGATGACTCCCTTGGGGAGCTGCCATGCTGTGAGGGAGGACTGGCCAAGGTAAGGCCATGTGTCCTGTTCCAGCTCTGTGACCAGCGTCATCAAACAGGTGTGCAAGGTAGCAGCCTTCTGATGGTTCCAGCTCCAGCTGGGGAGGCCCAGCTGAGTCCCAGGGAGCAGGTGCCAGCCTGTGCAGATCACAGGCTTAGAATCAAAATAGGAGTTGCCAATACCGGAAGCATACGACTCAGGGGCAGGCATGGGCACTGCAGCACCTGTGGCTGGAATCTCTCCTTCTGCAAATGATGTGACCTGGATGTGTAAATAACCCAGACAGCAATCAAACACCCCCTGGAGAGCAGGCACCCTGCTATGTGCATCCACCCTGGCCTCACTCAGGCCTGTGACCGGCCTTGGAGTCAAGGGCCAGCACATCCTCCCCTCACAGTACTCCAAGGCTGAAGAAATGATCCATTTGCCCAAAAACATCCAGAGCAGCACAACCAGCCCTTGTCAAGTCTACTTGACACCCAGTCTTCAAACTACTACCTACCTGGCCCCAGGCCTCCGAGGGCCCTGGGCACGAGCAGGTGCTCCTTCTTTCCTGCACTAACTTGCTTATTCCTTCAGTGTTCATTGCACAGCTTTGGGCCAGGCACTCTGGAAGCCAACCTCAGGAGCCTGGCGTCCTGAAGCTTAGAAGCTGGAGACAGGTTGGTCCCACCGCTGAGAGCTGGCTCACCGTGTGACAAGTGCTGCCAGGAGCAGGCAAAGGCAAGGCTGCCAGGGGCAGATCCTCATGGACTGTGCCCCTTTTCTGTATCCTCTCATGCTTGTGCTTTTTGCCTACTTCACTATGCCTAACTAAGCTAGCCTCAAACTAAAATCTTCCCTATCTAGGCCTCCAAAGTAACTAGGATTACAGTGTGAGCCACCACTCCTGGCTTGTTGGTTGAAATGGGGTTTTACTAACTTTTTGCCCAGACTGGCCTTGAACTGCCAAGCTATGAATGTCCTGAGTAGCTGGGATTACAGATGTGAGGCTCTATGCCTGGCTCTTGCATGATGGATTTGTGACGAATGTCACAAAAAGAGTGGCAACTGAAATGGAGGTGCAGGTGTGTGTGCAGTCACTGGGGTTCACCACACAGCAAGAGGTGGGAGCTGAGACAGGTCTGGGGTGCACAAATGTCAGTACAAACTCAGCCCAGCATGGCAGGACCAAAGGGAGGGGCTGGAAAATGAGTACTCACACATCGTGTACCGCTGTGAGACGACAGTGAGCCTCTGAGCCTTTAACCTAGGACTGTCCCTCCCTGGAATCATCCCATGAGGACAGCCACACCAGACACCCACAGGAGACAGCAGCGTGCCCACCTCTATGTTAACCATCTTGAGTCATGACCCTTGCATCTCAGACAGAATGGTGACCACCTGGGACATATTACCCCAAACCACAGAAAGTGGAGGTCAAACAAGCTCTTCTGGTTAGCATGCCAGCCAGAGGGTCACACAGAACTCGGGGGAGGGCGCCGTGGTTGCTGACCTCTGCCCTGCAGTTAGGGGTCCTACACTGGGGATTCTGATTGTCTGAGCTTCTGTCTCTCCCCATTTGGGTAATGGGCTACTGGAGTGGTAGAGAGCAGAGTGGAGACTCTGCTGACCCACTGGTAATCTTCAGCCTCAGCCTTCCTCACAAGACACAGAGAACAACTAGGGGATACTTTGCCCACTGTCCTGCAGAGATGAGTGCCTGTGAGACCCCTGGTTACTTTGCCGAGTACCTACTCAGAGGAGTTGAAATGATGTGAGTCTGGCCCTCAGCTGAACTGTCAGGCTGGGGACCCTAATGTTCACCCTTTTGGCTGTTGGGGATGTACTTCATGTAACTTCACAATCTGAAATTAACTTCCTTCTCTCCTTCCTTCCTTCCTTTCTTCCTTTGTTCCTTCCTTCGTTCCTTCATTCGTTCCTTCCTTCCTTCCATCATGCTGGGGACACAACCCAGGCCTCATATAAGATAGGCAAATGTTCCCCCACTGTGCTGCATCCCCAGCCCTGATAGCTTCCTTTCAAATGAAGAGTGGCTGTCTCAGCAGCCAGTGGGCTGTCCCTGTCTGTGTGCAGCTCTCTCATCCTAGAGGAAGAAGCATCCAGTCTCTCATCAAGCACCAAGCAGAGCAGAAAGAACACCTCCTAGAAGTTCACTTGGTCATAAAGGGCAGCTCTGGTCTGGCCTAGCATCTCTGTCACAGGACAGCGTTTTCCATGAGCCCATGGTCCTCAGGGACATTAGCCAGCTCTTGACTCTGGACAGAAGTTAAACTGCTCTGTTGGTATCTGTCCCATTTCTCCCCATTCTTCCAAACCTCCCCCTTCACATTCTCCCAGGTGCATCTTTCTTTAGAAGCACAACCACTTCCATCATAGTGGAGCCAAGTGTCCAGGCTGCTGACCACTGTCAGCAGTGACTTTAAATTTCTCATTCTTGAACCATCACCTGTAAGTTTATTCCATATTTAATTTGGGGATCTGTTCTGGGGACATCTTCCCACCCAGTATCTCTGGGCCTTCCACCCTGCAGGACCAGCCCAGTGGTCAGGATGTCAGCCTCTGGAGCCAAGAAAGCAAATGGGTGACTTTGTTTTGGGGTGTTTTTAGTTCACAGTTTTTGTTAACACATATTCTCGTACAATGTGTGTGTGTGTGTGGGGGGGGTCATTGCAATATTTCCATACGTGCTTGTGATATACTTGGATCAAGTATGAGACACCAGCTGGAAACTTGCACCGTAATTCCATTCCTGCTCTGACAGCCCCTCATTCACAGGACAGATGACAAGAGGGCAACTGGCTGAGTGCCCTCTATCCTGCCGACTTAGCACACAGGCCTGGATTTCCCAACACAGCTGTGTCTGGCAGTACTGGCTGAAGCCATCCTGAAATGATGAATCACTTCCAGCCTGGTCACCTCGCCCAATGTTCTCACTATGCTGTGACCCCAGTTTGCAAACCACAAATGAAAAAGGCTTTGCTCCTCCACACGTAAAAGTTTGTAATCAACAGATTCCGCCAGCTCATTCTCGTCAAAGCCCTGCGCAAGCATTTTGCTCCAGGAGCTGATAGAATAACCCACAAACAGAAATTGTGCTCAAATGGAGAGCTCACGTAAACAACAACTCCATTTCCCTTGTCCTCACCATCAGGCCACCTGCGCAGGCACAGCCGCCACAAGGAACCTGTGGCATCTTCGCCTGATTCTCCAGGCTGCCACCTGAAATCCAAGTGTGTGTTTTTAAGAATGGCTGAAGCCACTGGGAGAGTTCTCCTGGTTCCTGGTAGCTTGGGAGTATTGGAGGAGTAGGGTGGGGTTGCTACATCAGCAGTCGGGATTGGACTAGAAGGACATCATTTTTCCACTTTGCCATAGTTCTTAGGAGCCTTGAATCCAATCTATTCCAAGAATGGTGAGAGAGTTTTGTTTGTAGGGCTGGACACAGTGGCTCCCATCTTTAACCCCAGCTACTCAGGAGGTGGAGATCAGGAGGAATGCAGTTCAAAGCCAGTCCAACACTTCTTCTCCATCAATAAGCCAGGCATGATGGTTCTTGCCTGTGATCCCAGATTCAAGGGATAAATCAGTCTGAGGCTGGCCCCAGTAAAAAAGCATCAGATCCTATCCACAAAATAACTAGAAAAAGGAAAAAGGGCTGGGGACACGGTTCAAACCCCACTATTGACACAAAAAAGAATGTTTTGTTTGTAGAGATTGGCCCTCAGTGTTTATCTCTCTTCCTGCTACTCCCAGCATGGGATGGGGTCCAGCCACTACCCATTCTTGTGGATCCAGTTCTCATTCCCAATGCCCCAAACACCTTCCTTCACAGCCCAGTGCCCCTTCCCAACAGAGCTGCACCCAGTAGGCAAAGCTTCCTGCCAGCAGCACTGTGCCTGCTCTGCAGCCACCAGCCAGGTGCACACTGCCTCGCACAGTCAGTCCTCCTGCCTGCAGTTGTCCCACCTGCCAGGACAGCTTTCAGAGGACTCTGTCTTGGGCACACCTGCAGTCCATCAGACTTGGTAACTAGAACTTACTCTCCTGGTGGGGAGGTGCTGGACTGCAGGGCACGGTGCCGTGGCAGAAAATAACCCATCCGGGAATGAGGTGATCAGGACTTTCTTGGAACACAAAACTTGCCATTTGCTGTTTTTATATTTTTTGGCAGAGCTAGGATAGAGAGGAAAGGAGAGAAGAGTTTAGAGCCAGAGTCCTCATTCTCAGGGATGGCCCAAGTGACCCTTCTGCTCTGAGGTGGCCAGTAGTCCTGTGTGCCAATTCCTCTGTTCTCACCTAGACACCCCATCTTGGACCTCAGACCCCAACTACACAGCAGCCTTACCTTGCTTTCTCCTGTGGCCAGGCTGCAGGGCAGGTGCCCCAGTGTGGGGGCCACATGGAGCCAAATGGGGACATTGACTGGCAAATGCTCCTGTGTTGCGGGCCTGCCAGGATTCAGGATACACACTTGTGGATGGACGGTCACAGGTCAATAAGAGACCTTCCCCATGCCCAAATTCCTCTCCCTCAATCCAAACACTGCCTCCTCCCGAGCTTCCCCAGTCTCCATCTGCTGGCAGAGCTGGGAACAAAGGGTCCCAGCCTCAGCCCTGTGCTGAATTCACTCCTGGACAGAGCATCTCCAGTTGCTCATAAGGGCACATCCCTTCTGCTGGGCTCCAGATGTTGGGGCACAAAGCGATGTTCCCAGTCATGGTTTATACCACTAAATAAGTGCCTTCTTCACCCTGCTTCCCCTCATCCACTGTCAGTGCCACATTGCACTGGGCCATGGAACCTTGACTTAGGAGGAACTCTTGGTTTCCGGTTTTGGCTTTTTAGTTTCCTCTGCCTTTTATGGCCTGCTGCATTTCCTGGGATGTCTTAAGGGTGAAGCTCATTGGATGCAGGTTCAGCAGTAACATATACTGTTCCTGCCACTTTTGTCATGTCCTGTAACGGCAACCAACCTGTTACGCCCCCCTCCTATCACCCTAACAAGCTAGAGTCAAGTAAGGCAGAGGCGGAATTGGGAGCCTGTTGGCCAATTGCAGAGAGAAGACAAATTGTAAACAGAGATTTTCACTCCAGGAGGGTTTTGCTGGAGTAGATGTCCCCTCATGGTAGTGTGACCTTGAGGACAGGAGCTGGAATTGAGTGTTGTGTCCCCAGTGTCTGATGTAGTTTCTAGAACTGAGACTGTGCCAACAAAATGAGCATCGAGCCAGCAGGGCAGGTGTGTGTCTACTGAGGTCTATGCTGGAGGATGGATGGGACAAGTACAAGTACATGCGCACGTATATGTATATGCACATATGTGTGTGTGCATCTGTGTGTTTTTGAGTCCTCAAGCCTCTGAAATAGCCTCCTCCTCCCTCTGTGGGTCTTCCACATTTGCTCGTGTCTGGGTAACTCTTTCCCCATTGTAGGACACATGCCACAAATGGAACAGTGAGGGCATCCACGCAACCACAGCTGGACATGTCTACCTGTGACCTCTGTGCCCTGCGTAGTTCCCAAGGGATGTAGTCTTGACCGTGCATGATCATCATTTGGAGAGGTAATCTCCACTGGAACAGAGAGAAGTCAGGGAAATGAAAACAAATGGGATGAAGCCTCCCCAGAGAGGACAAATGACTTCCCTGTACCTTCTGAGGGAGCATGGCACCAGCTTTGTGGGGATTTTGCTTCATTCATCTCCACATCCATTGGAGACACATCTCTTCATTTTACTCCACAAATTCTGCCATGAAGCTGCGAAATGTGGGGGTCCCATATGCTTGTCCCAATAAATCACCTCTGGCAAAGTGTGCTGAAGAATGAATCATTTTTACTACCATTCCCACTTCCTGTGCTTCTGCAATATTCGCATTTAATAACAAAGCCAGAGATGTGCACCCTCATTTTGTGCAGCTCAGGTTAACAGAATTGAAATGCTCTCTGATTCAAATGCATTTGCAAACACACAGTCTTCCTTTATCTCTCCTCCCTGCACTGCACTGCCTCACCTTCACTGAGATGAAAAGAGAAATCCTGATCTACACGAGGCTCGCAAGTGAGAAATGCACATGTCACCAGAGCTGTCATCTGTCTGGACTTCAGCAGAATTCCTCTCTGTGGCATCTATTTCCTGTTCAGTTGGGACTCCGATTAGAACAACGATGATAGGACGGATGTTCTGGACAGCTGTCCAGAACAGCTCAGCTCAGAGTCAGAGAGAGCTTCACTGTAGCTCAAATCCACTGTCACTAAATTTTGGCTAAATCACAAGCCCGGGACCATAATGGGAAGACATAAAAGAGGCCCACAGAACACTCTGAATGTTTAGGTTTTATTTAGGATATAAAAGAAATATTTATTGCCATCCTACACATAATAAATATTTATTGCCATCCTACACATAATAAATATTTCTTGCCGTTTGCATCATGGCTGTGCGACCTATCCTATATTTTAGAAATGGAAATGGCCTATAAAGTCCCCCACTATTCCACGATGAATGTGCCCATGGAGCTTGGAGCCTTGGATGCAGATGAAGTTCTTTGTGCCCTTGTGTGGCAGCCTCGGGCATCGGGCCCAGCAGTAAATTGCTCCTTGTGCTGATTCTCCCATCTGCACTTCCTTGGCCAGCCAGAGCTCTGGAGGCTGGCACATTCTCTCAGGAGGTCAGGACTATAATTGCAGGTTGATAAGTTAGGGGCACCTGTCCAGGCTGGGGTTGCTTGGATGCTGGACGTCCCCACTGCCACCTTATCTCCAGCTGTGAAGCACAGAATGATTAAGTCACACGTGCAATTTAGAACAACTGCTGAATACGAACTGAGGACGTTGAGGTAGAAATGCCCCAGACTCAGCCCTTGGCCTTGCAGAGCTCCCAGAGAGGAGGAGCAGAGTAGAGAGGGACTTCTCTCCCTGACAGGCCAATACTGTGGTGGGGTGTGGATTATTCTGAGAGTCAGGGAGCAACTCCCGTAACCCTTATGTGACCGAGGAGCACCAAGTGACTGCCCCCTTCTATAGATGGATAACTGAGTCATGGAGAGACTCCAGGATGGGCATGGAGCACCAGCAGGCTGCCTTGAAGACGTCAGTGGCCAGTGCTGCTCTGCAGGGTCCACAGCAGTAGGCAGGAGGTGAGACCCACCAGCAAGCTTTTGCTGGACAGGCACTGAGCTGTGTCCACCTTCCCAGCACCCACAGCACTGTGAGGGCCACTCACATGCTCCTTAGAGGCTCAGGAGAAATGACTTTGCCAGGCACACATGTGTGTTACACACCAGACCTCAGTTTCCCTCAGGGCCCAAAGAAGAGTGAGAACTGTTCGAAGATGGAGTCTGTGGATCAGAGAGTGCAGGTGGGGGATGGGCAGCTTGGGAAAGATGTATGCAGTCCCAGAACCTGGGGTTCTTCCCCCACTAAGTTGTACTTCCCACGTTCTAGGGGCTGCAGGGTGGGAGGACCAGGGGTGGAGAGGCTCTGACTGGTGCCGTAGGTACCGCCAGGGACAGCTTGTCCTCCAAAGCACTGGGGTCACCTGAGGAAGGAGTCTCCCTCCAGCTGTCTGGCATTTGGAGGCAGTGGCGGGGCGGGTCTGGTCGGGAAGCTGGCAGGTGGCAGGGAGGGGACTCAGCCTCCAGCAGCACGAGCTGGGACCAGGCCAGTTTGTACCGCGATGGCAATTGCTGTGTTTAATCACCCCTGCAGAGGTATTACGATAATCTCGCCTTCTTATTTTTCAGACTGAGATAGGACGGAGAATATATAACCTGATCATACACCATATAATGTATTAAGCCAGGAAGACCTTAAAATTAAAACATTTAAAAAGAGCTGTCTAGGGAGGTAGTTAAAATCCATTTAAATCCTTATCAAATAATGAAAATATCTTCAGAAAAAAACATCAGCCTCTTAGCTATGCGTTCACCACCATGATCATTTGTATTTTTAGCATGAGTCAGAGGACAAAACGTTGAGGATTTAAAAGTTCTTTTGGCTATATGCTGAATAAGCAGGCTCCTTAAAGGACCTTGAGCCATGCAGGTGATGGGTGGCTGTGGGGCACAGAGGGGGTAACCCTGGGCGTCGGGGGTCCACAATGCCCTGTCAGTCCCTGACCCAACCCCTACCCAGGCACACTCAGGGCCAGTGGGCAGCGTTGATGGGTACCAACTGGGCCAGTTTCTTCCCCTGAGACCAAGCTGTAGCCACTATTCCCAGGACTCCAAGAGAAGCTGTGTGGCACCAGGAGTCATCTCAGCCTGAGCCCCATGTGATTGCAGGATCACCTGTGAGAAGTGTACCCACCTAGCTTCACATTCAGCCACTCCTGCCTGTGGGTCCCCAGCCAGGAGTTTTGTTCTGCTTTTCTCTATTATCTGGGCATTATTAGTCCATGTGGCCTGGACAGCAATGGCTGGGCCGTGCTGGGCAGTGGGTAGGTCAGGGAGGAGGCCTATGAGCCAAGTGTAGTTTCCTGGGATGCAGGGAAATCACCACAGGCAAGCATGGACCTGCTTAGGTGTTATGAGTGCTTATGGCCTCAGAGCACAGATGCTGCAGGGCACACCATATGTGTGAGCAGCACGAGTTAAAAGTGCAGCACACCATGAAGAAGTGCTGCGGGGGCGAGGACACGTGTACACCCGTGTGTGCACTCGAAGGCTGGGGCCGGGGGGCAGTGAATTTGTACAGTGGAGTTTCTGAGCACAGCAGCACCCAAGATTGGCTCACAGGCAAAGGCAGCACGGGGCCTGAGGTCTCCCAATGGCAAGAAGGTCTGTTTTCATTCATTCTGTCACCGTGCCTGCTACCTTCCATTCTGGAAAATGCAAGTGTTTGACAATTTGGGGCCCAGACCTTATTAAATGCATAGTGTAGTTTTGAAAAATTATGTTTACTTTACTATATAAGTGTTTTAATGAACACATCGACAGGGAACATCTTGTAGCTGTTACGCAAATGGAGAACAGAGTGTTATCACCAGGGTCACGGCTATTCTTGAGAGGAGTGTAGTTGAGGGACAGGGAAGTTCTGAAGGCTCGGCTGTGACAGACGAGGGTGGAGGGCAGTCCTCATGATGTCTGTGGAGCCTCTGCATCCATCTCCGACACCCTCCCACCGTGCTGAGGGCCCTGCGAGGTCAGTCCTGCCCGGGCACTTACTTTTTTGAGAGGTTCTGTCTTTTCAACCCTAATGGGCTCTGCCTCATCATATCAATCAACCATATCAGATATGAGTGATTAAAAAAATCAGATGGCCCATTGTACATGTAATTGTTTGCCAAATTTCTATCTTTAGAAAAGCTGACAAATGACAGTATGAAACCTCATCTGCCTTTACAATCCTGAGTTTTCAGCATGCTGTCACATTTATGTTCTGCTGCATGAACAGTTGCACACATGTGCTAACACACATGTGCATTTTTTTCTAAGCCATTTCAAAGTGCCATTATGACATCGTGATATTTTATCCTTGAATACTTGATGAGTATCTCCAAATAATAAGAACTCCCGCTTGCCTCCCCAAATACCATTGTCACACTCAGGACACTTTAATGCCAACTCAATAGCAGCATCACCAGTCATATTCAAATTCCATCTACTTAAACAACTGTCTTTTATGCAACTTTTCTCCTCCAGGATCCACCATGTTTTGCTCATGGTGTTTGGTTGTCAGCATTTTTTGGACATTTTAAATTCTGCATCCCCTTCCCACTCCCCGCCTCCCACATAACACTTTGCTTTTTCATGGTATGGGTTTGTCTTAAGTCCAGCACCAGCCCTAGGAATTACCATTCTGAGACAATTAGCTCCAGACAGGGCATCTCTGCCCTAAGCACACAGTCGAGTTGTGTCCTCATACCTGCTGGTCAGGAGGCCTCATGACGTCACAGTTCCCTGTGTGTGACACATTTGGACAACTTCCTCGTTCTCCCTGGGAATATAACTCATTTCCCTTGTCTTTGTAATGAAGCTCTGACTCCCAGGACACTGTGCCCCAACCGCCAGCCCTCTAGCACTCGGTCATAGTGTGGTCCCGATGGTCCTTCATGTGAGGACTGCTGCCCCCAGCACAGAGGGGATTTGCTTGTGTGTGCCTGCACAATGTCACTCACAGAGGAGTGTCCCCTACTGCCCCTCTTTGTATAAGATGTATTTTTGATGTGATGTAATCCATCACAATCATGGTGGTTTGCCATGCCAAAATCTCTCAATTTGTCTGTCGGGGGGGCCCTTGAGGCAGGCCCCAGTGTTCTCTTCCCTTCATTTGTCTTTGGGTGCCTTTTTGTTTTCTGGCACTGACATGTCCCAGGCTCACCAGCCCGGGAACGAGCGTTCTTCAACTGAATTTGACTCCTGTCAGGGGATGAATATTCACGCACATGTGCACAAACACGCATCCTGCTCACACACAGTGCATGCATGCACACTGCAGTCCCGCTTACACACACATCCTGTATACACACCCAGTATACATACCTAGATATATCGTTATTTAGAAAGGTACAGAATTTCATCTATGTTTGAATTTTTGATTTTAGAAAAAAAGTATACTTTTTAAAGCTCTATAGCAGTGGGTTCATACTGATAACACCAATTCAAAGCCCCACTCAGGTTTGTCAAACACCTGCCTTTCAATATTTGCATCCCCCTCCTCCCAAAGTGAGAAACTTCATTTCCAGTGTCATCAGTATTTATTAATTTTCTCTGTTCCATAATACACATAAAATAATTTCAGAGCTGTTACATCTTATCGCTGCCAACAACATACCTCATTAAAACTCAAGACTTTTCTGCTGTTGTTTTCAGAATATGTCCCAGTAAAGGAGGAAAAAGTATTCTAAAAGACATAGGAATTCTTTTGCTATGAGATTTTGTTATAAATTGGATGTACACTTTGGTCCGTGTATGCTGCTTGAATTCAATTTCATGCCTTGCCTTTTTCTCACCCTCTCTCAATTAATTTTGGGGATTTTGAATATGTAAATTGTAAGAGATTATCCTGAAAGCCTCATACCCAGTGCCATCCTCACCCTGCTCCCACTCAGTTACCCTTCCCTGGGACCGTTTTGTACATCAGTGGCAGTGTTCCACTAGGTCTTGTTACACCTTGCTTTTTTTTTAACATAAAAGTAGTCAATGGTGATCCTCCTCTTAGTACAGAGGCCCTGCACCTGTCCTTCGGGTGTAACTGGACACTGTGCCCACTCTGCGTGTTTCCAGCACTTCGCTGACACAGATAAACTGCAGTGAAGAAACGTGCAAATGTGTTTCCTATTTGGGACATCATCTCTTAGGGACATGCCTAGAGGTTTCCACGAGGTGAAAAGTGCATCTATGGGATTTCCTTCGACATGGTGCAATGCCTGTACATGACATGACATGGCAGTGTTGATGCCACAACCAACCAGGAATGAGGAGGCCCATGGGCCAGCTGCGCATGGCCGATGTGAGGTCTACAATTCTCCAGGGGGGAGACGCGTCAATACGCAGCCTTCACATGACGTCCTCCCTGCAGATGCGGAGCGTGTTTGTGACAGCGGAACCACGCTATGGAACTCAGGGACAGAGGGGAAGGAGAGAGAATGACAGGGCAAGAGTAATATTGCATAAGATGGGAAGGTAGAGGATGTAAGGATGTGTACTGAAAGCTGTTGAAAAGGGGGGTGGGAAGTAAAGGGGTGAGGGAGAGCAAGGGACGGGACTGAAAAGACCAAAGTAAAGCACACCCAGAGCAAGGTCACATTGAGACACCCCTTTGAACATTAACTTAGACGTCAATAATGAAAGACAAGACTGTAAAATAGGTACTGTGGGGGGGTTACAAGTAGGGGGTGAAGGAAGGAGATTAAGGTGAGGGTATACGGTAGATGGACTTCACATACCTGTATGAAACAGAACTAAATAATCTCTCGCAATTGCTTTAAGTGGGGTGGGGAGGGACCTGAGGGAGGGTGACATGGGGGCAATGTAAATAACATACAACAGAAGTCTATCAGAATTGTCACTATGAATCCCCCTGTATAATGAATATACCCTGATAAAAATTTATAAAAATATTTCCTCTCCGTTTCTCATTTAGCTCTTCAATGTGCTTATAATAAACATTACCATGCAATTTTTTTAAAGTATACCATGTCGCTTATCAGTCTTTTATTTTGTTGCTTCTAGATTTCAAGTTCCAGTTAGTCAAATTTTTCCCATACCCGGATTAAAAAAATTCACCCATACTTTCTCCTAATGTTTGCACATGCCTACACTGTACATTTAGCACCCAGGTCCATGTTAAATTTGTTCTGAAGAACAGCGTGAGTTGAGGATCCAATTTTTCAGGTGATTTGAGTTTTTCAGGTTCCACTTTGAAAAACTTTGTATTTTACCCTAAGATTTGAGAGATGTCTCCTTTAGTGTATGCTCATTTCCACTCACATTTGGGTTCATATATGGAATTCTGTCTTCTCCCATTGGTCTGCCAGTTGTCTGCCAGTTTAGGTCCCAATAATACAGTATTGTCATCATAGAAACTTTATTGTATTTTCAATGTCTAGTTAGTCTGCCTTCATTGCCTCCTTATGTATTTATTTTTAGATATTTTGCATTGGTTTCCATGTGAAATTTAGAAAATATTTGGTTCAGATAAAAACATTAGCATTTTTATTGCTATCACATGAAATGTATACAGTAACCCTAGGAAACTGATACTGCCATTATTTTAAGTAGTCCTATTCAAGAAGAGGGAACGCCTCTCCATTCAGACAAGTGTAATTTAAAAAAAATTTTACTAACTTTTTCCTTGGGCCGGGATGTAGCTTAGTGGTGAGTGCTCACCTAGTCCTGGCTTCCTTCCCCAGCAACTCAAGACACTCAATGCACAGAGAGACACACAGACACAGACACACACAGGCACACATACAATAAAAGATTTTTCTCGTATTTCTTTCCTTTTTATTGCCAGATGGTGTTTTTAATCCACTGTGTCTTTTATTTATATATACATATATATGTATATATACAGAGACATATATGGGATTATATATATACATAAAGGCCATTTATCCTTATGCTAATTTTATATCCTGACCCTTTGGGGATTGAACCCAGGGCCTCTGCATGCTAGGAAGCACTCTAGCAATTGAGCCATGTCCCCAGTCCTTTTGTTTTCATTTTGTTTTTGAGACAGGGTGTCCCTACCTTTTTGCCTGGGCACGGATGGAACTTTTGATCCTCCTGCCTCTGCCTTAGTCGCTGAGATTACAGGCATGCACCACTCTGCCCAGCTCCTTTGTCTGAATTCCATACCTTGTTTTGCTCTTGTGGTTCAGGGGGCACTTTTAGCTTAGTCCTTTTTGTTCTCTCCTTCAACACCTGTCTTTTCCGGAGATGTGCTTGTCACCTGCAGCAGAGTTTCACTTGTCCTTCTCTTGTTTTCTCCTGTCTGACTGCAGTGGCTGACAACGCGGGAAAATGGACCACAACTGCAGGATGGTGTGCAGCCTGGTCTCATGCTGCTTTCCCATTGGCTGTGAGACTGACTTGGCTGAGGGGTGTTTTCCATTTCAAGGATGTGAACTGTTATCCCCTTTCAGCTGAGTGCTTTTCGTGTTTTAATCAGTAGGGATGTTGGAATTTGTAGAAGCCACAAACTTGTAGCTTTCAGGCAGAGCCACCCCAGGCCTGTCCAGAAACTGACCTTGAGCACTCCCTCAAAGCTGTTTCCCTGGACACCTCAGGGTCAAAATGAAGCGGAAGCCAGGGCTGTCCCAGGTGCTGGAGTCCACTGCAGCGTGGGCTTGGGAGCCCGGCTTCCATCCATATGCAGGACTTGGCTATCTGGCAGAAAATAATGCAAGATTCAGAGGGCAAGGCTGCAGTTTCTGTGTCTCTGCGGTGCACATGTGACTTGGCTGTCATCAACAGCAGCTGGACAGGCTGGGCCCCAAGGACACTGAGTTCCTTCACTGCAGGAGAACTAAGGGAGGAAGGTGGCCCTGCACTGCAGCTCTGCACTGCACCCTCCTAAGGTGCTAAGGAAAAGAGGATTGGGTTAACATCCACCGACTGCTCAGCAACCTGACTGCCAGCTGAATGCCGTGATGCTTAGGGGCTAAGGCCTTTTAAAATCACACAAGTAATGGCTAGGCTCAGTGCTATCTTCTTACGTCTTCAGTTATGGGCTCCAGCCTTGTGAAGTGGTACAGGGCGAGACTGGCTAGAAAGGTGACCAGTAGATTCCTCCCTAGCCACACCCTGTCCTCTGCCTGTTCTTCTGGGCCTTCAAGAAGCAGCTATGACCACTGTCTGTACCCACTGAGAGTCTGGTAGGGCATCCTTAGAAGGTCGCTGGCCCTTGCTGTGCAAGAGGGCCACCAGTATGTGTGAATCAGCAGCGACCGCAGGGCACCAGGAGGCTGCCGGTGAGTACCTTGCCGTAGTGAAATCCTGAGGTCAGCTGTCTAGAAACTTAGTGTAAAATCGCAGAGACAGGACCTACCCATTCTAACTGATCCAAGAAAGATAAGAAGCAACCGAGACTATTTACTAATTGTCTTCAGGGAGCAGAAACTCCAAGAACGTGACTTCCTACTGCCAGGGTCTCTTCCTGTGGGTGCCATGTCTGCTGTGGGATGTGCTACTGGTGAGTGTGGCTAAGAGTGGAGGCCTGGGATTCCGGGAGGCCACTCATGGGCCTGTAGCTGCTTCCTGGTCAGTCACCTGTAAAGGAGAATGTCACACCTCCCACCTCATTGCCCAAGAACCAAAGGAGACAATGAGTGGGACTGTCACTTGTAGACAGGGAAGACCTGAGTCACACAAGGGACACTGCTTTCCATTCATCCATGGAGCCTCAGCAGATGTACCCATGTGCAGGAACTGGGGGTGACAAGATGAGTGAGAGTAACGGTCCTGGCCTTGTGAGCTCAAAGTCCATCATCTTTTTATTTTTGTTTACCTCTGGGATGGGGTGGGAGTGGGGGTGGAGAATCACTCAGGTGATTGCATTTCAAATTCTCAACATAATATGTTGCATTGAATTTAAACTCATAATCCTGAATTTTCCTCCTTTAAAAGACACTAAGGATGTACACAGACTACGTACACAGGCTCCTGTTTTTTAAAAATCCTGTTACTTTGCTGGAAGACAGTACACAGATGGACTCTGTATTCAGTATAGATTTCTTAAAAGAATGTCCTGGGTTTCTCAAAGAGAAACCATGCATGGAAAATTCTTAAGGGTTATTTCCTCCTCTGTCTATCGTGAAAGAAAGAAGGCTGAGGCTGTTTGAAGTAGAGTCGTAGAGTCAGGAGATGGGAAGAGGAAGGCGCTCAGACCTGCTGAAGGTTAAACCACAAGTGTCTCCACCAACCTGGAAGAGCAACTGCTGCCAGCCCCCCTGCTCTGTCAGCCTGGGCTCTCCAGAGGAATGGACACAATAGCGTATTTACGTAGTTATACAGGGGGAGGGGACTGAATGGGTTCACAGGATCAGAGGCTGGATGACTCACAATGGCCATCTGGAGGCTGGAGAGCCAGGGACCAGTAGTTGCTTAGTGCAAGAGATGGGAACCTCAGATCAAGGGGGACCAGTGATGTGGCCCTAGTCAAAGGCTGAAGGTCTGGGAGCTCCTTGGAGAGGTGCTGAAGAAGCTGGAGTCTGATGTCCATGGGAGATGGCTGAAGGGAAGAGTTCCCAGGTGAGAAGAGTTGAGATTGTGCACATAGAAGCTTCTCCCTTCTCCTACCTTTTGTTCCACCTGGACTCCCATCAAATTGGATGGTGCCACCTGCGTTCAGGGCAGATCCTCCCCACTCAACTCACTGACCCTTGTGCCAATCATCTCTGGAAACACCCTCCTTCACGTCTCTCAACCCAGTGAAGTTGACAACCAAGATCAACCAACACCCAGCCTTCAACACCTTTCAGCTGGGAGAACCCTAATTGACATACCAATTAGAATAGGTCTGCAATTTAGGATTTCTAGCCAACCAATGAACAGCCTCCAAAAGTTGCCTATAAAACTCCTCTCCTTCATTTGCCTTGTGGGACACTGTTCAGGGTTTCCCTGATTCTGTGTACACAAATTAAAATTCTTAATTTCCCAAATAAATGCAATTTCCTTGGAGCTCAGTACCAATCTCCTGCTGTTTTTAGTTAGTGTTATATTTACTCTGGTTACTTTCTGATATCAGAAACAACATTTTCCCAGTCTACTTTGCTGTCTGGGCCACTGAGACACTGTGTACATGAAGAGAAATGGTGTTTGTCTCTTTGATCCATTTCCTATAGGGTCAAGGAGTAAAAGAAGTTCCCAGCATGCATTGTTCTTGCATCTAGATGGCCCTGTCCCATAAGCTGTGATTTTCGAACTTGGTTCTGGGAACTCTGAAACCTGTTCTCTGGTGACAGTGTACACTCACTCCCTGTACTTTGGAGGGCACCGGTTGTGAGGGCTGGAGCAGAGAAGGCCTGTCACGATGAGAGTTGCCATAACAGAGTGGGTGGCTCAGTGGGCAGAGCACCACTGGGGCAGCAGCTATGTCTACAGCCTCTTGTTGGTTGACTTAAGAGCTGGCCTGGATGGCCTTGAAGGTCCATTTGGTGCCAACATTCCACTCCCATGTGGTTGCAAGTCCATTGCAGAAAAGCAATTGCAGCAAAAAGGGAACAATGCTCATTTCATTCTTGGAGGTCTACGGACGATTGCTTCAGCTTGGGTGTTGGGAGATATGTACGTGAATAATGAACAGGTCAGAACCACTGACACAGTTATGAAATAGTCTTAAAATGCTATAATCTTATAATAGCTGGAATAGAGTGATACTGTTGAAAGAATTGAAAGAGCAGCAGAGCAGAAACCAGAGTGTAGAAATAGCCCCATCTGCCACGGGGACTTCACATTCTATCAGGGAACTGCAAGTCAGTTAGGAGGAGATGCAGTAGGCAAGGGAACCAATCGAGGGATTTTGTTCTTTTGAGGGGGGTGAGGTGGGATCCTCACATAGCACCATATCCCGGAACAAAAGCTAAATATAAAGCACAGAAAAGAAGAGGAAAAACAGCGGACGAATTTAAGAGACTGCTGTCTGGTATCTGGATGGGAAGAATGTTTGGCTGATACTTATGTGGTTGTTTATAGTGTAAAACAAACTTTAAAAATCACCACAAGTTATTGTCATCTGGATATGACTACATGGATATTTACTGATTATTTCAAAGGCACATTAAATGATTTGGAGCCAGGGGCCTGGGGTTAGGAAAGAGGACCAACATGAATGCAACAAGTAAAGGCTCTGTATGGCATAAGTAAAAGTTAATTTCAAAAGTGATGAAGACTGAAGAGAAAACAATAAATTTAAAGTATTTTATTTTCCCTAACAGAAAAGGAGAAGAAATGAGTACATTATTTGTAAAGAGATTATGAGCAAATTAACATAAAATTATTCAAATCTGCTGGTAATTAAGGAGGGAATTTATCTTAAAGTAAGATCCTAGTTACTTATTAAATTAGAAAAAATGTCTAAATAATAATAGTCATTGCCCATTAGGGAAAAATAAAACAAACATGCTCCTGATTCTGACAGACTATGAATTGACTGTCTTCTTGACTTTCATAATTTTCAAAAATTCCTTTTCTTAGTATCTATTGTAAGAAAGTCATATTGATGACTTATTTGCAAAAATACTGGTGACAATATTATCTATAATAGTGAAAATATGCAAAAATCTTATGTCCAATAATGGGGGAGTAATTAAGCTGTGCAGTATTGTGTAAAAGTAATTGCACAGTCATTAAAATGCTTCTCTAAAATTGCCAATGACATGTAGGAAATTTTACGACACTATATTAAGCGAAAAAAATCAGGATATAAAATTGTACATGCATTATAATCTCAATTATGTAAATATATGTCCGTGGGCAGGAGGAAGACGCAGAAGGATCTCACAAGCGCTTCCCCTGGAGTACACAGCATGGTCTTTTATACTTTCCCTGACAATGTGTCACTTCCAAAAATAGTGGCAACGACAGGGAAAACCAAAAAGAGAGCTTTGGAAGAAGGAGCAGAACTGGGCTCCGCAGGCTGACTTGGTGAAATGGAGTTTCAAACTCCAACATGGTGATGGGAATTGCATGGCTGAGTCACAGCCTCCCTCAGCGTCTGCAAAATCAAATATCTCAATTCTGCTCCCTGTTGATTTAAAGGAGCCACCCGTTGTACGTCATCACACATTTATAGAACACCAGTTTGCAGGGCTTGTTTTCCCATTCTTGGTTTCTTACCATTCAGTTTATTTTATTCTTATGGTGAAATCACAGTTCCATTTCCTTTATTTTTCTCCTCAGAAAGTAAACATCTGCCATGGGAACGTGGCTCCAAGTCTTTCAAAGGGCAGAAGGAGGAATGACGCCCTCTGTGACCCCACCAGAATGTTCACCCTGTGCCTCTGCTGGCCCAGGCTGGGCCTTCGAAAGTCTGGGGACACCTGGGCCGCTTAGGAAGGGGAGTGGCTCCCCCCACTGAGAACTCTTCCCCTCCTGCAGGACCACCAGCAGGAAGGAGGGGGCTGCAGGAGCTCAGGGTGAGGAGCTGCACAGCTGGGCCAGCAGCCTACCAGCTCACTTGCTGCCTCTGTGAAATGCAGCACCTCCAAGAAGATTAATCTAGGTGACACATGGGCTGGTGTTTTGTCACATTGGAGACGATGCTGTTATGATGCAGGAGGTGGTCTTGTGACTCCAGCGAAGACATGGAGGTCGCTCTGCCAAACGAGGCTGTATACCTTGCAAACATGCCTTGCGCAAGGGATGGTGCCCCCAGTCCTGAAGCTCTGTCCTTCCCCACACAGGACAGTGGGTCATCAAGCTGGAGGATCCTCAGCGAAGCCTGGAGAAAGTCCCCTCTCAGAAGACCTGGGTGCCAACTGCCAGGAGGGTGACCTCTTCTCACTAGCCAGCTGGACCATTGCAAGAAGGTGGGCATGGTGGGGGCAGGAAGGGGCTATCATGGTAAGTGTGGGGACCTTAGACCTGTGCTAAGGGTAGAGAACTGAACCCCAAACTCTGGAATCCCTTGCTTCTGACGATTCTTTTGTCCCTGCTGTCCTACCTGACCTCTACTCTGTTTCCCAGGAAAGAGGGAATGGTGAGGTTGAGGGTGTTGGGGTAAGCCACAGGTGCCAGAACTCTATGCCCCAGAAATTAGCACCATGGACCTGGCAGGCAGGGAACCCTAGCCTATTTAAACCAGTGAGCAGGTTCAGAGGGCCATTTAGTCCCCACCACAGTGTGCTGTGTCTATGGACATCCAGCTGCTGAGATAAACCACTGTCACCAGCACCAATGGCAAGATCTCACCTGGCCAGCAGTTGGGCTGGGTCTGGCTCCTGGATCTGGATGGGGACCCCAGCCATTTTCCTCCGCTCCCTCCTTCTCTTGCTATCTTTCTCCCTCTCTTCCTCCCTCCCTTCCTTCTCACCTCAAACCCTCTTGCATGGGGGTCAAACCCCAGCTGCTAGAGACCCTCACCTGGAAACCTTCACCTGGACACCAACTGGATGCAGAGCTGGAGTCAGGCTTCCTCATGGGTACAAAGATCCTCTTCACTGCAGCCAAGATCTGAGCAGAATGTCCTGAAAGTGGCAAAGAAGACTCCAGGCAGGCTCATAGGCAGGGGATAAGGGGAAGACTTTAAAGTAAGGTGATGTTTGATCTGGGCCTTGAGACACAAGCAGGAGTTTTTCAGGTAAACAAAGTCATGTGGGAGCATGGGGCTCAGAAGGAGGCCATCAAGAAGGAGGAGGGGCACCCCATGTGCTTGGGACCACAGGAGGAAGCAGGCTTGGGAGCTTTGTGACTGAGTCACACAAACTGGCTCTGTCTCCTTTCTTAGGGGATACTGTGTGTCCTGCTGCCCTCTCTCTTCTTCCCTGCCCTGAGAAGATGTCCAGCTGCCAAGAAGCTCTGTAGAAGGTGACTCCAAAGCGGGGTGGTCCAGGCAGGCGCCTCTGAGAGAGGGGCTATCTATATTATCTGTGTATAGGTGGCAGAACTTGCAGTCAGGACTGGCTTCTGAGAAGACCTCTATTAAGTGTGGGGGCTGATCCTTGAGCCCCTGAGAGTGCAACCCTGTGGTGAGGTCCATGGTGTGACTGACACAGGGCAGGGGCGACTTCCATTTTGCTATGCTAGGCCCATCTTAGGCACCGTGTGCTCAGGAAATGGGCTCAGCACTGCCTGGTTCATTCCTGACCTCTCTAATAGAGGGGAAGTCATCATCTCAGGACCCAAGGTCCAACGTTACACTATGAGCAGAGGACTCTCCTCTCTGTGACAGTCATCACCAAGCATCAGACTTGGCCAATTATTCATTCCTGCCTTGCTTTGAGCTTGAGGAAACCAAGCTCTCATGTCACACTCTCTCTGGGGGGGAAATTCTCACCTAGAGGTAATGCTTT